>NW_019211458.1:18159055-18203595 GCF_002443255.2 Varroa destructor
TATAATATAGCTCCAAAGTATAGCTTACCAGTCGTTGGGAAATATATAAAATTCATCTCTAGCTGATAATATTGTAGAAAAACTATTTGTAATAGGCTGATGCCTCCGTGGATCGAAACACGTATTATCATTTAAATATTACAATAATGTTAGACTGAAAATAAAATTCCCGTTCATTTTCCTCAAAAACTTGTTTTACTTCCGCTCGCTCGTTGTGTACTTTTTGTTTCTTATTTATTTTTTATTTCGAAAAGTCTGTCGATTTTTCGAAAGTATTCTGTGTGCTTCTTCGGCGTTATGCGATATTGAGTTCACGCTTGAAACACTTCTCTAAGGATCGTTGTTTCATGTAGAAAACAATGTATTTTCAACACCTTTTGTATTATGCATTTTCTTAAGTCCAAAACCTTGCCGAAATAACCTGAGACATTTGCCATGTGCACAGTAATCCCTATCGCTAAAATAACATCGTAAGTTGTTTGCAGAGTTTAAAAACGGTACCCGCGGTCTAAAGAATTGCGCTCTTTTCTGGCCTTTTGTCTGAGTTTGGCTACGACCACCTAAGGCACTTTAATGGGAGACGGCCAAATGGCAACTCGCGAATTGCACGAAAATATAAGCTGCAGCCGTGCGTTAAACTCCCTGAAGTCTTTGGTTTTATACAGAACTTTGCAGTTTCGCTACCTCATGAGCTCTGAGTCTAACAAGCAATTAACGGCTAAACGCTGTATTTCAATATCTCGTCCGGTGTCAAGCGTTTCGATCAATTTTTGCACAAAAATCGTCACCCACTTTAAGAAAGTAGTATCTGGACGTCAACATGAACCAGAGATCAGTATGAGTGATATTGAGAAAGCAGCCTAGCTGCAGGGTCTAATCTTTACCGAAAAAAGATTGTTTTGCGCTGGTGAGACTGGAGGGCCTAATTCATTGAGAATTGCTTTCTAAAACCATTGATTTGTACGTCGATATACCCGAGTTGTATAGGTCAATTAGGTTATTCGGGAGAAAAGTTTCGACAGATGAGGTCAGCTGATTTCGCTTTATGGCAGCTAATTATTTATGGGAAGCGATAGGCTTTAAACGCGTCCAAGCTGCCTCTCTGGGTTTCGAATGGGAAGTTTAGGTGCGCTCTCCATATTCTCCAGAGTTTACGCTGATAGATATTTACCTTTTCCGTTTACTGGGCAATTACCTTCGTAGCCTATATCCTCGACAAAAAACGTGACCGGAAAATTGTTTTCAGGTGAAGCCTGCTAGCTTCTGATAAGATGGCGTACATCATTCGGTAGAAGGATGAAAAAATCGTAATGACGAGAGATGATAACTTGGTTTCGCAAAAGTACAGTAATTGTGTACCTTATTTACTAAAAAAAAACCAGGGGCTTTTCTCTCTTTATTCGATGACATTGTGTGTGACGATGTTAAGCTTGAGGCAACAAGTGCATCGTTTAGATAGCATCGAATTATTTGCAGCTTTTAGCGACATTAACACTATATTCATGGTACATGCTAATGTTACTATAATTCCGATGGGTGATTCTGATTTAAATTTCTTTTGGTTCCAGGGAGCTGATAATGACGATGCAACCCCAACGAGTGAATTCCCTCCCGGAGAATTCCCTGGTAAGTAGCGACCTATTTAGTTTACGTATAGCTCAATTGTGTATTCTGTTGAGAAGATCTAACGGGACAGTAATAATATTGGCATCCTGATCATGGCAGTTCTGGCTCCTCTAACTAATTAATCAGATCTACAGTGACTAAAAGAGATAGATACCTACGATATTCCAGCTATTATCGCTCCACAACGGCCAAATCACTGTAAAAATTACGCACGCAGAAGTATAGGTTAATTTTTTACACTTGTATAGCGTAAATAACTGAAACTCTGTAGCAGACTTAGATCTAATCGAGCCCAAACCCTAACCATCTAATAAAAGAAATAGTGAAAACAGCTGGCGTGTGAAGTTTTCATTTTCACAGCAGTTTGCTTACGGATCTAGTAATGATACCACTATAGTGATATATGGTGATATAATACAATTTGTCATACGCGTCCCACTGTGTCCAGGGGCGGGATTCAATATTTCATGAAGAGGTAGAACGGACAGAGGGCGCCGCATATCGAATATGATTTCATTTCATCAGTATAATTATTATAAGCTCATCGAAGCCATCTTTGAGACACAGCTACCGGTAGTACCTGCTAATTAATGATTTTTCAGTGTGTGAAAATAAAGCCTCTGCGTTCTTCTATATAATCCGTATGGTAATGATGATGATGGTGATTACGATGATGATAATGACGACGATGATGATGGATATGTATAAATTCAAAATACGGATGCCCTCTCGCCACCTCCTATGGCTATATGGGTCTGTTTGTTCGAAAACATTGTCGGTAGCTAGCGGCATCCAGTATCGCAAAGATGTTGACGGCCTGACGCTAGTGATATCCGATGCTGCATAACAAACGGGCGGTATATTATTAAGGAGTCTATTAGATCTGGGAGTAAAGGCAAACGAAGTGTATTCTGACCGAAAGCAGTGAATATATTTTATATGAAATAAAGGCAGTATTTTAAGTGCGTACTCATTACCCTTAACGATGATTATTAATATATCTGTGTATGTGTAACCCATTTGTGACATACGTAGCCTTTTCCAGCCTCCAGGGCTGATAATTTGCAATACGTTATTGGCAGCGATCAGACGATTCAGATAATTTTCATAATCGTTTATTTACTGGTGTATTGCGATCAGCCAGCAAAATGTGTGCTTTGATTAGGAACTTGCTATGCAGCCAATAATTCATACAGCTAGCTATTTTTTCAAGTACTTTTGTTGAGGACGTTCTTATTACGCTAAATAAAACGGTGCGTAGTACCTTCGATTCATCGAATAGAAGCGTTGTCGTTGCGTCTAAATCATAACTTCCAATTCTATAAGGTCATTCCACTTGACGCAGTTGCTCTGCGTCTAAATGAAAGTTTATTATCGTTTTAGTAGCGTTCTTCTAGATAGTCTCTAGATGCCAACAACGTAACACCTTTAACTCACTGCAGTGTCACGACCTTCTTTAATGGCGTTGATTGTAGAGGAAGTATTTCTGCATTTTTCGTCGGCCATCTCTCTTGGCTTTTTTCGTATTATTCTGAACAATAAGCGCTGCCTCCGTAAAACCCTTGGCTCATAGAATTGCTTGTTGTGTCCGGTCAAGAATCGCTGGTACTATGACGAAGATGCTATAATCGACAGAGTCAGGTCTATGCACCAGTGTTTGCGATACTTTCGATACATTTACTCCTCTTTGTGCCGAATACAACCGGAGGATGTGGAGGGCATCTTCCAACTGGCCGATCCGTTCGTAAACGACAGGCCGAATCTGAAGATATTTCCAACATTCGTTCGTTTCATCATTATCGTAATATTATTAATTTTATTTTTATTATAGTCTCCGATCTCCGGCTGTGACGCTAGTTAGATGTCTTGACTATGACAATGTTACCAATTGAGTTTGTATCGGATCTTGAAAGGTCTAGCCTGCATATTAAAGATCCCATTAGATGTCAACAGTACTCAAGCTGTCAGTTCATCCAACTAGTTTCCACATAGATGCCGGCTGTGAAACACCTTTATTATAGAGATCATATTTATCCATCAATCATTCGACAGCAGCTTTTACCAGGGCGTTCACTCCGCATTGTATAGCGTTTCATCTCTCCAATACAAAATGTCGCTTCTCCTATTTACTAAAGACTTTGACACGGGTTGGTTCTCTGGTGTTCTTGGCGCTTTGATGAGCACATATGTGTACATGTACTACTACTGGCCTGTTATATCAGTAGTCGAGTCTTGCAGGTGAGCTAGACACCTGAGATGAGGTGATCTACCACATTGTTTATGCGATCAAACCAATAAGCCCAAAAGATACGCGTGGCGTAAGCAAATAATACGTTTATCCAGAGTGGAAATACCTACACGTGTGCATTAATTTTTCAACTAAAAGTTCAATCATGATCCATAAATAATGACCACAATGGTACTGATGCTGTTGGCTCGATTAATGATAGTTTTGTTAACATTGTCGTTGATGTTGTTTGTCGCTGTTATACGGTGGCGTTGCTGCAATGATATGACATTACCGACTGCTACCCCGCACGCATAAACAGAGACACACACATACACATATACAAACACACACGAAGACAGGGTCGGTTAGGGAAAGCATTATGTGCGCCTACCGCTGGCATGTCTAATGTCCATGACCTATCTAAAGCGGGCAACAAGCCTAACCAGGCTACGATGTTGAGATAGGAAAACTTTGGACACTGGGGCTACTGGCAAAAATCTCTATGGCAAGTGCGCAGGGGAGTTTAGCGCAGTGGCTTAGGTCAAACTGTCCTGGACCATTCCAGGTTGTGCGCGTGTACGCTTTGACATGAAGAGTAGCATAGGTCTTAGTACGGAGCAGTAACAGACACTGGGGTCAAGAGATCGTCGGATGATGTGATGCAAGGGTAAGGATATCATCGGCCCTATTGCGTAGCAGATTGGTAATGTTACAGTGGGAGTATAATAAGGTCTCGAAGGGCAGTGGTTTGGTACTGCGGATATGAATAGCTCGACAGCAAAAAACCGATTAGAGCATTCCCTTAACAGATCGACGACGGCAGCGGTTACTTCATTGATATTTATCCGAATACAATGATCGTATGATCATGAAAGTAATAAGCTAACGAAAAGTAGCGCCAGGCTTGCTCGTGGCGTCCGGCATACTGGCTGATCGAATCGGATCCACTGTCACGATGTGCTTCTAGGCCCCCGTCATGTGGATTTTGCGTGACCAAATACGGTTAGTTTTGGTTTTCCGCCCTTTTTCCACGTCCTGTTTCCTCTAACTGATTTCGAGGTCTGCGCTGCTAAAGTAAAGTGAACTTCCCGCGAAATTTTGTGATCCCCATTTGAAATCTCATGAAGAACAAGGTAGTGCGTTTTTGCGAAAAAATCAGTCTCCTAGATTTAATTGTTTAACTATTGTCGCTGTTAACTCCGCCTGAGAGCCTATTGCCTGTTGGTGTTTTCAAGCTGTCATATATGCTTAGGTATTTAGCAGTTCGTTGTTCATATATATGTACGGAACTACGGTGCTAATCGGTTATCATTAGCTATTCGTGAAGCGTCGGCTGCTAATTTTTTTTCTCAGAAGTAAGTACAACATACAGTACATATTACATAGCTGTTTCGAGTCGAAATAACTTAGCTGTTAATTTTAGCGCAGATGTCATTGTCCGAACCTAAAGCAGCGATCCGAAAACCGAAAAAAATGCGGACCTTTGGCTAGGTCGGTTTAAAACAGGCAAAAACACTGCTAACGACTAGCTCAGCTGTAGCTAATTTCTTCATCTGACGTCCTGTGCAGGACACTGTAGGGACGTACAGACATGGCAAGATGTGTATTTGTTCGGTCTTCTATCGTTACAACGCCACCACGTTTTGATATATGCCATTAATGTAGTTAATATACACTGCAACTGCCTCACTATGCGTTATCCGTGCAGCGTCCCCTTTTTCGACTATTGTTTTTACTGTATCTACGCTGCGATTATGTGCAACGTAGGCAAAACAATAAGAAAATGCAAGCCTATTATCGATTTTACTCAAGCTTGCGCTACTGCAGACGACTCAACACGACACAGGCGCCACAAACAAACAAAACAGAAGCTCTGATGGCGCCACTGCTTGGTACTTTAACCTTAATTGCAGACAGACAGTTGGTAGGTAGCGATAGATATAGTGTGGTATAATAGTAAATGCAATTTGTCTGTTTGAACTGTATGGGCAAGCATAGCTTTTAAGGTTGATTTTTCTCGATTCATCGATGTCTGCTACACTTGGACGTAAATCGCTGTCAGAGGTCTTTCATGATTTTTGCGTCACCGCCCATTTACTATGGTAAGACTACAATAACGGCCAATGATATTAAGTATATTAAGCCGATGCTACACGCAACTGAAATTATGTCATACGGCCTTTAAGCTACCCGACGCGGCCTGTCGCTGCAGATATAATTCATGCAGTCTTCGACGGTAGCCGCCATTAACAACAATTATTCATCAACATCAGAATATGATCACTAGTCGATCGCGAGGCTAGAGTAGCCAGTTTTCTAAGCAGCTATCGCCGACAGGATTTCTGTACTGGTTTAATATATATATATATAAGCTATTAAGATAAGAGTTCAGTGATGGCACCGGTCAATTTTATGTTGAGCAACTAGACTGCGAAAAAAAGTATTCTTTTTTTTTCTCATGGTAGGTCAGTGTTTCGTTAAGCAGAAAAAAACGAGGCAGAAAAGACTGTATATGCGTCTAAGGTTTTCATTATTAATATGTGCTACAGCATATTAGCTAAAATGACAATGAGCAACTCAAATCTTCAAAAAAATAAATCCTGCGCTTCTCTTGTGTATTCTTTTTCTTTTTTTCTAAATTATTTTTCCAAAACATCCGATCATAAAACCATTGTTAGGCAAACACTTGCTAGGAAATTGTTAGGAATTAGTGTTGCGGCCAAAAGATTGTCTCTGATTTAGTAGAAGGAGGGTTTGCTGGGCTGTTGACAACGATCTTGTCTGATCTCTTCATTACGACAAGTATTGTGTGCACAATTTCGGCGTATAGTCAACCTTGTTTTTTGCGTGATGATATAATTAAATTTTCCAAAAAATGGTCTTCTAGTGATTTTCCGTTTTATCTGGACATACTTGTGTTAAGTCTGTCACACGTCCTAAGAACTGCTTTGTTAAAGCGTGCCTTACTCTTTTTCATGTATGTGAACACCGCCGTAGATGTTACCAGTCCGACGGGCAGCGGAGGCAGTCAACTACCACTAGGTCATCTACCCACAACGTCGCCCGGTAGCAAACGACGGGGCACTTTCCGGTGAGTCACAAAACGTTGTCACAACTACTAATGGTCAAAGCGCGTGTCAAGCTATGACCAAACATGTACTCACAACTTTACCGAAGTTCTGAGTACATGTTTGGTCGAATGTGACCTTGGAGCGTTTTTAAAGCCTCGGTCCAGCACCGTTCTGTTCAGACATTCGAATCCGAAGTCCAATTTTGTTATGTTAGTTACAACTGGTTTACAAGCAAGAACTCCCAATTCAGGACGACATGTGAATTCGATATTAGCGTTGTCTTGCGGCAGGCCAATGCAAATAGTCATGACGGTGCACGAAGGAGTTGGTCCTGTACTTGAAAAGCAAAACCACCGTTAGCCGGATTTGACGAAGGAGATGATTTGCGACCGCTATTACTTAATACCATTGGTCCCTGTAATTACACAGTTCCAATAAGCGGAGTCATTTGCTTAAAGGAAACTCAACGCACTTCAAAGGAGTTCGTTCCAAAAGAGGTCTGAACGCGAAATATAACAAAAATTAAATCCCAAAACGTTCTATTCCTTTCTATATGTGCGTTTAGACGAGATAAACTGCAACATCACATTCCTTAAGGACATATTTTTTGTGAATTTACAGTTCAAAATCTTTTTCAATGCACAACTCAACATAAAATAACTTCAGTGGAGTCGCTTTCAGCTCGGACTCTTCCGATTGTCCCTGTGTTTAAACGGATAACAGGAAAATCTAAAAATCTAAATTCTGGCAGGCTGACGCTGCGTCCGGTATGCGTGCCTCCGTTGTTGTTATGAGCACTCATTTTCTCAATATGAGTTTTCTAGTGATGTCGACAGAAAATGGAAATTATCAATAAACAACGCCCTAAGACAGGAGCGCTCGTTAGTTTGGGAGCTATCATATATTCTCCAATGGACTTCTCGATTCTCGCTGTCCAGTCGAACTGCTTGCGTAGGAAAAAGTTCTTCACAAGCTATAGAACGGCCATATAAAAGTATTAGTACCGAGCATTGTTCATAAATAATTGACGTAGCCAACTGTGTGTACTATCTCCATTGCGACCATCATCAATACAAATTTTAAACCTCTTAGAGAGATAGAACACAATGCATATTGCAACACACAGGTTCAGGAAGTATTTCTAAAAATGAAAAGCATAGGCGTCTACATGTTCTCCTTGCGTGCACGCTTCACCGCATTGTATTGGGTAATTCAATGTTCTGCTCATTATCACCGACTTCTGCTGAAACGGTCATCGTGTATTTTTGAAACAGTAGTCAGTCGAACCGAGTTGCATCGCTTTGCGGTGATTCGTAAGTCAAACATCCGACATCTGTGTGATGTAGAGTAGACGCTAAACCATTGTGGCCTCGGTATTATCCATTTAACAGCACGCCGTTGGAATATGACCAAAAATGATTAGCAGGTGGTCTGAAGAGTCTGGGTCTTTCGTTCTGACTATAGAAGTCTTGCAACGCATCATCTAGGATTGCTTCAGCTCCGTTGTTTTTCTTTGTTGCTGCAATAGCATAAACGCGTTGTATATGTAAATTTGTTGACAAGAACAACTTACTACATAAGCCCGCCTTTTTCGATACTGCACCATTGAGACAATTGGCGTATACTTGATAGTCACTAATAATGGCTCTCTGAATTTAATTGTTCGTTGGTAGAGTCGCAAATATAGTGTAGCGTACCATATATAACGAGCGTACAAATTTAGTAGAATATAAACAACAGTAACACTCTTTTTATTTAGATCTTTCGTTAGATTTAGACATTTGTAATAAAGATACAGGATGTGTTTATTTTTGTTTATTATAATGTATTTATTTTATTATAATTATATTATACGATTTATTTGGATATAAAATTCCCTTTGAATTCGAACACATAGTTTGATCCTTTGTGTCGGTCTCCTTTATGCACCATCTTGTTGATGCTCTGATTGTTGCTCATGTAAATGGTGCCATAGTAGCAGCATATATTTTCCAAATATAAATGCTTTGCGTTGTTTTGGTCTATTTAAATTCCATCAGCAAGTTGCTTCCGCAACATTCTCGGTCCGTTTTACAACGAAAATGAATTGATAGACTGAAGTTGAACGAAACGAAATCGACTTTTATGAGGAATTTGACAGCGAAGATGGACCGGTTGACACAAACAATAGCTAAAGGCATCTTTCAGCAGCGTTCGCTAACCTGTGGCGCCACCTAACCCCGTACGTCATCACAGCATGTAACATATTTCTAAATTGTAACTACTACGCATATTACAATGTAAAGCATTTGCATTCGTTTTCAAGAATTAGCTCGAATAATAGCACGACGAACAGATGGTATATATA
This sequence comes from Varroa destructor, assembly GCF_002443255.2. NCBI lineage: Eukaryota > Metazoa > Arthropoda > Arachnida > Mesostigmata > Varroidae > Varroa > Varroa destructor. Next base: position 18,168,330 of record NW_019211458.1, read on the forward strand.
TATATATTTACGAGTTACGTAATGGTATCGCCACCCGTTCTCTTTTTGTTACGTACAGTTTATGTCGGACACACGATCATCATGCGTGGTTGGTGTGTAGATATTTCTATTTAGTTTTGATGACGATAAATCCGAACTCACGAAGTGACTCCAACCAACATGGCAAAAGCGCGCGCATTCTTCTTAGAAGTTAGAAGGATTAGTAAAAATTCGGGGAAGAACCTGCGGCCGTTCAACATTGCCGTATTTCGTGGACATCATCATCGTGCACGTACAGTACAATAGCGGGAGTAAGCGATTATATGCCAGTGTTTTCCTCGGTATTTTCTTTCGCTACGAGTCTCCGGAGCATTTTTCTATGTACCGAGCCTAAGTCATAGTAAACGTCACTAATACGTGAAATCGACTAGTAGAGCTGTTACGAACGTGATGCCGGCGGGCCCGTCTTTATCGTCTGTCGATTAGGTAGTCGAAAGGGCGCCTCGAATATGGCAATCGGGAGGGCGATCAACTTAAGCGGACCCTGCAGTGCATTTGTTATCGACTGCATGATTAGTGTGACGTTGCTCATACTAGCAGTAATGGACAGTCTGTGGATAATGCTGTGGCTACTTTGGCTCGCAGAACAGATTGGCGCGAAAAAACATTGTAACAAACTTAACAGCTGAAGCGAATACTGGGCTATGCGCAGAGGTAAATAGATCAACTGCGTGGTCACAGCGTAGATTCGAATTTGAAGCTGCATCAGCTGGGCTGGTGCACGCGCGAGACTTCGTAGAGCACGCAGACCCGACCTATTGAGTTCGATGAGAGTAGACACTCGATCGAAGAGCGCGCGACATGCTTCGAAGAAGCTAAGTGGTCGGGGCCGATACCCCACGGCAGTGGTGGACATTGCGTTGTTTGAGCGCTTTGTAGAGCTGCTAGGATTTTTCAGTAGCTTTTAATAAGGAAGTCGTTATGTTAGAGAAGATTAGAGTTAGAAGAATTCAGTGATCAGGTATGCCCACGCGCAAAATACTTCCAATTAGCTATTTCGTTACGCTTTTAAATCAATTTAAATGTTGCCTTTCTCACGACGAATGCATATTCGATAAACATTTTCAAAAATTCATTCCCACCGGTCATTCTGCATTTGTTATTAGCGTAGCTAGCATTTATTTTTTTCAGTTGTGGTATTATTTTATGACTTTCTTGACTCACGACATCCAGAGCTGCACTAACACGAACTGCTCTAGTTGCTACGTGCAAGTAATTGCGAGTCACAGTAGCTTCCTTTTGGCCTAATCAGTACCAACATTCCATTATGATTCCTGCTGTATTGGCCTGTTGCATTTAGAGCAGCAGATTAAAGGAGAGTGACAAGTCACTGTGCGGTACACGTATGTCAACTGTTATCGATACCGCCAACACTCGTTCAGTGTCAGCAAGCACAAGTACTGGTAACGTCTGATTATATTACCGACGATTTCTGTCGCTAACTTTTGACTTGCTGTTATTGACGTCGCTGCGGACGCCTCTGCAATTGCTTCTACGAGTTGCAGGAAACGTGTTTCAGCAAACAATAACAACAATAATAAGTTAACCACAGTTTCTCGCTTGGGGCTGCGGCCATGACAGCGACAGAGGTAACTGTCCGTCAGTCGATGACTAGGGTCGCTCCTTTGGATATTGTTTGTTTGGCTCGAATGTCACAATATCATGGTCACAGAATTTCAGAAGTCAACACAGCGATGTCCTTTTCTGTTCGATGGATTCCCGGAACAGGACAGATGCAATAGCTTCTGTGGATCGAGTGGCTTCTGATTCAGTGGCCGTTATCGTTTGCCGCTACCGTCTGCAGTCGCATTTGCGATTCGCCGTCGATGGCTGGCCACACGGACACAGACGTAATAGAAGCCGCCGCAGCTCCGCAGGTCCGACCGCCAAACAAGCGGCTCCGCTGTTCGTTTGCTGCCTGCCTGTGAGCAGTGGGGGGAAAGCAAAGAGCATGACAGCGCTGTTGACGCTGGGTGGCCTCCATAGCAGCTGCTGCTGCTGCTGTTGTTCGCTCTCGTCGGCAGCGTGCCTGCTTATGTTTGGCTTATGGGCTATGACGAGATGTGCGAGCAACTCGCATAAAATGGCGCTGCTGCCAGGCCAGCAGCTAACCGTGGCGGCCATGCAGCGCCAGCGGAGAAAGAAGCCCGCTGTAGCGGTGGACTTTCGGTTGAATCAGCGGGCGCTGATAACGACGATGTTAGCGGGTGGGAGATGGCGATGCTGGCCGACGGCCTCGCACGAGCCGTGGAGGATAGTATCAGCGCGATCTGATGGCGTTGGCTGATATGAAGTAAGCGCCCGTCAGGTAGCGCTGCTGGCACCGGACAATAGCTAGACAAAATCGTGCAGTAGCAATAGCTGCAACGAATATATATACGGGTGCTGAATATACGCTTTGTGTGCAAATCTAAATGCTCAATAACCGAATGATATTCACTCAACGTGACCTATGAGTATGCGCCGATGTTGTCAGTTGCCCACATTCCCATCACCTTGCTGACATTGCACTCTAGCGCAAAAACCGGCCTGAAAGGGTCAGCTAGAGAACAGATGCATTTGACACGACAACATTAGCTAATCGTCGACCGACTGATCAACCACCAACCACCGCTTACCGCTCCCACTCCGATGTCTGAACGGCGGGCAGGGCCGCCGCTAGAGCAGTACCTCGGCCATCGAACGCGACCAGCACCGTTCGTGCACCACTGGTGACCGTGTTGACATCCGCTCTCGCGCTTCTGCGCGGGCGCACGCCGGACCGCGGCCCGGCCTTTGGCGCCACGGCGGACTGCCACTCTTTACAAGCGCAACAGCAGCGGCAGTAGCAGGCACCTCCGTTGTCGTGCCATTTGCCACGATGGCGACGACCGTCCTAGTAGGCAGGGACCCATTGATCGGCAGTGTTTGTACTGCCACTAATTTAGCGCATGATCCCCTCTCTGCTTCTTCCTCCTCACACTCACCCTCTCTTCGATCTTTTTCATCTCGCCGTTTTTCTCGTCGTATCATCACCTCTTTTCCACCAGACAACTGCCTCCATTGAACGGGTAGCAGTACCGGTTTCTCTTTCCGCCGGTGTTATTCTCCTTTCCTACTGGTGCTCATGCTGCACCAGGCGGTTATTCATGGGCCGCTCTTCCATCCACTATATTTTTAGGCTCGATCAATTTCTCTTTCTTCCTCTATCTCGTTTTGACTCTATCCGTCGGATGGTGGGAATGTTGTTGGTCTGTCGGTCGGTTTGATTGTCTGTTTGTAGCTAGTAGCTGATTCTCCGTCATTGTCTCGTAACCCTGCTTTCACTATCTATCCGTATTCGCCTGCTCTCGCCCTTTCTTGTTTTTCTCCGCAGACTCTCTGTTGGCGGCTCTGTCTCACGACCGCCCTCCGTCATCATCAATTTTTGCTCCGAAGAAGACCCCACTCTCCAGCCCGCTCTCCGGCCGCCATCTTGCGTATTGCAGCTGCACTAGTAGTAGTAGTGTGACCGTGTATGTTGGTTGTCGGTCCATAGTTTGTCGTTCTGCACGTTCCGGTTTGTCGGACGGCCGACTTGAAATACCATTGGATGAGATCAGGACAAGCCAACCTGTTTAGGTTGATAGCTGATGAGTAGCCATCGCTAAGTAACTGTAGCTTCTGCTGCTGCTTCTATTAATGCTGCTGCTACTGGCACGGGCGGATCCGCAGGTTTCGATTTTTATTCGGCATTGCTACTAATACCGCCTGTGTCCCCTTTGTCAATCGACCCCTTGGGCTGTTTTGGGCTCAACAGCTTGAACAGTCACTCTAGCCGGCTCAACAGAAAACTGCGATCGGGCGGTGTGCGGAGGAGTCCTGGCGCGGGTGTAGTTATGTCAGCAGTTGTGGATTGTGAGGGTTGAATTGTGCATTCTGAACGTTCGCTATAAGGAGGACAACGACGACGCCAACGCATACAGCTGTTGCCTATAATCTTGTCGATACATTGGTTCTGTCGTATCTGACAGTGTTAAGTTCGAGTGGGGCTGTAGTGATTGGAATATTATTTCTATTGATACTCGCCACCACGGTGTTATATAAGGCGATGTAGTTGCCGGCTCAGCAGTAGCAGGTGTGGTAAGCAGCGTAAGACAGAACGGAGGCACAAAGCTCAATCTGTAGGGAAAAATTAAAAAAAAGTCATCACTAAGGTGGAGCTTGCCGTAAGCTCTGCTGGTCGTGAGCTGGTCGGCAAACGATCGCTTTTTTTTTGTTGTTGAGAACGACTGGACGTCGGTGATAAGACTTGTGAGCTCAGTAGAATTCACTCAACGTACTGCATCCATTCCAGCGAACAGACGGATACTGACGACAACGAGGGAGCAAATAACTGTGAGCTTTTAACAGTCGATTTGGCCTGGTCGAGCCTGGTGAGAGTAGCTTAGCATACTACTGCCGTCAGCTTTTGACGTCTGTAGTGTTCATTAGTGAGAAATTGCGTGAAAGGCTTTATCCAATCAGACGCACATCGCCAGAGCTGGCACCGTCTCCCAGCGTATCCGAAGTCAGCCCCCTTCTCGAGGTAGCATTGCTTAGTGGAATAGTTCAACCTGCTTGGTCAAGAAGCCTTTTGATGCGTAGGGTTGTATAAGCGTTTTCGTGTGTCTCTGTGACAAACGAACACGGGAAAAGGGAGTAACCCAAGGACGAACGGAAATCAGGCAACATAGATAAACGCTTGTTGTGCGGTCGCGGACCCCGATCTCGGTCGAGATCACGAGGCCTGAAAGCCGGAGCCCGCGCGGTCCCTCGCCACTATCAGTCATGTATACCCATGCACAACAGGGCGGCCGCACATGACGAATTCTGTTTTCCACTGACTGAATTCACTGGCGACAATACTGTCTGACGGTGAAGGCGTCAATGACGTAGCGGTCGTCAGCGGACTAATCGGCACGAAATCACGCGGAGAACCTAAAACATTGTCCTAAAGTGGCAGAGAGGGGCCCGAAGTCAAGTAAATCTAGGTGAAGACAATGCAAGAAACCAGTTTCGCACCCAAAGTGTCACAGGCATAATTCTGTTAAGAGAATAATGGCGGGCTAATGCAGTTATTAATTTTTACTGCGACATTACTACGAAGCGGCAGTAAAGGCATTATCCCTGCCTAGTGTTAGCTGAGTCAAAAGGTGCTTCTTAGGGCAACAATTGTGTGGCTCGCAGGCCAAAAACTAGTGAATGTTGGTTAGCTGCGAATACACCTTCCGCTGTGGTGACAATAATAGCAATTGATTGGCCTCCAATGCCGTTACGTTTTCCTCTCGAGTAACAAAATCCGCTGCCGTCGTATTTCTTCAATCGGGCGTCCTTGTTGTCGCATCAACCGCGATCGTCCCGTTGCCCCGGTGCTGTATCCTACGCCGCCGTGAGATGTCATATGCTGTGACTGGCCATGCTGCTCGGTGCGAATCAGTGGTGATTAGGTGTTGCCATAACAACCCTGCCTGTCTGGTGCTAATGTTATACAGCTGCGGGCAGGAACGATTGTCGACTGGCAATTGGCAAATGTCGGTCGAAATGGACACGCGGATGAACAGACCGAGTTTATTGATCTAACAACACCACCTGCCTGATTAGATTCAGCTGCAAAACAGGCCAACAAGCCTACACAACTGATATACAACACGGCCAGCTAGGTATTATAAGCGCTAATAGAAAACAAACTCATTTTGCCTATTTTAGCCAACCAGTCTCCAACATCTAGTCGGTGCTGATGTATCGATCGCACGTAAATAACAAATAGCTTGATTATAGAACGAAAGTACAAAGTGCGGGTAAACAGGACGGAAATTGTTACCTTTGTGTAAGTGATACAACAGTGGCAAGCAAGCAAACTAAACAGGCAGGCAGCAGCGGGAAGGTGAAAAGCTCGAAGCCTTGGCCACGACTCCATCTAACGCTAACGAGACGAATTGAACAACGGATGAATAAAGGAAAACAACGCAAAAGAAACAAATAAACAGCTTCGAGCGTAATTAGTTTGCCTTCGCCGCTGAATCAGCGGTTATAATTGTAAATGCTGCGAAATTCTCTCATACCAGCGAGTAGTCGGACAGCGAACACGACCCCTCAAACGCAGACCTTAAATGTCACAAAAAGCACGTGAGAGCGGCGGCCCAAGTTGGAATTGACGAATTAATGAAACGAACAGACGAGGCCACAACTGAGGTCCAGCAGAAGACCCTAAAAAAGCCTTAAAAAAGAAAGGCCACTGAAAAGCGTCCATAAAAGTACAGAAAATCTAACTAGATAACAAGCAAAGAAGACCGCAAACGTGTCCCGTGTCCGCAAAACAAGTTCAATGGTATCGTAGCCTTTGGGGCCGGAACGAGCATTCGAGGGTTCATCACAACCATTCGGTAGTGCGGTATTCGTCAAGCATACGGAAACAGACAGGACTTGATCAGGTCATCTATAGCAGCGACGTGCAATTGAGCCCAGTTGTCGTGGCACAGGAACAACAATACCCATAGCCAGTCAACCGACCGGGGTATTAAGCTGTCAGTACGGATACTGTCAGCGTTGTAGCCGCCAAAAGCCAGACAGGGCAACCTGTCTGCGACTAATAGGCGTCTGTCTAGCACCAAAGAGGAAACTGTGACTGACGGTGCCGGGAGTATAGTAGTCATCATGAGGTAGAACACCGAAAGGGCAAAGGCCAAACAGAGTCGCGTTATTGTCATGCGCTTGTTTTCTGGGCAGTGACACGTAGGTTTCCCGAAATCGAGTACAATTTGGTGCTGCTGCCCAGTAGTGACCAAAGAACAAGATCGACGACGACGAAAACAACAAGGCAACCAAAATTGACCAGCATCGATTTCATTTAAGAAGTGACTAAAAAATGAAAAAGATATAACCGTAAGCCAGTCGTTAAAAGTGCGCAAGAAAAAAACCTTGATTCGTTGATTGAGCCAAGTGGATCCGGCGAGCGCTTCATCCTGTTTTCCCGGGTGAGATCAGGGTAAGTTACCCGACCCCAGCTTAAATGTAATAGTCAATGTAAGAAGTGAAAGAGAGAAGGAACAGGAAAAGCGTTTGTGGCAAGCTTGTTAGACCTGTTATAGCCCGTAAGCCGCAGGTCCTTTCAAAGAGTAAAGCAAAGTTCGATGTGCCTGCTTCGTTGTGACAGACGGTGGTGATCATGGTGATGATTCATGATAGCAACGGTGATGCGCACACGACAGCTCTGGCTCGATGCCATCACAGTACCGAGTCAAATGGCTTAGTTCAGACAACGTAACATTTTATTATGATAAAGAGAATCAAGTAAACATGGGAACGGACGTTCCTATGTTTCCTTCGCCTAATAGACGTTTGCTGGTGAGTTGGCAGGTGCCGGGCCGCCAAGACTATGTCAGGACTGGAAATCCAGACGGACTCCTTCCTGCAAGCCATCAACAGAGCTTTTGGTTATGCCTGCTACCGGACTGAGTAGCAATATGCATTTAACGAAAGAACGCTCAGGGCTTACTCCGTCTGTACTATAGCGTCCATGCTCACAGTTGCCTTTTTGTTGGCATGCTCAAGACAAGAAATATATATACAAGGTGCGAAGTATTAGTGGAAACAAATGCGATTCATTGGGACACTTCTGGAATTTGAACACGCCTCTGTTGAAAACACCTTACCGCGAAATTCCGGTATAGCTTGCTACTTCTAGTTATGAGATAATGCGCGTTTTACTGTTGTCCGAACGCAGATTACTTGTCGAAGCAATTCATAGTGGTCAATTTCGGATTCAAAAATCAAACTGTTAGTTGGCTACTCTGATCAGTTGATTGTTCTGTATTTTGTATAATATACGATAAATATATTGGCATGTATTGCACATACGTCTGCTCGTTTCGGCGTGAGCTTTACTAAGGGGGGCTATAATGAGTAAGTGTGGCTAGCATTGGCGGTAGCGGACCGAGAGTCATTGATGCCCGCGTCAGCATCAGCCTTTGCAAGCTGAGCGTGTCGATAGCCCGTTCGCAGCCGCCGTTCAAGCGCACTAATCGTTGGCGAAGTCGCACTGCCCGTGCAGTCGACCTATGCCTGTTAGAAAGCTGAAGAAACCAACGGCTCTAATTATATCGGTTGTTTCTATTCCGAGCATTCAGTGAAACTAGCAACAAAATGCCTGCAAATCTTCTACTACCAGCTAGACAAAAGGCTTCTAAAGGAACGAGAACAAAGCTATTATTGTATTATGTGTAAATGACAAATTATTTCAATGTATTAGCAGGAAAAAATCCTTAGTTAACTATTTGATGTATGTTGGTTCAATGATGTATGGATATATATTTTCTGGGTACAGTTTCCAACAACTATAATGAATTACAAGAATAATGAATAGATGTTCTAGTAGGTCTAGGTCTAGATGTAGGTATTGCTAATTCTTTGCGACTGAAATGAGAAGCCCGTAACGATGATGAGCTTGGTACCGTTCCAGTCGATTGTGATCGCTACTTTTTACGTAAAGCTCTGATTCCAGCGGTTTTCACGTTTGGGACCACTGCGATCTTTGGGGAAATTTTATAATAAAATATCGAGTTGAGTTGCAACAGATGTGTGGTGCCTCCAGTAAACCAAGGCCACGAATAGCGTCACAAGTAATAAAAATTTATACCAATGTGATTATTAGGAATTTATTTTCTGCACAGTAAAGACCTTGTAAGGAATGTTTATTCCGAATAAGGCTGCCTGCCTATGATAATCGAACAAATTGCACGCTGGTAATCGCGTATCCTTATAACTGGATATTTTCGTACAAAGTCGTGTAGCCCCAACTCATCCGTCCGAGCTGGTTTAATCAGCGTTCATCCTCAATAGCAAAACCGTTTGACTATTTTGACGCAGTCGAATACTCATGTCCTTCAAATGTAGCAAATGTCTGAAGTTTCCTTAATAGTTCGTTTGCAACACCTTTGGGTTCAGCAGAGATTTTCCGTAAAAAGAAAACGCGATAGTTCGGCTATAACCTCTTAGAATCCCCAAAAACTGCTCCAAGCTGGTTTTCTTTCAGACGACATGCTGTCAGCCCCCTTCCCGTTTTGCGATAAGGTGGCTATGTACAGCAGTTAGACGCCATCGCTGCTATCGGTTATCCTTACTGGATAGCGAAGGCTGCAGCATTAAAGCTGTTGACAGGTTGCTCCGCTAGTTTCGTTGCGCAACTCGTGTCCACAGCCAACGACGCCTGTCTCTATGCGCTGTTTCCAGCCAGGTAGTCATGTACTTCTACTAGTCACCGCTAGCAGCCGTTAGTGGGCAGTTCTGGTCCTTATTCTCCCCCGTTTCTTCGTCTGTTCCCTTTTTTCTCTCACCCGTCTTTCGACGCGGCGGCCGCTTTAGGGCAGAAAGAGTTCAGTGATAGCGACGGTTGACGGGTATGGCGGGCCGCTGCCAAGAGACGGTTTTTATTGCTATTACTGCCTTTGTAATGATAACGACAACAGACGCGGTAGCTGCAGCGGCGGCAACGCGCGCAGAAATCCTTCTCGCTAAAAGCAGCGGTAGCGGCGCCAGGACGAACAATGGCAGCGCCTAGGACAGAGTGGGGTGATAGGGTGGGGCTCAGTGGTTATCGGCTCGTTTGCCACACTCGTGTTCACGTTCATGAATTCGCCCTCACGCACCGGCACCACGCTCACGGTTAGCTCCCGACTTGACGGAGCGGTAGCAACAACTGCGGACGATAAATCAGGACAACTAGCCTGCCAAGCTGCGGCAAATAGGCCAAGCTGCAACAGCAGCAGCGACCATTAACCAGAGCAGGCTAATGACAGAAGGAAAAACAAACATAAGCACAACAAAAGTGGCGCATGAAAACTTATCGACCTCCCTATCTCCTAGGTAACACGACCACATCAACGAAACCTATCCATGAAGTTTATTATCCAGTTTTATCGAATTAAGTTTTTCGTCTAGCATTGAATAAGCTGCCAAAGAATGCACTAAATCTATAGGGTTAATTAGTGATATTGCCACTGATTGTGCAGCGGTTTGCATGATATAATTTCTCAGTCGTGCCCCTGTCCTGAAATCAGTCGAGGTTTAATCGAAAGAATAGAAACATTGACATTGATTTAATGATACGTGACCACGAACTGCTGTAGCTAACGAAATCAAAAAAACAAGCTCGACACATTCAATGCGCTGTTATTTGTTTTTCTTAGGTGATATGTCAGTCAATCATGAGCACTTGATTGATCAAGGAGTCGTTGCGATAATGAGACGTTCACTTTCGGAAGAGGCAGGTTCATTTTACGTGAGGTTGCAGCGAGTCTTATAGATCATAACGTGTCGTTCAGTCGTGCATAGTTTGTTGAAACTCTACAGCGTTTGTGTGCAGTCCATAATGTTTGTTAGATACTTTCGCCGTTTCGCAACAGTAGACAAACTCTGCCTAATTTATAGCTGGCTTAGTTAAGAAGAAAAAAAAATTAACAGAGCCTATATTTCGCCTAGGGCTACGTAACACGATATGCTGTGAGTGAAGTAGATAGATATAAGTCATCGTATCTTGCCGACCTGTGCGTTAGTTTGTGCGTGTTTATCGAAGTTAATTTTATCAAAGGCGCTCCAACTCGTTATTCGTTGTGGAGAAGTGGTATTCCAGGCAATGGCCACCAACCATTTTCTCTTGTTGTGAGCTAGTAGGCCCTATCATTATTACTACAAGTACAGGTGTAACAGGCTTCGATAAGCGAATTCCTCCAGTACTTCGTATCATTTCTGCTGGTTGCTTACTTTGCCAATTCAGCTGACATCCTTCAATTGTTATCAAATTCCGCCAACGCCAGAGATTGTCCTATGTTTGGTCGACTAGCACGGACGGTCGCATGAAGTTGTCCACTTCGATGTCCGTGCTCAATTCTGCCGTCCCTCATTCGGTCATAAATGGCGGTCATACGGGTTGCGGCTCGTTGCCGTCTACTGCCACCGGTCGCTTGTCGTTTTACCCGCCGCGGCTCGAAGTGTGAAAACAATTAAGGGAGTAGAGCAGAACGCCTTTTCCACCGCGTTTGGCCCCGGCCTCTCACCTTCAGGAGTCGTATATAGAGTGATACACGAGCACGCTCGCACTCACATAGGTACTGCCTTACCTCCCCTCTAAACAGCCCCTACGGTGATCCTCGCGGTAGCCGCCGATATTATTCGTTACATCCGTCGTGGCGAGCTTGGCCGGCCCGCACTGGCAAGCATACACAAGTTCTTTTCATTTTTTGCCGTAGCGATCGAGGTGTTGTCTCCCACGGTCGCTGGCGAATTATAGCTACGTTTTAGCGATGGGCGCGACCATTCGACACGGTCGCTACCACTACATGGTAAAAACAACGTTATTGCCGTCCAGTACATCAGCGTCACGCTGAATGTATCGTTGTTATGATTACTATTCGTGTGCGACAGACGCAGCAACAGTGTAGCGTGGCGACTCGGTACGTGAGATACCAAGGACTCTTGCCTTCCTAGCTCAGTTTTACTCAGCACGGAATTAAGAGTGGGTGACTGTCATCGATGTCAGCGACTCGCTTATTTAAAGCTTCTCGCGGGGGTCTATCGATTGAGTTTCGCCCTGTTGTATCCGAATCGCACGCGCGTACATTTCAATATTGTTATGATAGTGGTTGCTACATCGATTGACAGTGAAGATGGTCGTGACCCTTCTGATGTGGTTGGTAACGACAGTGGCATCGTCGAATGGATGAAGACGAAAGAAGCGATTTTTCAAACGATGCGAGCATGAAAAATTCAGGGAAACATTGCTTAAATCCGATGCTCGAAACCATGCAAATAGTGTTAGAAAAACGGTAATTGAACTAAACCATATCCTGGCTAGACCATGACATCAGACGAGCGTGAGTCAAAAAAAAAAGTGTACGTGTTGATCACAAAGACGACGGCGAAGAATCTATTCAAGTTGCCTTCCAACGGCATCATCATTGTCAACGGACTGCTCTGCATACATACATGCATGTGCATTTGTTATCGTATTTACGTGGTGTTACACTGTTATTGCCGAAATGTACATGCGCAGCACCGACATTCGCCTAGAACTATATTCAAAATCTTTGGCGCTTCCATGGTCTGGACTTTTGGGTGGTGGGGTGACGCGTGATTTTTCACTTTAGTTGCTATGGTATGATTTGTAAGGGAACGAACGAATGAGGAAAGGCGGGATGCACAGACAAACAGGCAGCCATAGACACTTTAAAAACTCTATAGTGTGTGAAGAAATAAAGGAACCGAGGATTTATCTATCTCACGCGAGACGGTAAGGGATAAATTTTTTGTGCTTCGCTGAACACGGACGTAGTGGGGCATAGGATTGGCGTGACTCGTTTTCAGCGCTTGCTGCTCACAAGCAAGCACGTGTATGTGTGCATCTGTTTACTCGTCGATCTGTGTGAATCACGTGTTTCTATTAGCGTCACTAATCATCAAGCATTAAATGCTGAGGGAGTGTGCTCCATTCCATCGCTAAGCAGCTGTGTGCGTTTTTTTGTCAGCAGAAAAACGTTTGTCAGCTAGCCAATTAACTGAATGGGTGTGTCTGCTTGGCGGCCCCAATGTCACAGTATGGGTCGCTGGAAGAGCTTCAGGTGAGACATCACAACAACGCACAGTCGTCATCACCAGCGACATCCGATCTGAGAATGATCAAGTTAACAATTGTTGTGTACTCGTGTGTAGTCGTGTGTTTGCATAAGTTCTATACGTATGTGCGTATGTTCAGTATGTATACAGACGTATTGCTGATGCTGAGCTTAAGTAAATGACGCTATCTAATGGCTTTCAATAGCGAAGCTCAAACGTGCAGCCAGTGATTTCAGCGATGTCAGATCGGATCGGGACCAAATATATATGTCGAATGGTCCACCATGTTAGCACTATGTGCTGATTTTGTGCGAGTATGAAAACTGACACATCTGTTAGGAATTATTGCTGAAACAGTTAAACCTCGTACTGATTTGTCGGGAACGATCAGATTTCGGTACTGACGCAATTATTAATCTTCATTATTATAATAATTATAAAATTAATAAAACATGTCTTATAGATATGATTAGTTAAGAAATGTAACTAGAGAGTATAGGAAAAGTAGTAAAAATGAATTCCACGACGAGAAATTTGTAGTCTTAACACACATCATAAATTAAGTCATCATTGATCTCTCAGGTAGTTTATGGCGTACTAACTTTTTTAGATTTAATCTGCATTTGTGTTAGCTAGCCGCGTCTGAGTGAGGGTAAAGCGGGTCATTGCCTCGACAGCGGTTTGACAGAACGGACTTGAGCTTCAGAAGGAGTACAGTGCAGCGTGAGCAACAATATGTATATGCTTACGCAGCACACTACATAGACGTACTGCGTAGCTGAGTGTCTATCTTTCGTTTACTTTTTCATTTCCATTATCTTCCTTAGCTCCGTCGTTCTCTTATTTGTGCTAAGTATAGCCTCGCGTACTGCTATTTCGAGTCGTATCAAAATAACTTCGCTAGAAGCTCAGGGAATGAATGCAAGATAATCTTGTGATAGCCGTGTATAGACGCCTTCACTATGTATATGGATATATGGACAACCTCGGTGAGACTCACCCGGCAGAACGTGACCTACCCATCCGTTGCGTAACTGAAATGCAACGCATTGTTGGTTTCGATCATAGTATCGGTCAAGCTATGGTTGTAGTTGTTTAGAAGCATTTCTCCGTTTTAGAGAAACGGAGCGCTAACAGAAAACATCCCTGTCACCTTGAAAGGAGAGGCCTTGGCAGCGCGCCGGCGAACAAAATTGTTAGTACAAAACCAGGGATCCCGGAAAGGCTCGGGCCGAAATAGCAAAAGGATTGGCGTAAGTTTGCAAATCATGCAAATTAAGCGACTGAGGAGCGCAGGATAACACTATCTGGCTTCATGGTTACCATTTGTTTCGAACGCCGGTGTCCCGGTCTACTATAGAACACCGAAGAATGTTTCTGCTCTTGTGTTCCCTGGCGACTTTGCTTGAAGCAGAGGACGCTTTCACTTTTGTACATAATTCGTTTCTCATGATAAACCTGGTGCAGGTGGTAGTAGCGAGAATAGCAAGTATGTTAGGCTGATCGAATTTGTATGTTTGGCTATATAGGTCTATTTCAAGTCGCGTACTATCTTACACCTGTGCTGTCCGTGTTCTGTGTGACACCGTCCGGTTGAGTGGCTGCTTACGGACTAGTCAGGCCTGGTCAAATTCACCCCCGTGGGGAAGAATAGATTTCGGGTAGCAATGACCAGCCGCGAAAGGAGTGCTCAAAAGATGATAACCAGGAAAGACGAGCATTAACTATTAAGTGCGATGGCCTTTGTAGTTTCTTCGATTTTATTGCTATGCTCTATTGACAAGGGCAGTTATCGCGGTTTCGAGACACGAACTGTTTGGAGTTTTATGGGACACCCTCTGAAGGAGCTGGTCTCAGTGGGCTTTCCCCGTTGTTTGCTATTGTCATTGTTCTCTTTTGGCCTAGCTCTATGAGACTCTGTAGTATAAGCCTGTTATCCTACGCTGTTTTCAAAAATAGGTGTTAAAAGGGTGAAACAGAAAGGGCTTAGGGCAAAGAAACGATGCGAATGCGATAAAAAATTACAGCAGCATTTAGTGATGCCCCGCTTACTGCCAAACCCCTGTCTCTGTTGCCCATGACAAGGGCAGTCCGCTTACTATTTTGGCTCTTTTAACTAGAGGAAACAGATAACAGATAGATGCGTTTCTGTGTGCGCATTGTCTAAATTAGCGATGACACTGCGATAACACTCATTGAGTGGCTGCATTTTGTACCTACTAATCGCAGGTACGTGTACACCTTGTGGTTGAATTTCACGGCTTTCATTGCAATGTAAGTACTAGCATGTAACGTAAGTATTTCATTGATGAACTTTCAGAAGCATCGATTAGGAAAAACAGTGCTAGGTGCAGTCTTTCAGCAGAAACCCAAGAGTCACAAGGACATGCATTACAACAGAAAAGAACGTTGCCTTCCCGGCCCATAGAAATGTCAAAGGGTCGAACCATATACATGGTATATATGGAATTGTTTGTCGTTTCGTTGTTTGTGAAGCAAACCGCAATGGCCAGCTCGTAAGACTAAGCTATTAGTAAGCCATCCGCATAGAGGACACTAGATTGATCCACAATTGCCTATTGTATATGTAGGCAGCTGCTGCAGGTAGCCAGACGCTTTGCCGTTTGCGTGTCTCGCGATGATGTGCTTCTTGATAGCCAGGAGTTAACTGAGTGGCATTCTCCTTATAGTCGAGGATTAGGAATTCGTCCTGAGAGAACGGTAACCGCCGAGTCTCTCTTACCGCATATTCTTACTATTAGCGGGTGGCGCTTAAAGCCAGTGCTACTGCAGGCGGCTATCTTGACTCGGCTACCATACGGATGCACCCTTGATCCTGTTCGGCTGGTTCGCGTATTTGTCTATCTGTATCCGTGTGTGTAGAGCCTATGCTCATTCTACATGGGCGGGCCGTTTCACAATGCTGGCAGATCGCGTGCCTTGGCCTATTGGCTTCTGCCCTCTGTCTATCCGCTGCAATCTCGTACTGGGTTTACCCATCCGCTTGGTTATTATTCCCTTCGAAGGCTTGGTTATCATTCTCCGCTCTCCATCCGACAGTCGGATGCAAACAAATAATTTGGCAACTACTGTAGATAGTGTACGCGTTCTTCCTGTATCCTTTCTTTGGTCTGCTCTTATGGCCTACTGTATTGTAGTCCACAAAGCCTTCGGTGTTTTGTTGTCAATTTATTTTCGTGCTAATCGAACAAAAAAAGGAAGTTCTCCATTTGCTTGTGATTGTCGCGAAGGCAATATTGTACGATTTTTGCGATTCTGTGAACTTAGCAGGAAATTCAGCATGGCCAAAGTGGTTCAAATAACAATAATGTTTATTTTTGATATAATTCTGATATTCCGAAAAAGTCTTAACACATAACGATGAGCAAAAATGGTCAACAAAATAACCAATAGCAACATATAATAATAAGAGAGTAAATTAATAGAAAAAAAAGGAAGGGTTGACAACAATATTTCAATTCCCTGTTTTTTGTATGCGTGCTTTGACTGTTTGTGCATTGGACGGTGCGAGCAGTTTTTGAAGCCGACTATTTGCCATCTCCCATTTGCCATGGGGGGGAGGCACTTATCGTAGAGTATGTCCAATTGTTGCCATTTGTCCTTCGCTGTTGTCTTCCTGCTAGTTACTAGTAGACCTATGATCTCTTCCTCATTCTATATGCGGCGACGGCTGTCTGAACGAAGTGTTTTGCCGCCGATTCTTTCTAACACAGGCCTTTCGTCCGTTGTTACAAAGTGGTTGGTGTCTGTCATTGATAAATAAGCGGAGCTGATAGAGATGCCAGAACGGGATGATTGGTGTTTTCCTGACCACTCTTACTTGCATCACTGTTTGCCTACAAATAGTAGAAGCTACGGACAAGTAATGAATATATGCATCGATAAGCATGTGAATGTGGCTCTCTCTCTCTCTCTCTCTCTCTCTGTCTATATATATACATATATAAAGGGGTAGACCACATCCCCGGCGAGCTCAGCTATGCAGAAAATCGGCCATCGACATGACCATTGAGTCATCGAAAGAATGCCAAAGACTTCACCATTATACTCTCGTGCTACTGAGATCGATTGTGATGCGAGTGACAAGTTGGTTCCGTTACTCATGACTAACTATTATTTCGCCCTTTAAATGTTGAACAGCTGAATACTCAGCTTGAATAACGAGGTATCAATGTATGTAAAACCAGACAACAGAGCTCGTAAGCGCGATAGGGAAGCACAGGTTTTGTCAGAGACACCCAAACACGACGCCTAACACCCGTATGGCAAATAAACAGATGGAGAAATTTCATTGCGAACATTGGCTGCGAGAACAGCTCATTTCGTCAAAGGCATTAACAACGACGCTAAAATAAATGAAACTCGTTGTAGCACCATATATATTTCTATTGTTACAATGCTCTCCAGCTGCCTACGAGCTAAGAACTAGCCGTCATTTTAGTTTAGCTGGCAATACCGCAAATATGGTTGGCGTTTGCTAGAATATGCTTTACTAACGCCAAAAGCTTCATAGCACTCTACAGGTAAACAAGATAGATCTATACTATTATAAGGGTCATGTCAGACGACAAAACTACACCTCTTCATAGCAATCCAAAAGACTTACATAGATGTTTTACCAGTTATAAATCAACAGAACGATATAGAGTTGAATGTAATAGGGAAAAGGATAGAAGGGTAACTTCAGCACTTTTCCGATACCAAACCGACTTAGATAGAATATTTCCAATAGTGATACTATTGCTACCATCGTCCATAATAGTTCAGCATGGCGCCCTTCGAGTATTATCGTGATCAAATGAAAACGCACATTCACGACCCATCGTGTCTGCTATAGAGATTCAGCCTACCTGCCGTTGCGCTCCTACCAACCATACCAAACCATCCTACCAACTACTGCAGACCCTCTATCGATTAATATAAATAGATAGGAAATAAACATTTCACCTTATACGTAGCACTAGCTTCTACGAAAATAAGGAAAAAAAAAACAAGTATTGTTTATCTTTTGCTCGTATGGCTGCTGCATAGTGAATAGAAGACCAATAGAGGTAATTTCTTAACAGGAATAACTGTTTCTAGTAATACAGCAGGTATTTATTATTCCAAGGTAAACTGTTCCAAGTTCGACGGGCACGAGAATAACTATTTTAGGTAACTTTGTCGATTAGTACAAATCAACAAAACAGTATCGTAACCGTTTTACTATTGGCAGCTGGTGGGCGCTCTGAGAAGGCACAGCGAGTTAATATCATGATAATTCAAAAAAGTAGGTACATAAATATTTTAATTAATGTTTTATTTACTCGCTATATTATTCCATTTGCAGAAACCCGTTACTAAATTTACCACATATGCCCACTCTAGTATAATTAAGTCGTCTTACTTACTTTAGATAACTATACACTGTTTAGGCATGTATGCGCCAAAAGGTTAACAATTTAAAGTTGACGTCTGGTTCACCCAAATGTTCATGTAGATAAAGATACGTAGTCAATATCTCCGTCATGCGTTTCTATCGAGCATATACTGCTGCAATAGGCACCTTGCCTAATATACGCGAACAGCAGAATGCGTATTATCGCTTAATTACTGCTGTCCCACGTGCGACGTAGGCCTGGTAAACGAACAAACGAGTCTAGCCATCTAGTCAACCCAACATCACCTAGTGACTCAGCGTGGAACGAAACATGCAGGAGTCTACCTGACCAACCTCCACAGACTTTCCATGACAACATGTTTCAGCCTTGCTTCTGCATTGACTTTCATCGACTTTCATCGTACGTTTGTTTTCCACTTTCCTCCCCTTTTTTTGTTTTCCGGTAATTGGCGTTGTCGTAATCGTCGTCTTCTTGGCCGGTCTTCGCGCACGCCTCGTCATCTTCATATTTGATCATTCCGTCTCTACAGGAAGTGGCTCACGAACCCGGTTCGGAAGCTGAGCCATGGCCGCATCGACAAAGGCCTGGAGGGCGCAGATAAGAGCGAGAAGGGCAGCCTCGGAACGGGCCAAGCCCGGCCTCCATCGGGCCAGAATAAGGGGATCGTGGTGCAAGGTCAATTGGCCCAACACAACAACGCCATCTCAAAGCCACCGCAGCAGTCAACAAACAAGGCAAGTCAATGACATAAAGAAAAAGACGTGGTTATTATTTTTATTTAGTCTTTATTTTCTTTTAAAAGTAGCTGAAGATTTTTTATAATCTGCTCATATGTTGATTAGATGCTGTGTTATTTGTTGGCAACTAGCGCTATCCCCAGCCTCTCCTTGTATGATACACGTAAGTCATACGAGAAAATTTGCTTTGTACTGATGTAAATGTGGCATCATAAGCGTTTCGCTGTTGTAATCAATTATTTGTTGTTACCATTCGGCGTTCTTTAGATTTTTGTGGAAAGGTCCACGAGATGGTCCAGTCAGTGACTGATGAATGTAAAATATTGTTTATATGGCAACCGGGTCTGGCCTGCTGACGACTGTTGCATATAGAGACATTGACGGCCACGGAGGGGCCGTAAGAAACGGGGCGATACATGACTCACAATAGCCTAATGGGTTGGACTAGTCGTGCAGCTCGTCGAAATCGACTAGGTTAACCACGAAAAGAGCTGGAGAACTTGACGCCAATAAAGCTCTGAAGACTCCTGGCGTGAAATTCTCAAGAACTGACACAAGTCTCACATATGGCGATGGCCGTACTGATGATGCCGGTAGTGGGAAAACAACATCATCGAACTGAGCCAAAGTATATTTAACTATAAGTAGGGTATACATAAGCACAGGAAGTAATGAATAAGAAAACTATTCATTATAGTGGCCATAGCATCGGTAGTAAAAGGAAGGCATATAGTCATATAGAACATCGGCATTGAAGATCGTGTACGATTATTATACAAGAGACTCAAGTTTGACGTGTAGTGTTCATCGAGTCGGCGCTCACGATATGTGAATTTGCTCTGCTAATAAATAGCTCGAATAGTCGGTCGGTCGGTCGGTTAGGTCAGCGTGCCCCGCCCGGCACATGACTCAGATAGGGAAAGTCATGACCGCAGATTACGGCGTACACAAAGCGACAAATAATAACATCAGTCAAGATTAGTATATGAATTTTTATGAGCCACAAATTTGCCTGATGAAATGATTTATACTCGTCCGAAAAAATGATTTGAAAAACGAAAACACCCTATTCTGCACGGCGCTGGAATCAAACTCTCGCTCTACAAACAATATACAGCCCGAAGCTTTAAAAAGCCTTAATTTATCCGTTGTACTCCCTATCGAAGCTGTACGTATATATATATATATATATATATATATATATATATATATATGCAGGTTCGATAGAGAATAGCATCCGACATGACAGACATACACCTATAGAATGCTGAGATCTATAGCACTTCGCGGCGGAGATAAGTAAATACCTCATATCCCGGTTCCCTATTTGTGCCCATCGGTACTAAGATATTATTTATAATACTGTTTTCTAGCGACCGCTACGTGTCGTCACTGACACTCATTGCGCCAGCCACTCCTGCCAGTAACCGATATTCGCTATAACATAACTACCACCTCCTCCCTATGTATCGAGTCTCTGTATATGTGCAGTGTTGTGTTTCTGTGCTTATCTTTACCGTAGCGAGCCCATAAGGGGCGAGCTCTTGCTCGTAATCCCGCAGCTGCAATACTGTATGCGGCGATGACGCTGCTGAAGATGGCTGTCTCGATAGCAATATCCGTGTCGATGACGCCAATTATTCTGGGCCGACTAGTATCGTAGTCGACGTCGCTTCTTTTGTCGCTGGCCGTACGTTAGATCGAATTGATGCGTTCCATATGTATCTATACGCTTTGCACGCGGCCGAGAGTATATGCGTCTGCATATCAGTCAGTAGGATAGCAAATAGATATGTGGAATCGAATGATTTAGTGAATATGAAACACAAAGAAAACTTGTGCAGTGTCTACTCTATAGAAGCGTCAGTAGCAAAAGCTGGTTGAACGCGACCGGTTAGTGACAGTTGCCTTACGGGTTACCTTATTACCATCTCCCCATGATTATTATATAGAGTACGTAGTCGGTGTCGGGCGGCAGCCAACATCAGCGTTGCAGCAACGTTAGCGTACCGCACTGCACCGCATTACCAATAGCACATATCGTCTACCTGTTTGCTCGTAATGCTCGAAACTAGCGCGGTCGCCCGTAACACACGGCCAACAAGTACATATAGCCACCCCTACTGTGTCCTATCGAGCGTGGCCTCCCCAGCAATGCTGGGTCCGTTACATATAAACGTATGAATGTATTTATAGATACAGAAAATAGCGGTCAAATTCAAAAGGCACAGAGAAAAAGAGAGCGTTTTACGATGGGTACAACGTTGGCCCTTGGCCGCTCTGTGAACTCAGTTAACAGCACAGTTGACAGCCGCTAGTAGGGCCTGCGATTGCCATGGCTTGATGTGACAGGTTGATCGATTTTCGTTGGTCGACTGCTTCTTGGGAATACAATGAAAATATGAGTCTGGCCTTAGAGTGACAGTAGAGTTTACACCAGTTTACCCCGGCGAGTCGACAATGCGCCATTAATGTGATCTCTGACTCGTTTTAATGATGGTTTACGTATCAATCGGGATGTTAGGATGAGGGAATTAGGGATTGAAATTGTTTGTTATGGCAATGATGGAAATGTACGAGTCGTTGTTAGGTTGCGTGAGTACTAATTATGCTAATCCACCGTTGGGGAAATTTGTGAAGGTATTGCTGCATCACAATGGGTTAGGGGGTTCTAGATGGTGTTTAGGATTGGGCAGCGCAATTAATACCTATAGTAGATTTATTTATCGGGCTAGCTTAATGGTCATTAGATGACTGTATATTAAATGCGAATGTTTCTTCTGTCGCTGTTTCTGTTTTCACGTACGCATTGTTGCTGATGATTTTTGTCTGACAAAGAGCACGTTTTTTATCGACATACGATTCTGTCGACGTAAGTTCGTCGAACGCTGGTCAATGTCGAGCCAGCCTGAGGCCGAAAGGAAGGATTGAATTGCTCATTGTTTTTTTGGTCTGTTTACTTGTTAGGTGTTGAGCACAAAGGATGAAGCAAGTCATGCTGAAGAAGAGGACACAGCCCTCGGCTCGGAGCTCCCACAGCTCCCGCCACCGATGCCAATCCAGGAGCACCAGTTCAAGCAACTTGACACGCCCGCCGCTTCAATCATGGCTGCGGCCGCTGCGGTATCGAACAACGCTGAAGTGAGTTCTCCTAATAACGTGTACTGCAGCATATATAGCTAATAAACAATGTTTTGACAACCACGGAGTACGAAGTGAGGGTCGAGTTCTGGAATTCCTTTCTTTTACATTTCCAGCATAAATTCTTATTCTTCCCAAGTCTTGATGTTATCATTGTAGAGTCTTTCCGCCAGGACACGCCTTAAATCGTAGCGTGACCAATATTAATCGAGACCATGCAATTTTCTAGCGGCTTAACCTTCCGCGGCATTTGGCTGTGGTTTACACAGTCGAGTCTCTGGCCGAAAGGTGCCAGAAGTGGTTGTTTTAAGTTCCGCCAACGACACATAGTGCACCACCTGCATAAATAAAGATAGCTGAAGAAAGAAATAAAAAAAGCTGTTTCGCGATGCGCTCTTCCTATATTTGGGGTTCACGTGTATTTCTTTTTGAAATCTGGGGCTGTTCACTCGGACATCGTGACTTGTTGCAGTCAGGCACTGAAAGTCGGAAAATTCGAATGGCTTATGAACATGAATTCTATATGGAAAGTACAGTGGCAGATGCGGCTCGCCGTTGAAGTTTCTCGTTGTCTTTGGTAAAAGTTTAACTGGTAAAAATGCAGGAAGTCGTCAACTTCAAAAATTCCACGACGGAAATTTTTGACTTTGAAAATTCAGTCTCGTGGAAGAGTCGCTCCAAAGAGGAATAACGAAGTGTTTTGTGTTGTGGGAGAAGCTATATAGAAGCGCATAGGTATCAGCACTCGTGTTTAATGCATATACCATATTTGTTCGTTTCTATAAATTAGACGAAGGTGTGTCGCTTAATTTCAGCATGAATCTAAAACCAAGACGTAGGGACGCCTGTTTCTCCTGTGATATGAAATAGATATGATAATCGCAGATGGTTAAATCTACAAACGGCCGCAACTAGACCGATGACCACGTTAAAAATGTACAGTTTCAAAACCTAATGATGCCCGTTCAGCCTCGTAAGTTCTGCTTTCTTGATTACGGGTTAATCGTACTACAAGCAGTTGGCGAAGGCGACAAAAAAACCTTGCTTTTAAGCAACCCAGAACTGAACGATTCCTGTCACATGGCAACGCGGCCGTATAACATCGCCAAAAACGCTGGAAGTATAGTCCACCATATTTGCCAGCCATCGCTTTCACTGACTGCCTTTTTTCTCGAAGCCTCAACAGCCCCCTCATAGAAAAATTGCTCAGATGATGTCGAAATTGTCTTTTGCTATTTCATCGACTCTCATATTCCAGACTCTTATTCTATATTTATATATATATATTCTATATTTATTTATTACTATCCAAAAGGCAGAAGAGCATAGGTAATGCTAATGTATATTTGGATTGAAAACAAAATAATTATACCTGTGACAAAGGTTCGAAAAAAAAAGTCCTGCTTTTGCATCTATATTTACATCGTATTCGTTTATCTCAACAAATAGGATTAAGGTAGCGCACAGGAAGTTAAACCTATACTATTTTGGGTAATAGCTTTGTCACGTTAATTAGCTCGAATGTGTGAATATTAGGGAACAAATTATCAAAAAGGACACCACGTGTTATAATTTTCTAACTTCTTATTCCACCGTACTGAGCTATATAATAAGCCTTCAGCAAAGAAATATGAGTTACGATAGTTATTTAGACAAATAAATTAAGACTCTTACGTGGTCGTAGATCACGTGAGTGGTGTTGAATCACTCGTAGTATAATAAGAGCCGACCTTTCTAAAAATATGTCACTTAATGTGTTATATTAACACATGCTTAAGGCTCATTTTTTTTCCTTATTTTGTTTGACACGACCACAGGACTGCGATAAGTCAACTGCGGCACTGGCAACTGAACTCGAGCATATTGTCAAGATTGAAGAGCTACCAGCCGAAGAGCAAAATGAAATTAAGGCACATTTAGAGAAGAGACAATTCGTGTTAAGGGAGCTTGTCGAGACGGAAAAGGACTACGTGAGGGACCTAGGCCTCGTCGTTGAGGGTTATATGGCGGCTATCCGAGCAGAGTCAATACCGGTGCCAGAGGATTTGAAAGAAGGAAAAGACAAAATCGTATTCGGGAACATTGAGGCGATCTATGAGTGGCATCGGGACCTGTTCCTAGCCGAACTCGAGAAGTGCCTCGAAGAGCCTGAGCGACTCGGCCTTCTATTTAAAAGGTAAGCTTCACTGGGCTAAAAATGACATGAACTATCACAATTGCAGTAGTTCAATTCGCTACGTTATCCATAGCTCATAATGGCCGTCTAAGCGCTCCCTAACTGTCATCCCAAGGTTCAGTTATCATGAACGAAGCATACCCGTTCAACTATGTAGCCGACTAGCAGGCTATTGGCACTATTCAAGCTGCCGTTTGCCAAATTCATCCATTTACTGGGTAGAAGCAGTCGGGCTTCCGTTGCGTTTAAGTAAAGCTTTTTTCGCTGATAGTGAAGCACCGAACAGCTTTGTCGAATGAGTTCCAGTGCTTCGGAAAGCTAGTAAAAAATTAACCGCGTCGATAATATTGCACCCACTAGAGCTCTTCCACGAACTGTCGCAGCTGAAAGTTTACGGTGGCTACTGCAGACATCACTGTTCGAGCCGATCGGTCTCTGGAAGCGGGAAGAGTAGGGTCCGGCGGTAAATAGGCGTAAAGACTATGACCACGCCGATGTTTTTACTGTATATGCGTTTGGGCAAAGGCCTGCTGCTAATGAGGCTGCTGATGGTGATGATGCTCAATGTACGTTTGGCGAGCTGACGAGCAAACAGGCGCCCGCACTTATCAGATCGTGATAACACTTCCGTGCGCTATTTGGCTAGGTTGTTTTTGTTGCTGCTACTGCTGGAGAAGGCCAAGCGTCATCAACTGGCGCAACTATAGCAACAACGATACACGACGGCCGCTAAACGGCGGGTCGCTCGCCCATCTCCTGAGCTGATTAAGAATAATTACTCCCTTATCATAGTACTACCGTTATTTCTACAATGAATCACGTTACGAATCGTCCACATCGCACTTCACACATGAAAACCAGTCACAGATAACCAACGTACCTAGATAGAACGACAAATCGATGATGCTACGCTGCGCCAATCGCTGCAGTATCAGCTACATTAGCGGATAGGTCGATAGTTCTGTATTTGGCATAAATACCAGCATACGCCGTGCAGCTGACTTGTCGTACGCTTGTACCATTATTGCTACTGTTGTAGCTTGTGCTGTAGTTTTGCAGTAAACGACGTCCTTATCAAAATTGTTTACACTGATACTTGCGGAGCAATAGAAGTCAATCAAATCAAAGGTCTCTAAATAGAGTGCAACAGTAGAACTACACGAACAAAAAACTGCATCCACAGTAAAAGGATGAGTTTTAAATTTTAGAAAATGTAAAATCTACAAAAGTTACATGAACATGTTTGTGACAAGGCTTTGGAGGTTGAATAGTAAATCATGGCAACAATTAATTGCAGTTACTTAATATGTCCGTTCTTAATACTCATTTTTATACGGTATAGAATGAATAAAATACGTAGGCCTTCTTTGAATCAGACGTTCAGTTATTGTCGTTAAAAGAAGGTGCCGTGTTGCATAAATGCTTGGCCCTCATTAGATGAACTGCGAAACTCTAAGTCATCTACCTTTACATTACCCTTTATGCTGCACATATACTTGGGGTATGTTTAATTGTTAGCGTGAAAAACCTGAGCCTGAATCTGATCTTGGTGCATATTTTCCTTACCCGATCGAGCTTACTTAACAAATATGATATAACGTTCGTTGATGTTTCGCGTTCGAAATTATCTGGACTTGCGTAGTTTCTGCTGTGATTATATCGCTCACAGCGGCTGTACAAAATTAACTACGAGATCATGTGAAAGGGTACTCGCTGTGCACTTCAAAATGACGACAGTGGACCCGCTCTCATAATAATATATGACCAATATATAAAAAATAATAATTATTATGACATGAATTACATTGATACATTAGTGAAGATAGGTTTTTTTTAATTGTAGATACGAACGGAGGCTTCATATGTACGTGGTGTACTGCCAGAACAAACCAAAAAGCGAATTCATTGTGTCCGAATACATCGACACGTTCTTCGAGGAACTGCGCCAACATCTGGGCCACAAGCTCCAGTTACCTGATCTACTTATTAAGCCCGTAAGTTGGGTCAGGTTACTTAGAACTAGTCCGAAAGTCCTGCAAGTCATGGTTTCCAAGTAATATCAAACATATACCGAACCATGGCCCAAGCTGATAAAGGGGTCCAGGGTTTAGTGGCTAAGAGTCCCACGGTACCGGACAACGCAGTACCGGATGCAATGCAATGCAATGCATAATGCATTGCATTGCGTTGCCCTTAACCTCCAAAAAAAAAAGTCCGAAAGTTCTTACAAGACCCCTGGAACAACAGTAACAACGAGTCCCCTTTTATTTGTATTCCAAATACTACCCGTAGCACAAAATTATACTGATGGACATCTAGTATATATCTCTAGAGCTAATATTCACTGATATATCATTATTAGTCCCACATTAAGCTGGCTTATGACTAGTTTTACATGAAGTACATAACTAGCTAGTTGTTGATTTTCCACATATAGCAACATCCCCAGCCTCTGAATATATTATTGTTTCCACTTGCAATGCTTAATTTGTACTAACCGTAATTTTTTTCATACCTATTGTTTTCTGGGCTCTTATCGGGCCGACCGACTGATAGATTCAAAGAATCATGAAATATCAGTTACTGCTGAAAGACATCTTGAAATACACGGAACGGGCGAAACTGACCAAAGAGGCCGAGGACTTGAAAAAAGCGGTACACGTGATGCATGTCGTACCGAAATCAGCCAACGATATGATGTGCGTGGGAAGACTGCAGGGTTTCGAAGGCAAAGTTACTGCGCAGGGCAAACTTCTCCTGCAGGGACAGTTAGCTGTGAGTGATGCAACGTCGGCATCAGCCTCATCTAATTTCGCCCAAATCATGGCTACCACGACCAAACTGAAAGAGCGGCAAGTGTTCCTCTTCGAACAAATGATTATCCTCAGTGAGATGGTAGGCGCTAAAAGCCAATTCTCCACGCCCTCGTTCATCTACAAAAATAGTCTGCAGGTGAACAAGATGTCGTTACACGAAGATCAAACAGACCCACTCAAGTTCTGCCTCACGTCGAAAAACCCATTACAGGTTCGTGTGTTTGTACTAGTAAACCGTGATCTGCTGGTGTTATATCAGCACGCTATACACGTCCATCTAACGATTATAGCTTGCATAATGTGCTATAGTTTCTAGTCGACTAAAGTTTACTTAGAAATACGTGTTTGGCTCTGCCATGTCGCTTGATACTTTTCCATACTGACCTGCAGCCCGAAACACACGCATAGAACGTCTTTGTGATGTATATAAGGCATTTAAATCTACGACAAACAGTAGTATATAGCAGTTCCGCAACTTTTTAGCTAAATTCAGCTGACGCTCTGTTCTTGCTCGATCATGCTTTTTTACAGGAGGGCCTTACATTAGTTCTTCAAGCACAATCTTCTGAACATCGCCAGGAGTGGGTCTCGAACATTCGAGCCCTATTGGATACACAACAGGATTTTCTCCGTGCAATTCAGTCGCCTATTGCTTACCAAAAGGAGCTCACTAAAGATGTGTACGTATTTTGGCAGTTAGAGGGAAATAAGCTGTTTTCCTCCTAGTAAGCGACTCCATTTCGCGTGTCCTCTCGTAAACGCGTCTGTGGTTTGAGCGCACGACCATAAAACAGCTAATTATAACCGAAATCAATAGTCGTTGAGTGTAGTTCCTTTGATGATCTTTATTCATGTTCTAGTATTTTTACTATAGCCCGTATAGACTACAACAATAGCAATAATAATAATACAGGGTGAGAAGGCGCCCGCAACCCTTCTAGCATCCTGTTGTGGAACTTCGTAGAGTTATACGATTTGATAGCTTGATTTATTGCGTCTATTATTACTAACATGTGTTCGATCGAGTATCTTGCTCTGGCGAAACGGATCTCTTGTAGCATAACTGATAAAATACTTTATCATATCGACATATTGAGAATTAGGTCGGTGTTCCGAAAAAAAAACAGGACTCCAAACACGTGGTTATTGACATTCTCCATTCCATCATGTGCGCGTACGGCGTATGATTCATAAGCCATACTTACCTCGCCTTACCCGTGTCTCGAATCGCAATTAAGCGGACCTTTCTAACTGCCGGAAGCGAAGACAGGTTGACATTAACATTTGTTAGAGCTGTTTTCTTTTTATTTTTCTGCTGCACTCTTGTCATCTTAGTTTGGTACTCTTTTGTAGACTGACTGACTGACCAGATGACACGCCGTGTGGCTTCCGTTTCTATGTATTGTTTCAAGTTGTAGATGCGTTTGCTTTTCCTAATCCAAGAAGATATATCTTGCTTCTTCATACGTTTGCTTCTTCGCGGACAGCTTTTGTTAGCGGTTGTTGACTTCTCTAAAACTAAACAGATAAACTAAAAGTTACTAATCTATATCGTAGATCATCAACAGTATTAGTCATCGACAGGTTAATGTTGCCCGAAAGCCGACCGAACTTACGTGAACTTGAGCCCTGATTTATATATACCTAATCTATATATCTATTTTGTTCATTAAACTGAAACTTACTAGCAGTTTTCTGGAACCTTCTTCTGTATAGATGTAGATAATAGAGTTTGCGCCTTGCGATCTTCAGCGCTCTGTGTGTAAAATGTAAGATCTGTTCCCAAAGCAACAAAGACAGATGCATTTCTAATCAGTATAGATAATGACAGATTCTATCAATTCTCATATGCGAAAAAATAACGAACGAGGTTTTTTATTGAGCTCAGTTTGTTTTTTGTTTGAGTTTCGAGAACATTCCTCTTTTTTAACTTCATCCGTATGAGTCGCGTTTAAATCTTAGTGCAATAATAATGGCGTCTAATGTCGCTCTATGTACTACAAGCGCTGTGTTGACAGTGCCAAGATAACGGTATTTCAATCACCTTATCAGTGAATCCCATGCTTTTTCAATAGTTATCATATTAAAATAGAACTTTGAAGCCTGATAGAATTAACTACCTACGCATTAGCAATATGACATATAGTTCCCTATACCAGTATGTCGGAGCTTGCTTATGAATGCGCGGATCGGTCTCTAACCTAAACATACTTGGTACTGTAATGATGATGATTGAACCCCAACAGGCAGCAGCACCCGTAGTCCAACCTGAGCCCAACCGAAACCCCCAACGCAACCATCGAACGTCTGTGTCAGTCGATGTCAATGCCAGTCGCATTTGCCAGGGTTATGCAAGGGCCTCCGCCGAAACTAGCGAGTGGCTGCTTGAGGCCGTTCGTTGAACCTTCCGCCCAAACCAATCAACCTGCCTAAATTGCCCGCCACTACCCAGCGGCTTCCTCCGCGCCGCCTGTGTCCGTCACACCAATTCTCTATTTTACTCCCATTTACATCGTAATCCAAACGCATTATTCGTACCATACTTCTCGCATTTGTTCTATGTACAAACCTGTCCCAATATAGCCATCTCTCTTGCTCCATATATATATATATATATACCTAAATGCTGAATCGTAGGCTCAGGGGCGCAAGAGACGCACTGGCCCAGGTTCACATGAAGGGCAGTGTCAGTATCTCCTCGACTATTTGTATTTGCTATATATATATATATGAGATAACAGCCGTGGCAGTACTAAGGATGACAATAACATCAGCTACGATTGACAGCAAGTAGTTACACAACAACGAATAGAGAGGAAAAATATGAACTTGTTGTTGTGCCAACTCGATCTTCCATTCAGACTGTACTATATGTATGTATGTATGTATGTACAGAACAACATAACAAATATAAAGTATACGAAGTTCAGCCAGTAAAATACTTATGGATTCTAAACACAGTAAGGCATTTTCACCATGATTCGTCATGTAACCGGAAAGACGTAATGGAAAGAGATCTGTAGGACAAGGCCTTTTTGCTACGAAATTACAAATGATGTAAAGCAAAGGTCTGCTAGATCTGTTCGAAGTCTTGTATGCAGATAAGAGTGGACGAAGTCATGTTGTTAATTAGCCTTGTCGATCAACAGCGAAAACGAAAATGTGTGTGAGACAAGTTAATAGATAGGAACTTCCTTTTAATAAAGAAAAAAAAAAACATAATTAGATAATCGATAGAAGAGAGAACCGATAGAGAATAACACACACTTGTGATGTTGTACGATCAAAGGGCGAACGATCATTGTTTTTGGTGAGGGTTTTAGATGATGGGATCAATGCCCATCTCTAGTGCTGTGGAATGAATAATGTGATGTAGTTTGTATGGCTTTTGCATCGGATGAAACACGGAGATCTCGAATGTTTTCGTTGATGTTTGGTTAATTACCATCATGCATTTACAGGACAGACTTCCCATGCCCGTCTCATTTTCCATCATAAATAATATGACCACTGAGCAAATAGGACTGTGAACGACGTTGGCGTTTTGCTTACTTTCAGTAGCAATGATAGATAAGAGCTTATCGGTGCCTTCCGATATGGCCGAACGATAACGCCTGTCACAGACTAAACGTAGCAAATCATAAGGCGCGAATTTTAGGGTAACGTCACATGATATGCTTCCCGAGCCACGGCTCCCATTTTGGATACGTTCGTACTATCACGTTACCCTTTCATGAAAAGCATTGGCTGGCGCTGGCAGAAAGACAGGCAAAAACAGACAAAGTTGGCTGGCTAGCTATTGGGTTTCGTGCCTCTTGACACTGACTGACAAGCTGAGAGTGGCTGCCATCATGCTGCTAAATCGGCTCGCTCCGAACCTTCTTCTGCAATCCTTCTTTTCACCGCCAACACCCTAAAGCGCAACTAGCACCTCACCAAAATCAACACCGTCAGGGCACCTCAATCAGACAACCCCGGATTGAACTCAGGTTTTCGCGCAAACGAACGCACCTGCGCGAAAACGCAGACTAAAACTGCCAAATGTGAGTCGTGAAATATGCGGAAATTATGCCATCATCTCTTCTTCGTGAGAACGCTGCCGCATCCCTGCGTACCGTCGAGGCGGTACGTTTACAAAAAAACAAAAAGGAAAAAAAGGAAACAGCGAAAGAAAAACATTGCGCGCAGAAGCATTACGGCACGCCTTGCGTTCTGCATATTGATAGGACATTAGATGGCCAGATAGATAGGAGAAAACAATCAGAAGCACTTTTTGGGCCCTATAGCTTGGTGCAGACCACCCTGAGGTGCTTCTCCGCAAGTTGACTTGCCTGAACCTTGATGCTGAGGTAGCAGCCGAACGCAGTCGAGTTGGAATTGTAGTATGGGCTTCTATGCCCCCGGCTGTATGTAACGGAATTGGCCATCAGTTGTTTGGAACGTGCCTTTGGGCGTCCTGGTGGATGGTGGCCTTGGCCTGTAGATCTCGGTTGTCACATACCAACCAAAGTAAGTACATCCAGGTGGACAACTGAGTATGCTGATGATGACGATAATTATAATCACTTGTAATTAGGACTCGTGAAAAGCAACAGCCGTCACCCAGCCTACGATGTCTTTACGATATCCAGAGTTGCTGTTCTTCTTTGTTGTCACCCACCAAACACGATTACCATCACGATTACCTTTACTTCTAGAACTGTTACAGAACCACAAACTCAGAACGCAAACCGCACGAATGTGCCTATCCTGTATTTCGATTATGTTGTCTGTACTTGATATACGCACATCTGTTTCTTCACGTTCCTACCATGCCGTCGTACCCATCGTTGTGTCAGCTGTTCAGGGGGCACTTTACGTCCGCGCCTATAATAGGTCTGAAATTTGCCGTATGCGCATAAATTCGTTGCGATATACATAAAAATCGTTATCCGTAATTTGCGTCATTATCATTCGCAATTTAGTCAAACATCTTTCGTAGTGCCTACTGAACTTGCTCGGGAAGATGTTTAACGTCGTTATAAAAATTAGGTTCGACGTCAGACTCACTGCCGATGTCTCATCTCCTATTACTGATGGTATGATGTTGATTAGGAGCATGACAAGCAGATTTGACTGCCACCCCGTCCTAAATGTTCACGCGTCTATAGGTGTTTATGTCTGAGCCTGCACGGTGTCTCGTTTTTATATAAACCATAAGTACATCTATATGGTGTATGTATATAAACTGTGTTAACTTTTTGTAGTTGACTATGTTTGATTAATTTATTACTGCGATTAGAGACGTGTTCTTCTGCTCGCACCGTGCAACTAACTAGAATTAGCGAAGTACACACTTGCTCACCAGCGTTATCTTGAAAGTCAAAAACAGTAGCCACACACCATAGACACAAGTTTCGTTTTCAACTCATGTAAATATGTACGATTGCAAGTTACATCATTGCCTTCGCTCGAATAGTCGATGCCATCTTCAAATTTGATATACTAACACGGATGCATCTATGCTGGTTTGGTCACTTACCGCTACTTTTTATTCTCGTTTAATTTGCTAATATAAAAATCCGCCTACGAGGAGACAGATTCTCCATACGATTTATTAACAGGATTCGTTGTTTTTCTCTATTATCAATGATTTCCCCTCTACCCCACCCTCTCTCTTGTTAAGGTCGAGTATGGACTGCTCATGGAACCCGTCGTTGCGGAAAACGCTCTCGCATCCTGCCGCAGCGCACAAAGTGGCTCGCAGTGGGTCGCAGGACGGGGGCAACCGCTCGGGCGGGGTCGGCACGAGCACTCGGAAGGACAGCGCACACCTGGCGGGACCGCATCTTGGTGGTCTCGGGCCCTCCAAGTCCGTCAAACATAGCAGTAGAAGTAAGCTGACAAGCGGTGACGCGGAATCCGGAGCCTTTGGAATGGCGGTGGTTGCCGGAGGAGCAGGCTCGGCAGCATCGCCGCCAGGTCGGACCCCATCGAAGAAAAGCCTATTTGAGGGTTTCCGCAACACGTTGAGGCAGTCGCGCGGAAAGGGCGACTCGAGCTCGAACTCGAATGGTGGCTTATGCTCCAGCTATTCATTGGACCGATCCAGCGAGTCAGGCACCGGATCGAAGGGCGTTATTCGCAGATGGTCTGAAATTTCTCCAAACAGTAACCCGCCTCAGCATCATCCACAGCAATCACCGCAAAGCGCAAGCAATTTGACAGCCAGCTCAGGCCAGACTCAAGCTGCTTCAATGGCCAGTAGTGGCAGCAGTAACCTAATTCAGTTACAGTCGTCCCAACATCAGCAGCAACCCCCAGCGACTAGTGATTCTTAGTGGTGCTCGCAGTGCTACGCCGACACGTGAATAAAACCACCTTTTCTTCTGCCTGACTCTTCGCCTGTTCTATAAACATGGGCAATGACTACGATTAATTAGCCAATGGGCAGCATGAATGAGTGAAGGAACCAACGACAAATCACTAAACATCTGTACCGACCACATCTGACAATGATACTGGGATATACGAGGAAGGACGATAGTACTACTAGTAATTGCTGAGTACCAACATCGTACTGCGTGTGGGCGCAAATATCACGTGCAAAGAATTTATCATGGCGAACTAGCGACGACCAAATGAAGTCGATTGTAAATGAATCTTTGCTACAAGTTACTCCGATAGCCAACGCACACCACAGTTTGGAGGTATGGGTAAACAAACACAAATACTAAACGATAAAATAAAAACAATAACAAAAAAAATATGTGCAGCAAGCCGTCTGCTTTTTCCTCTGAAAAAAACTGGATTGATTTTTTTTTGGGATTCCGTAAGACTAAAAGCAGGTGGAGCAGGTGACGGTAACCAGCCATGGCATGAAAGAAAGAAAGAAGGAAAAAAACAACAGCATGCCCTAGACGTATAGGGCAATGAATATATCATGCGAACCTTGTGGCTCTTTGCAATCGAGCTACTGCGAAAAATATGCCACAACGATAACAGCGTATACGCGCGTCTAACCTTTGTGAAGCGCCGTGAACAGGGAACTAGCTTGCTTGGAGATAAATGGCATTCGGATTGTCATGCAAAACAACAGAAAAATGGCAGTTCCACATTGAAAATCGAAAACTAATCATAACGCTTATTATATTGATTACTTTTTAGGTATTCTGTTTTAGCATGGTAGCGGATGATAACAAAGGATGGGCTATAACAGCTAGACCAAGGAACGCCCAGCTATATGCCCGTTGTTTTTGTAATTTGGCGCCAAGAGGAACAGAACTGGTCTCCTGTTATAATGGTATACCGAGGTCGACGAAATGAACAATAAGGATACATTATGGTGGACAATTGGCCTTAACCATAACGCAAGGGCGACGACTGATATAAATATAACCACATAAAAATATGTTATTGTAGACCGCACGACAAGGGAGCAGGCGAACAATACGCAGAGATATATAATAACACAAACAAAAAGCAAGCATATAAAGAAGAAATTACGACTCATCCTACGACTGATAGCTAGAGAAAGACTGTGAGTCTAGCAGTGGGTGGGGTACTATATGTTTAAGTTAGCAGAGGACTTTTGAGAGTCATGCCGATCGATGCGTAATCGACGAAGAGCGCAGGAAGTTAACAGCATTCGATGCGGTCTCTTCCAAACTCATTGTACCTACGTCACAGGGGAATCTACAGAGCCAGGTGAAGCTTCTCGGGTCGTCAGTGAGTGTGGGGCTTTTCTGGGGCAAAAATGACCCATGTGCAGAGAGTTTAGGTACGCCAAGTTCTACAATAGAGAGAAGGCGAATGAGGTGAAAGCCCCTAAGCGAATCGCCATTTTGGTAGTTAACGACGATATTTAATGGCCTCATTAGACTTATGAAGATTGCTAGTAAGATTATTGCAGAAAAATGATGTATTCTTAGGAGCAGAAGAGCGAAGCACAACGGTCATGGATAACGAGACCTTGATAACGACTGCAAATGTAATCTTGGAAGAAGGAAGGGTGATTGAAGCTTTCAATAGAGTACAGGCCTGGACGCTCAGTTCTGTTATGAACTATAGAAGCGGTTCGATTAGAGGAATGCACTATTCACACAATCCAAGACTGAGTAAACATCTTATTAGCAAAGGGGACAACTCCTGGAGAAACTTGCACAGAAAGCCTTGTATAGCAGATCAGCCCGATATGGTGAGCTAAGTAACTCGATTTGGTTGTCGATGAAAGAAA
Organism: Varroa destructor; assembly: GCF_002443255.2. NCBI lineage: Eukaryota > Metazoa > Arthropoda > Arachnida > Mesostigmata > Varroidae > Varroa > Varroa destructor. The sequence continues at coordinate 18,203,462 of NW_019211458.1, forward strand.
TAGGACCCCGACGCCATCATGGAGCATATAACCACATGCACTAACGCTTTACAAATAGGACTAATTCTGTTCCGTTGATTTTGTATAAAATAGATCTATAAACACACTCATATATATATCTATATATATATATA
>NW_019211458.1:18203695-18595596 GCF_002443255.2 Varroa destructor
TATATATTTACATAGATGTTTTCGGGACTAATCACGAGAGGCTGATGACGATAATTATGATCTTAATAATAATAAGATATAATATAGGTGAATCTTGTATATGAGCGACTAAAAGAAAATGCGAAATAATAATCAATAATATAGATTGTATTTTAAAGAAAATAGCAAAACAAATAACAACAGATATCCGTACAGATCTATTTGTGTAGTATAAATGAGACGATACGTCAATGACAGCGGTCAGATAAAACCAGCTCTTTCTGGTCCACCGGCCGGCATGATTAGAGAGACAAAATCCAATTAACAGCTCGTGGCTCGGAGTGTTTTCCTTTTTCCAACGCGCAACTTCTAGTCGTAAAGTAGCAGTATTATAATGTGTAGCAAGTGTATGGTAATAGAGTCCTAAAAGGGTTCGAAGGGAAAGGCTGAGAGCGATGGATATGTAGACGCCATAACGTGCGTCGGAGGTCGAAGGCAGTTAGGTACTAATAAAGGCCCTTACGAAAGATAAACTGAAAATGAAAACTGTGTACGAGAGAGGTCGGGCAGACGAGATAGCAAATAGCTAACGGAAAATGGCGGTCTTAAACACAAGGAGAGCTAATGAATTTTTATGAGTTGTATCGGTGATCGGACAATTGACAGTTTTTTTGAGGCTAGCAAATTGATCGAGCGATTATTGCTAAACGATTACACAGAGAGGAAAGGTCCAATGATTCGCTCTGTGCTAATTGGGACAGAATATGGGAGAGCAAAACGAGCCTAAACGAAAGGACGCCAGTATGGACACAGCTGGCCTATAATTGGTCTTCGCGGAATAAAGGCGTGTCAAGCCAGAAAGACGGAACGTGAGTTAAGAGGGCAACGATTCTATTTAGAAAAGAGAGAAAAAAAAATCGGAAAATAATGGATAGACAAATAAGGCAAAAAGAAAACGTGTCAAAGTCAGGCAGACGTCAATTATAATGAATGAAAGAGCCAGAGACGCACCTGTAAATAGAAGCAAGACATAGTGCTTGATATTATTAGAAGAAGTATAATGCTCAAAAGCAGAACGGACGTTGGTTAAGGCGATACAATGCACAGAATACGAACAGGATGGCCCCGAAGGGAAATTTCGAAAGAGGAACACGCAAACAAAGAACAGCGCGAACTATAAGCGAATGAAGGTCGCATCCAAGAAAGCATTGCCGTGTGCCTGACGATAACAATGATATGATGATTTTAATTAGAAACACAGTTACAGCTAAAACGGCAGCACTGGCATTAATTTTGCAAAAACGCAGACAAACATACACGAAATACTAATAGTAACTTGTTTGAGAAGAAGCATTAGCACGATCAGAGAGAACTCATGCGACACACTTCCTCGCTACTGGTGGACGTTTGTTTACTTATTAGACGTTAGCTCATGACCTAGGCAGAAGCGTGCTAATTACACAACTATGTACATTGCCTGAAAAACTAATCATTTATATCGATAGCAGTGCACAAATTCGGGAGTGATTTATGGAAAAAAACGTCTTCTAACGGCAGCAGCAGCAACAACGGCAAATTACGCTGTAAACAACAGACAAGGACGAACGACGAAATACGAGATTGTAGCGTAATCGGAAATCGATGAGGTCCAGAGAAACAGACAAGAAAATTTAGAAAAAAAAAACAGAACGACACAGGAACTACACACATGGAGACACTACGAATGTGAGCGAGGAAGTACGCAAGCGGCCAACGAGAGTGTGTCATTATGACGATGATGATAGGAAGCTGCAGCCACAATCTTCCACGATCAATAATTGTCGAGACAAAAAATACCGATTGTCGCACACACACACAGATACACACAAACACACACCACACCACACACACACACCACACACACACACCACACACACACACACACACACACACCAACACACACACCATACACACACACACCCACACCACACACACACATACGACACACACACATACGACACACACACACATACGACACACACACATACGACACACACACACACACACACACACACACACACACACACACACACACACACACACACACACACACACACACACACACACACACACACACACACACACACACACACACACACACACACACACACACACACACACACACACACACACACACACACACACACACACACACACACACACACACACACACACACACACACACACACACACACACACACACACACACACACACACACACACACCACACACACACACACACACACACACACACACACACACACACACACACACACACACACACACACACACACACACACACACACACACCACACACACACACACACACACACACACACACACACACACACACACACACACACACACACACACACACATATATAAAGACGATGCGTACTGAGTCAGAGAAATAAGATGAGATGCTGATAAGCTAAGAGAAGTTATATAATGCTGATAGGATGACTATTATGATATTAAGACAACGGCAAGATATATGTATAAGAGACAAAACAGGTGGGAACAGAGGGGAATGAGGTACTGGACTTTCGGAACACAACTTCTAACTGACTAAACGAACAGCTTGGGACACATGGTCCATGTTTTTTTAAAGCGGTCCTAATGTTTAGTCACGGATAACAGGTTTGGAAGGAAAATAGCAGAATATAACAACCGCAAACGATAGAAGAAATGAAAACAATGTGGTTCATGGATTTAATGAGATGATTATAGAAAGAGATGGTGGCGAAGACGACGCTGACTATATTGGGTCTGTACAAACATATGTGAAACTAGTCCGAAATAAAATAATTATCATTTTATATTTAAATCATTAAAGTGTATCATTTCTCATTCGGTAGCTGCTGTGATAGAGATAATGTGAATCTAGATTGTTATAAAATAAGTTTAAGCGATTCTTATTAATACAGCTGTACATGAACAGCTAAAAGTCGTAACGATACAGGTTTCCACTTGAGGCCTCGCGCTAATGAAGAAAATTAATTAAACGTTCTACGTCGAAGTCTAAAACTCGACGACCCGTAAAACCCAAGTTGATTAGTACGTTTTGAAATACTATACGCATGTTTTAGCAAATCAGATAGTTTTCTTTCGGCTCGCCGTGAAGTGCTTGAAAACGCAAACGTACTTGATGGAAACTGGTGATGATGATTATTATTATTATTATTATTATACTGAAGGTTTATGTATGCTCTCGAACGTTTCATTGAACACTGTTTAAAAAAATAGAGAAATTGTTGTAAATAAATTGCCAGTTTCACGTACCTATATTAAGCGTGCTATAAAAAAAAATCTTTTATGATGGGATGATTAACAATCCAAAAGACCCTTGAAAAGATATGTAATTGGTAAAAAATGATACACTTTTATTATACACTATTTTTTGTAAACAGTCATTGAGCGTTGGTCGATTTTTCGCTTTCCCTAGGATACTAGAGAATTCTAAAGTTGCTGTTGAAAAATTATTCACGCCACAGCAAATCCTAGTAAGATAATTAATAGACAATGCTAAATAATCGAATATCGATGGAACAATTGAATTATCATATCAAATGCACTAAGTAACAGCTCGCTTTATGTACAGATTCAATCCTTCTTTGCCATTGAGAAATAACGCCGGATATCATCTCGACGCAAGGAATTAAGTATGTATCTAATAACAATAAGCAATTTACGGGAAGATTTGAATTATGTACTTCTCTTGTCAATCTTAGTGTGTACGCCGACAAAGTTAGACGTACATACAATAAAAAAAAAGAAAAACAAAAAAAAACTGCTTTGAGAATGGAAGCATAGCAAACAAAAAAGTTGTTGACTCTAACTACTGGACGAACTTCCACAGTTGATTTGTAAGACCATACAAGTTAGTTTACTTTTATAACTCGATCAAAACTTTATTTGGTTATAGAAAATTATCTACTGTGTTCCAATATGTCTTCAGAATTCTGCTATTTGCCATTTAAAAGACAAAACTCAAACAAATATTTCCACTGAAACAAACGAATTTGTCAGTACTTCGCTGTCAAGATAATTAAAGCAGATGTGACCGTTTTGGTCCTCCGAGAAAGGTGTGGGTTCGAATCCTGCTTCTCGCATCACCGGTTTATGATCGAATTCATCTGGATATGGATAGAGCTGATTTTTAAAATCATTTGTAAAAAAACCTGACATAAGCGACATTTGATTCTTAGCCAGCTTGTTGCGTTAAACCGTACGGTTGATTCAAAGAATCGTTTGGAAAACGAAAAAAGACGTGATGACATTAAGAACACTAAAAATTGTTCAAGTTAACGCGTGAACTGTGGTACATCAGCGTCAGTCATCCAAATGTTGACTGAACAATAAATAATGCGTCATCATTAATATCCTCACAGAAACTGTTCATGCATTATCACCCGAACCGAGAACAAACTATTGGCCGATACAATACAGTCTTCTAATTTCCAATTTCATAAAAGCTAACGTCTAACACACGAGGGCATACAGACACAATGGACCAATTGGTTGCACTAAAGCTGTGACTATATTCGTACAATTAAGATAACCCGATAAAGTTTAGCCACTTCATACAGCGGATATTCGCAAACTGTTTTGTTTAGATCTTAGTAGTGGTTAGGTGTTGTTTGATCGATACTTTTAGAATAGTCTCCGTGACATCCCAGCGGGAGGCAACGTATTTACCCTTGGGACTCGCAAGAGATGATCTAGGTTCGAATCCGGACATAGACGTACGTGCTCTAAGCCAGCCGTCTGTCGAAATACCTAATGGCGATGCCGGACGAAAAACTCGAAAAATAAAGAATATCCTCGTCCGGCGAACTGGTGTCCGAATAGAACGGGAAAAGTTTCCAAATTTGAAAATTTAAATAACGCTTCACCGAGTTTCTCCAAATTGCACTGAAACTTCATTTAGTAAGTCTGAGATACAAGAACGGCAGAGTTTAGGCGTGTAGTGTTTAGACTTGTATGCCTTTTTTTTTTTGAATAACTTAAACTTACTTCCCTTTCAGAGAATGTAAAAAAAAACGTTTTATTTTAGTTAGATTCTAAAAAAATGAAACTCTGCAAATTTCATAGTGCATTTTGTCGGAGCCATTGCAGGAGGTAGTTAAGGACGTACTAAATAGACGGCGCCCAAATTAAAGTACATTCTGCAAATATTAGGTCCTTTGTGGGGACACTAGTTATCTTTTATTTAGTCATAGATTGGAATCAGCAACAGAACCTGTCGAGTACCAGTACTCGTATCTTCCGTAATGAAGGCTCGACATTTGCGTCTCTGAGAAAAATGCCTATTTGTTCATAAAGTATGTTCCCATTGTTACCTCAGTCGTCTGTAAGATTGAATACGACAAAACGAATTATCGCTTCTTCACAAGCGTGCGGGTTCCGACCATATCTTTTAGACACTGATCACGTCCTATAATGAACGGAACCATGTGTTGTTTAAACGTATCAAGCAAAAGCTAGAACGGAATTGAATTTCGCAGCACACAGAGCGTCTCTTGATTTCATAAACTACGCTATATATATATGAGTGATATAGATACGCAGACTCGCTTGGGAAGGACACAGTCAACCTTCCCAACCATCCAATCACTTTCATATAGACATTCACGCTATGGGAAAACCTACGACCATCCAGAAACAGACACTGCCATTATTCTCAGCTGCTTTTATTTATTTATGAACATTACATAAGTCAGATTTATGCATTGGAAAATGCTTAAATCCAGCGGGGCTAGCTGACTCCCTTTTTGAGACGCAATCGCAGTCAGCTGCCTAAAGTATCGGTCGGCTCCGAGTGCAGCACTTTAGCTTGGTTTTATGTAAAACATTTGTACAAAAAGTTCACAGTTACGCCCCGCGGATCTTTAACAGACCTCTGGCGCTTGTATGTTGCCTACTGCGCTACTAAATATCTTCCGCCCATCTCACGCATACAGCCTCTCAAGGGTCCTAGTTTAACATCGGTTCTATAAATGTATATATTAAAAACGTTTTATAGCAGCAACTACCGCATCCATTCGGCATTATTACAATTAATCATATGTCAGTGAGTGGTCATAAATTCGGCTGATCATTTTTAACAGCCATTTCCGTCACGATGTTGTAGCCGTTGTCTTCCGTCGCACTTCACAACGGTTGCGGAAAATAACAAATGGTCCATAGTAAAATAATATCTTGATCTCCTCGATATCAACGTCCTCGTCAGCCCGACATGCACGTCTACGACAGGAAAAAGGGGCTAGAATTAAATTCTTGAGTACGTATAGTGCGTAACCATATCAGCAGATATCTACACAGAACGTCCGTTAGCTTGGAGCATAGCACTCGGTACCCTGCCCCAGTATCCTCTAATTTGGAAATAGGTGGTGTCGAAATAGATGCAATTATATACTTTGATTATCTGTTAAAGCCATAGAAATTCGTGTAGTGACCGTTAACTAGGGTTGTTCGGCTTCCTCCGTCATTTCCGCTTTCTGTTCCTTATAGGTCTGTTACAGTAGTTATCATTCCTTTATCGGATTTTCTTTGCCATCGTTCAGAATCGGGGCCGATCACAATGAGGACAATGTCCGACTATGCGATGTCATGAAAATTCTTGCATGAGTAAAATGATTATCGCTTCAAATTGACGGTGATGCAAGCCTGATCGTTACTTGATGTAGCATTGGATTGTTACCGATATCGTCATTCATTTCCTTAAGAGGGGTGGCACCTTTTGAGGCTATAGATTAACACACGTTTTATTTCCGCTTCGAGTTACACCGAAATATTGTTATTGTTGTTGCTGTTGTTGTTGTTGTTGTTGGCAGGCTGCGTCGTGTTTTGTCTGAAATAAACAGGGCAGTATATAACAAAAGGTTGAATTTTCCCGATAAATAGATAGATGTTTTCGATATTTGTGGAATGCCTTTATGGTACTTTTTGCGGTCATCCAGGGATCTCTCAGACTGTGCTGACATCGGTCTTGTGTGGCTTGCTCCGGCTAGAATAAATTACGAGCCAATGATTATAGTTACCTGTTATTCATGTTCTTAACACCTGCCCCAAGAGGAGAATGCAGGGGCGAAGAGGCCGAGTGAAATAGCCCAGGTTGACCGTTTGCCTGTTGCTGTTGCTGCTGCTGCTGCTGATGCTGATGTTGGGCCGCTGCCTGGGCCATGCCAAGAGTTGCCAACGCGTGTTGGTGCTGCTGTTCTGTGTGGGAATTATTTAGAATGAGTATCTGTGGCTGTTGGATTAACTTCTGGTACTCGTAGAAATCACGTGCGCTGCACAGAGGCGTCTCAACCTCATATGTGTTGTTAAATTTCGAATAATCAACGAGATACTCAGAGGAGTCCCGTTGGAAGCGGACGAGTTGTTCAAATCGGTGACCCCACAAAATTTCCGACGGCAAATAACTCGACCTGCAATATACTTCCTGTCTGTATTAGTAGTAATGGCTCAAGGACCGAGATTTCTACACTCGCCAGTTACGAGAAAGGACCATCGCAATCATTATTATTATAAATATTATTAGTAAAGCCAACCACTTGTTGGTCCGTCTGTTACTGATGACATGCCATTCGTCTCGTGCCTAAAGACTCAGATTATGACGTGAACACGCTGAATTAAGAAGGGCCATTTTGCGGTGGCTGAATATCACTTGCGGGTGCGGGCTCTACATTCGTTTAGTTGATAGTGGGCTGGGGCCGATTCAGTAATATAAAAAGCTAATTGGCTTGAATATTTTTCTAATGATCGACGATTCTCGCGCAGCGTAACCCTGACGACACAATGAGCTTATTATCCATTATCAATAATATGACCCAACACAAAATGTTCGCAAATAGACCCAATATCTTGCGAACGAACTACAAACTCTGGATAGGTTGCTTTTGCTAACCATGCGTACGCATCTCACTATCGCACCATTAGTATACAAACCTGGCTTGTATAGACTGTCCCGTAGATTCAATCGTGCCTTCAAGGACTACGACGATTTCGAAGCGATCCTTCATGATATCTTCCGCTGAGAGCGTATATAAGGGCGACCTTTCATTTATTTCATGCACAATAGTGGCTGGCCAAATAAAGAGAATGGAGTCGTTACCAGCATCGAAGCGAACATCTAAAATCGTATGATAATACGGGATCACCTCCCCTTCTGCTGTCACCTATGGAATAATATCAAACTTAGATATTGCACTTAAACCCATCGAGCAGGATCGGTACATATAACTTAGAAAATGTAACTGTACCAAAAAACTGGCGAGGAATGGTGGCGCTAACTTCCAGTTTATTTTCTAGCGTCAAAGAAAGTTAAGATGGCGTTCATGGAGGTTCAATGTACGAGTATCGCAAATATAATTGCGATACCATACAGGTCAAGTATCTATTGATGAAAGTGTACAGAATTTTAGAATTAGGTTCGAATCCGTGCATAGACACACGGCTCGTTTCCCGCTGGGAATCGGCCATCTGATGCTATGCCTCGTATGGAATGTACGTAAAAGTGGAAATATGTGAGGATTTACGCTTTTGATGCACTTCTAACTATCTGCTATCGGTAATAATCTCCCTTCGCGTTCAGTTTTGAAACGGAGCAGCGCGTACCTTTCGTTTGATGATCTGGGCGCTGATATTTGTACCAATGATGTGCGATTTCCGCATGTCGCCCACTCTAAATAAAAGACAGAGTTTACTGTCCCGAAGACAGATAACTGCGTGTCGACTGAATAAGAGCGTCTGTGAGCGTTTCTTAGGTCTTGATAACTTCGCGAATACGATACCAACCATGAAGCACTGAATCATCACGCCTACGACGGATTGAAGGCATAATATAAACACAGCTTCTGGACACTCTTCGGAGATGTAACGATTGCCATACCTGTGTTAACACGAGTCAAATAAACTAAGACAATTAAACTAATTGTTTGATGGTAGGGTTCTTTATGTAGCGAAATCAATTCAAGATGAAGTGTATGCGTACGTAGGCCTAAAGGTAAGAATCTGTACATCGAAAAACTCTGCCGTCTTCCCAGTGTGTCAGCTCCAACACAAGTTTTGACTTTGGATGTAATACAAACGAGCGACATATCAAGTCAGCTTCGATAACAAAAAAAAACAATTGTGAAAAATTAATTTATAATGTAACGCAAATCGAAACTACCGCGACTTACTCTCATAGGCGTCGTGTCGTACACATACAGGTGACTCATGCTACATGTATTTTCAGAGAAGCTAGGGTATCTTTTGCATGACAGATTATTCAAAATGACTGCATAAATTCGTCACATTGACATTGACTGGGTCTACGACTGACTAAAGCCATAGTCGTCCACTGACAATCAGACGACGGTTGCTTTTACTCGAATTCAACATCGGGCACCGATCGGATCCACTATATGTGAAAAGCGTAGGACGCCGCCAATACCCAAACAACGTAATAGTAGACCGATAAGTAACCTCGTATCGATAGATATTCATATGGGTCTTTAAGAACATCATTTCTATTAGTAAGTAATAATACTGTAGAGTAAGAATACTGCTGATAGTTAACCTGCGAGGTATACTATACATTAGTTTATAACATAATTTATTAATACTCATCAATGGCAAACGATGGATAAATGCGAGCGGTTTAGAATTGGCCTAACAGTACGTTGATATGTAAATTGTAGGTTATAAACAATAATAGTTTATCGTTAATAACAACTAACAATGTTTGGAAAGATAGGTTCCAACGATTAGTTCTTGAGATACGTAGGGGCAACATGGGTTTACTCTATTTTGGCATGATCCAAGCTTAGTTATTACCACATTTTGATTTTTGAGACATTTTAACGCACAACAAAGACTGATTGAAGGATGACTGACAACAAATGTATGCTAAAAAAGGCTTTCTTGATGAGCACACATGCTGCAGCACATATATATATATATATATATATGATACAATGAAAAATGCTGACTTTCTTTTTGAGCTTCTCTGCTGTCTATCAGCCCGTCTTGTTATGTTCAGTCTGGAAGTGATGAATTTGCCTATCTCATCTATATCCCGACATCTAGTCGGACCCTGTCAATAATAAATTGTTGTTTGTTAGTGGGATATTCACGTATGCCTATTGCTACACTAGATACCCATCGCCACGTATATTTTAAAGATAAAATCTATTATATAAACTAGCATTAAATTCAAGGCGTGACGAGAATTAGCATCCTGTTGTCAATATCATTGCCTTCTGGTCAGTTAAACGAGTGTACAAAATGTCCTATTTCGAATTATGTCTACTGTGCCCGCGATGTTGCGGCCATTTAGTTGACCTTAAGACTGCATTTATTCTGAACGGCGTGGGCGATCGCTGAGGGAATAGCATGTTCGTTTTACGGAAAAATTGGTACTGCCCTGCAGCAGAGAAAGATCGTCCAACAGAACGCTTTGAAGTGTGCAGTGGATTATTAATGCATGTTTTCTAGTGATTACTTATAGTTGGTGGGGCATAAATAAACATAAATCCATCAGCAAACATTAAAAGCGTCAAGCGGTAACGAACGACGGGGTTGCCGAATTACTATGTAAATATATCGACTCATAATGCTCATACAAAGAACAAGAAGAAGCTAAAACATTTGGTGAGACTAGTTAATGTAATTGTGACAAAAAGATTGACGGAAGCTGTCGGCTGCACGGAAAAATGCTAGATACCCTTTATTGATGTATAATAAAGCTGAGGTTATGGATGCTTGGGTCGTAAAGTCGCAGTTTTTTTGGAATCGTTGTTTTTTGTTCTATGAATGAAGATGAAGACTTTTAACTTGAACAGTTGAGGGACAGCCGGTCGGATCATAGAAGAGCGAAGACTGTAGGTGCGCAACACACGTGAAATGAAATACTGACAATGCCATAATGTAGCTCGAATCAAAGGACAAGCGGTATAGCTTCCTAGGCTCTTCCACGCCTGCAAGCGTTTCGTTTGCAAACTTCGCTGAGCTTATTTGAAGAAACCTTTATTACTTTCAGTTCATTATTAGCTATAAGTGTTTTGTGTGATGCTTGTGGTGTGAAGGTGTCGCTGATGTGGGGAGAACATACTCATACGGTCAAGTGGAACTGGATAACTTGAACACTGCTACTAAATCATAAGCTAAGCGGATGAGGACCAAACATTGACATTGTTTTTGCTATTAACGAGATATATCACACATGTATAGTCGTACGTATCATGTGTGTGCTTACTTGTCGAAAAACGCCATGTTAGGTCTGCTATTGCAGAAGGACTACTGCGATGTAGCGCGCGTCGTATGGACCATCATCTGTGACTCGCCTCACTTACTCAACCTGATGTAGCATTTTCGTGCCTGCTATAACCGTAAAGGTTGGCGATGTTGAATCTTAGCGCAATTGTGGATAATGGATCTATAAGCCAACAGAAACAGACTCTAGAACAACTTGAAAATTACCTCGTCAGTGCAAAAGGAACGTTGACGACACGAACGTATTCGAACAGCTGAGGTAAAATGTGCACTGTTCTCTATGGCGATAGCCACGGTATACCTGAAGATACTTGCAAGTTTGATTGTCAGTCTGACGGACTTCTTAGTGGTATATATGGCTGGGAAGTCATGTCGGCCTTCTCTTAGAATTGCTTATCCTAACCCACTTAAGTTCTCGATAAAAAGCGACAGGTCTTCATGAAGAGATGTTATTACTCCAGCCCCACGTGTTATTGGCGACTGATTGTATGTATTGCACTCGATTTTTCGTACTGCAACCAATTCTCTGTTTGCTGATTGTTCGCTCGTTCGTGCAGTACATTTCGACCCCTTCTATGTCCATTCCGGTCACCTCGCAATTTAAGCACAGCCTCGTCAGGCGTATAACTAATCTAGCATAGAAAAAACTAACGAGGCCCTTTTTCCAGATCATCACCTGCTTATCACACTATACATTACATTTTAAAAGCAGTTGGCAAGAGTAGCTCGATGATTTACAAGTCTAAGGAAGACGCGTGATGCAACGGAACATTAGTAATGTATTTTGTTTCAACAACTGACCCGATCGTGTGCTGTGTTTCCAGAGAGAAGAGAAACGCGGCCGTGAAAGTAGTTACTTCGGTTACGCACGGCTTCCATGTTTCGTTTTTTGCATTAGTTTCATCGAAGTCGCCGTGCGCAAACATTATTAGCCACCAGACGACGGCGAAGATCAGCCAGGAGACCACAAAACCCATGGCGAACACAAGTAAATTCCATCGCCATTGGATATCCACCAATGTTGTGAAAATGTCCTGTAAGTAACGATAAGAAAAAATCCTCAGAACCGGTTGCGCTGGGTATTAACAGTAGATGATTCAAATTCACATATCAAAAGGGCTCTTGTTTAAGGAACTTAAATTTTTATTTTGTATGTTAAATAAGTACTTAGTCATAGTGTTTAGGAATTGTATTTATTGCAGATAATGTTCTTTTAATGAAGTCGTTGAATACGATCATTCAAGCAATATTAGCCAACAGAAGATTAGAAATTGCAGGATAAAGGAAATTTTAGCGAGATAAAGACGTCCCTGTTGCCTGAGCTGAGCACATGAGGCAGATAGGTTCATCAAGCGTTCATAGTGGCAATCATACATGAAGCTGATATCCCTAAAATAATCAGGTTTCTCTTCAGAATAAAATGTCTACATACGAGGTAGCGCTTACTTGTCTTATACTCGTAATACTCTATTTCCTATTCGTAGTAGTTTGTTCTCTGTAAAGGTTTATTCCTTCAACTTCAGATTTCATTTTACTATGTATTTTCCTAGCTCTGTCCTGCTTTTTAATCAGTCTGTTGTTCCATCGAGAAGGTAGTCGAATATAGAAACGATGAACTTTTTGGCAGTGAGACATGGATCTGATGCGACATAACCTAATTTTCTATGTTTTACAATTGATAGGTAAACCGTCCGACTTTTTACATGGCTTCCTTGCTGTCACCACTTGTACACCTGTGACTAAATTTAATTTTATCATAAGTATACTAACTTTAATATAGTATTGGATACTTGAGTTCTTTATACGTTGCCGAAAGTTGCGAACTACAGAAGATGGATCTGTACGCATACGTATTTGCAATGGTCTAGCTAACTTGACCTATTTTTAAATAATAGTAATAATAACTGGATGTGTTAACAATCCCAGAAAAAAATGCGATCTTTATAACCAAAATTTTATTCCGGTTACGCATTTCCATCACGATTGAATCGTTGAAACGCTATGGTGTATTTTTTAATAGTCAACAATCATTGCTAGTGTTTAATTAAACTAAACCACCCATATTACATATTGTATACTGTTTGGACACAGGAGCTGCTGAGATGCTTACCTGAAGGGCAGGTACAGGACATAAATTATGGTGATATCATAAACGGAGCGTCTTTATCGACTCGGAAGTATGGCCACTGGAGAAGCCTCTTTTTTTTAGAAGAGTTACCTGTCAGTTATACAAGAACTACTTACAGTAGCGTACGATATTTTTTTCTTCTTCATCATTTTTTTTTCGTACGAAAACCATTTGTGTTAGCTGAAGCTCGTCACAATATGTTCGAGGATGAGTTCAGTGCGACGGTTTACAGATAGTTAGTTTTTTCGTACAAGCGGCTTAACGGCGGACAAATCTTCGTAGTTATGCGCCGTGTGGCATATTCGAAAGTTAACGAACGTCTTTCGATTCACGGTAAGCATCGCAAATCGCTGCCAGAAACTTTTTTGTTGGGCACAGAAACCCAGTTTTACCAAAGTTTAATGTATGTTAAATACAACGATTTTAAGGTGTCAAAGCTATATTTCGCTCATATTGGCTTACCTACGTCAACGGAAGTTTTCCTTGTCATAATAAGACATGTCAAAATGTGGCTCGTACTATAGTACATGGCACATTTGACGAAACTGCCCAATGATAGCGAATGACATAAGCAAAAAAGAAATAGGGGAAACGCCATATAAAATTAGAAAAATAAAGCAAACAGAGAGTTTTGTTATTGTTATTTACGCAGGCATAAAGTGCTCTTTGTCTATTAGTTTGTAGATTAAATATACCACATGGAACGTGTCCGCAGTGATGAACAATTTAGAACACTGAAGCCCACTCAAACAGTATGATTAGCGCTATGAAGATCTCTGTACAAACGCGTGTATGAGTCGGCCTAGCAAACTCCTATTGCCTTATTATTGTGTTTACGACCATCGGCTCGTAAAATGCAAAGATGGTGACGTCGCAACGCTTTGCCAACTAACAGAACGTTGCTGGATCGTTTTTGATGAACTGATGCTGTCGCAAATGGGTACGCTTGACAACTGCACTAACAGCCTCGTAAAGCAACTATGGAGGCCATCTAGTTGGTCCAGCGTTGGAAGAGTCGAATATTGTAGTTCCAAGGATATCAAAATTGAGATCACAGTTAACAGTGCCGTGTCTAAGTGCTAGCCACAAGGGCAATAAGCTAGAAAGGCTGTAATGATTCCGTTGATGTTGACTAATGATTTATCTGTTTCAGTCGTGTATTTCTAGAGAAGGCTAATTTATACAAGTATACACATTTACCTACCTCATGTTACTTTGAAGCAATGAAGAAGGCATATCTCTACAGGAACAGATAGACTCTTCACTCACCTGGAGATATCTTTGACTTCGTTTATATACATGCTCCTTAGACAAGTTGACGTTGCCATTCTTGAACACAACCCGCTTACGAACTCTACTGGGAATTACTTTTGTATTTGGATATCTAAAACAGACAGATGCAGTCAAAATTAAAAATAGCGTGAATTAGACCAGCTGAAATATATTCCGATAGTTACGAATGGATACGACCTGTTCAACGCATACTGTAGCTCTCGAATGAATCGTGAGCGAAACGTGCTACAACTTACTTTGTCTCTCGCTAGACTTACACAATAAGCCACTTCTTCCTAAATCAACGAACGTTCTATCTGGGTGTCGTATACGTTGATATACCTTGGGTACAAAGGATACAGACAGTTGCTTTATGTAAACTGGCTTTTTTCTTTCGGACGGACTGTTTTTTTCATTTGAATTTTCCATATTCGTTTAAACACCTGTACAGGTCAATTTCATATTAATTAATTCAGCGAAAGCGCTTATTTATTACGCAGATTTTCTTCATGTCTAATGGTCCAGGAAAAGGCCTGCGATATCTCAAAGTTTACGATATTTGTAGATCTACGTTTGACGTAGATCTACGTAGAACAGCTCCATCATTTAATCGAGCCTTCTATGACAAAGAAGAAGGGTGTTTTCACCTTTGCGTATGGCACTAGTAATTGGTAGACTTTCTTCGATGAGCCACATTAAACGTACATTGAAGGATGAGCACTTCTTGAAAGCAAAGCCATTACATAGAGTATCGAAACGCATCCTCTTGGTAGACACTTACCCTATTATTGAAATGCTTAAATTAATTTAAACATAGATTGAAGAGGAATTCCTTCACACTGTCTTAGGTCGAGGCATTGTTAAAGCATAGCGAACCTAACCTGAGCATTCTCTTATAGTGACTTTTGACCTAGCTCGTTCAACCAGTCTATCGGACTTTGTTCTTCGGAGTCTAAGAAGTGGAAGGTTTATCATTGGGCCTATTTAGCTGCTGCCTAAAAATAGCTTCTTGAATATCTGTTGACTCATCCTCAAACTGAAGGCGACTAACAGTCGAACTAACAGCTGCCGAATGAGCAGTTCGGATAACTGAGAAACTCCGCAGGGGGCCAACGTGATGTCGAGCGACATGACCAACTCAGCTGAAAGTGGTAATATCGCTCATGGACAATCACAGAGAACATGTTTTCGTTGGGAAACAGCTTCAATGGGGTATTTTCGCTCCTTCTGATTTTTTCGTCTAGAACGAATTGTATTTCGAGTGCGAGATTTTTTGCAAGGAATTTCATGAAGCACAACGGTTCTAGAAAAATGAAGCTTCGTTTCGTAATGCGACGATTTGAAGTAACTAAATCTCGAGTGTAGACGTACTGGACAGACATATATTGGACAAATTTGACTTTGAAAGGTAAGGATGCGCGTTCGATGTCCTTGACGGGATCCGCATGCGTTACATTGCTTGTAGTCAAAATACGACCTGAACGAAGAGAGGACTCATTTGTATGTTTTTTGATAACTCGATTTTGGCGCGATATTGGACTGAGCAACAAACTGATCTCAGCCTTGTTTCGGTTCCAGCCCTTTGTTTTTCGACAAAATCCGATACGTTATATTATATAGTCTTTTGAAATATTACATGCACACAACAGATGAGTGTAGAATTAATTAAAGTTAGAGCTGGCTCAGCGCTAGTTGAAGGTTGCGTATTAACCGTAGCCGAAAGACCACTCGATTTTCTAGAGGGACACCTCGAGAGTAAAACCTTTATCTGCCTATGCAGTACATACAGGCTTCTATCGATAATAGGTGTATGCGTATTTAGTTAAACATCGATTACATTTCTATCTATGTATGCACGTTTTTTCGTTACATACGTTCTTCACCGAAGTCCCAAAACGATGCTCTCCCTAATCATCTACCAGCACAAAAGTGGAGTTTAGTCCAAACCAGCAGAAAAATTCCTTTACAGAACCCTGCTTCTTCCTTTCACCCCGAAGAAGACGTATGCACAGTTGTCTTTCGCTCCCAGGATACCGACACCTACCTATCGTCATCCTGGTGCTTTCATCCTGCATGCTTTTTCTAGCAGAATTCGATACGCGTCACATTAGCAATGCAGTATTTCTTTACCTACACTACTCGGCCGAGGAGGCGCCCCATTATTGATTCGCGCACGCGGTCTCGCTCTTTGATCTTCTCTTGTCTGCCGTTTTATTGCCGGGAGCGCTCGAGTGGTTTTATTCGTCTTGCCTTTGTTCACCTGTCTGCTTCCGTAGGCCGTGCGTGCCAAACGCCCGTACCCCCAGTATACGGCACAGCGTTTGCCCCCCACGGAAACAGGGTAACCTGAGCCTATCTACCGGCAACAGCAGATAGGGCTCGACACCATCCACACTAGGTCACCAATGGCAAGGTTCAAGCTGCGTCAACAGCTCAAACACGCATGCACTTCCGATGGATGATTTGGTAGACGGGTTGATTCGACGACTTGCGGCGGAAGCTTGTACGAGCACCACTACACGATCTACATACACAGAAGCCTTTGGATCTTCGCAAATAGAAACGCGCTTAAGGCTAGTTTTAGCTTATCGCATCCAACACATTCAACGCACCGCTAGCTGGTAATCTTCTCATCAGTTCGTTACAAACATTCAACTTTGTCGCCCCGGATGGCTTGGATAACTAGGCGGGAACAACGAAAGATGCCGTTCGTAATATCTTACAATCCCTTGTCGACGAGGCAAAGGTCCACAAATTGATTGGATATCAGAGTGACTCGCAGACTTTTAGCGTCACCCTTTAACGCTACTGCCAATGATGGTGTGTAAACCGGGCGTACAGACACATGATGCTATACTTTGTTACAACGACTCCTTGCGTAACTCGTTGAGCACAAAAAGTCCCGGCAAGACGAATCTGGCGTCTGTCTGAAGAAACGCTTACAGATTACTACTAACCCCACCGCCAGCACCATCCTCATACGATGCTGCTACCAGCCATTGCAGTAGCAGCAGCAGCAGCAGCAGCAGCAGCGCGTCAAGAGGTGAGAAAGAGCGTACGGCGATCTTCTCGCGACAACTTCTTCATCTTTATTTTCATGCACGGCTCTGAAGTTTCCCGTCGTGAATGTGTGTATTTGCGCACATTACGGCGACGATGGCGGCTGCTGTCGGAGCTAGTACAACGACAAACAACAAGTGACAAACGACAAAAAAGAACAACGCCTGCAAAATCACGTTTAGCGATTTTACGTGTGTTCTACGGCCATTCTGGCCAGCCAGCTAGCCACCCAGCCGGTCAATAAACAACTCTGTCACTCCACAAATCCTGCCGCTCTCAGTCGGCGACCGATCCGTCAGATTGCGCCGTCTTGCTAACGTACGAAAAGCCACTGTCGCAGCTGCCTCGTTACCGCTTTTGCTGCTGCTGCTGCTGCTGCTGTGGCCGTAAGGCGGCGTCGCATTGTCGAGCATTCTGTTACTAGTTGCTTTGCTGTTCTTAGCCAACTACTTCATCCCTGTTTTATGGATTGTCTATCAGCAGCGAGCGACACAAGATCCCACATGCTGGGGTACCAACGAGCTGACACCAGGCAACAATTACAACTGGCTACTGTCGGCTACCGTTTGGCAGTGCGAACTTGTTACAATGAAAATAAACTACGACAAAAACAACAACAGTCATACAAACATAATAACGAAAAATGAAAAGAAACGTACCGACAACTGATATAGTTAACAGTCGACGTATCGGCCCAAACAATAAGACGTAACGTATTGATGAATTGACGAAACAAGCCAACTGCAGAAAATCGATAGTAGTTTCTGGCAGGTCAGTTAAGACCGACCGAACCACGGTGCCAATAGAATATCGTACAAATTATAGATTCTATAAATGTTGTGCACACTTCTGTCGATCCCCTATAAAGATAAGGACAGCGGCCCAGTGTATAACCGTAAGGCCACAGCCAATTAGTCGACGCGCCAAACGCCTTGTCGACAGTATGTCAGCATAGTTTCACAAACGCTTCCCCAGCCTCTAACGTGGCAATTTTGTATCCAAGCAAACGATGCAGATTCAATGGAAACGAAGGTGTCAAAAAGTGTACATATACAACGAGGAAACAACCGCAGCGCTAATAGCGGACGAATAAGTAGAAACAGAACATAACTCATCGGCTACCGTCGTAATCGTTTCTAAGGGGGGCGGGATCACTTCGACTATAAAGACATATGTATATATTGTGCATCGATACCCAGCTCTGATAAGTGCGGCAATGCTGTGACATCGAGCAACGATTGTAATTATAACGATGCATACTGACACTGTTGACTACTATAGCAAGCGTTGTCCTATTATAGTACACTATTACAATATTATTATATATATATATCCTATTATAGTACAATATTTTAAAATTAACTTTATCAAGTCCGTCAAGTTTTAGATACGAGAAGTTTCTAGTACAGCTGCTCTGAGGACAGATAATGCTGTTGAAAGGAAGTTGGCTTCAATAGATAGATAACATTTCAAATGGTATCGCCTTATCGTTAAACAATGTCCGAGCGTATTTCAATGTAATGCAGAGCTTTCCTTAATGGCATGTATCATAATGCAGGACTGGCACGTGCTAGTGTCCTAAATTTAGCAACGAAAAGTTTCTTACACCTGGCAGGTTAGCCATGGAAAGACAAATTTAAAAGGTAAAAATTCTATTGTATGGCGAAAATCAGCCGCCACTGGCTCGGCGTTTCCCGTTAGTAGGAAATAGCCGTGCGATAGCATGCCAACATACGTACATAGAAGCACTAGAATATCCACACTCGTACGAACTTAATTATATACTTTATCTCTCTCTCTCTAATTGGGACTGGTTGTGAAGCTCGAGCCCGGATCTGGTTCTGTATCTGCTTCTTTGTTATCCAACTTAAATGGAGCAGCTGATACACAAAAACACAGTTTGGGTCAAATGTAATAGCTAATGTTTTTAAATAATCAGGTTTCTCGAAACGCACACGATGTTGTTTTCGCAAGCGCTGACACGGTCATCGTACGGATGAAATGTGAATGCAGATGAGTGATGTCCGCCATCAGGTCTTGTTGAACCCAGTTTGCTTTACGTAGGGCATCCGAGGCGGTCTAAAAAGCCCATGCCATGACATGAGCGTAGATGGTACGGTGTCATCTCCGCCGAGGATAATACGTACGCATACTTGCATAGATCCATTTATGTTAATAGGCAGTGAATCTGAAAAAGATAAATAACCTAACCAAACCCGCTGATACCGCGACCGTCTGTGATCGTGAACTTTGCGTCGGCACACATTTCCCTGTTTCTTTCATTTGCCATACGTCGAAGAATGTCACAAAAGGACGACATTAGATTGCGTGAAAGCCAAACTTAGGTCCTTATAACTGCAATAGAGTCGAAAATCTTTGCACAAACATTCGCAAGTTACTCTCGTCCCGTTTCGATTCATCAGGGCATGCACCGTCTTGATATCGAGGACGCCGCACGACGCGTGACAACGCTGGAGCAATGACAGTGTCACGCTTGAGTCGAAGCAAGAGCACTTCTTTTATTTGAGATGACAAACGCATCTGGGACAGGAGATTCGTTAGATGCGCCAAACGCTTCAAGAGTAACACAAGGCAAAACAGGAACGAAGTTCAAGGTCCTTCGTGGTTGCTACTCCTACTGGCTAGCATCGTGCATTTGGCAATGTGTGGATTTGGTTGAATAAGATTCATGTGTGAGCTCGTCAAAAAGCAACGGCTAGAAGCTTTTTGGTTCTTTACGTCGTTTTAAATTTACTGTTTATCATAGAGCAGTGCATATGACAAGCCTGGCACTGGATGCAGCCCGTCGGTCTGCCACGGAACAAAGCGCGCCCAAGACAAAAAGGCAGTCCATTTGAAATAGAAGAAATGCGACGACCGCGTCGTCGAGATTGAACGATAGAAAGCCCTAGAAAGCGACACTGCAGTAAATTGGCCTAGGCCACGGGACCACTCGACGATGAGTGCGACACAGGTCGCCTGGCAGATATAATCATCTAGAACACCCATGAGATGCTAATATATTTTTGGATGTTGGAGAGGTTAACTTTATGCATCGGTTTTTTCGTTTGAAGAACAAGTTAGAAGCTGAAGTGGGAATTGGAAATGAGCAAAACGACCGACATCTGATGTCACATTTGTCTGCACACGCCTTTGATGAAAGAGTATGAATAAAGTCGTTATCTTATTTAACTTTTTCTTTCAAAGTAGATGACACTAAATCTACCCTTTGTGATGAACAGGAAGCTAATCTCATGACGAGAAATGCCGGCAAGGAGTGCTGTCGTGGTAATCTGTTTCGGGTTCTTGGGTTTGTTTACTTCCGATTCAGGAAAATTCGCACGTAATCCTCTAAGGGCATACGAACTCATCACAGCCTCAGCCCTGTCACCCGTTCAGATGGATTGATATCAGCAAAACGCAAGCTTCGAGACGATGACTTGTCATTTTGTTGAAGTTTCTTTCCCTCGCTTTACTTTACAGACAATGTATCAAAGGAACAATTACGTCTGTTTGGAAAATTTCGATGGATCTTGCATCGAGCTTACAGGTGGCGAAAGGTTTTATATAAATGCTGTTCGTTTTCCTGACGGCCAGCCTTGTAGCCTGTTGACCAAAGCTTGTCTGACAGCTGCCGACCCTAGAATATTTTGTTTGCAGACTTGGAAAAATCTGTTTAATTGATGTTGGTCTACCGTACAGAATACAGATGAGCGTTAACGTTTTTTACGGTCGAACATCCATATTTTGCTGATATGAATATTTTTCAAGTTCTCTAAAGTTATCTGCTCGAAATAAATAAGCTGCCGTGCCAAATAGGCAAAAAAAAAACTGATGTTCAATCGCTCAAGCGGAGAACGAGCGCACCTCGTTTCGAACGAACTGCGATTTGATGTTGACTCCAGCCGTTCGTTGTATCGTAATGCGTATTAGATGATACCTTGATAATCCGGCCGGTTCTTAGCGCCACGTTCAACGGGGAGATGAATGCAAAACAAAGGTTACATTTATAGTGATTTCATGGTTGTGCCGACCCATCTCAAGATGTTCTCTTGTAAACGGAACGTCGATTTAACTGTTTCCTCTTAACTATACAGAAGACGAGGTTCAGATGTCGTAATAACAACACTAGTTACGTGTTCTATTTAGTATATCGCTCATTGCCGTTGCTCCCTTTACAGGGATCTTATCGTTACCTTGCTGAATCAATCAACATGATGTCGTCAGTGAAAATTCCAGTATTATTATTGATCGTACTAAGATTTGGCTGCACCAACGTTCTGGTCATGCCATTGCACCACCTGCCACAGCAGTCATCCGCATGCGATCTTCATTCTGGATACCTAAGCGTTGCTTCGGTAGGATCTATGGCTAGCCTACGATTTTTCGAATCCTTTCGCCTCAAGCCAGCATTCGGTGTCGCAAACATACGAAAGGATAGCAAATACGAATAGAGAAAACGGTACTAATAGCAGCAAAGTGCTATTTGAATATGTAATATATGAACGCAGGACGTATCCTTCCTATTTTCCTTCGCTCTTTTCTTTGCAACGCTCGAATCTTTTAGATGTCTATTGCTAGTCCTGCACTGCTCCGGCAGCTACCGAATGCTAAGCGGTACCATGCTGTTTGATTCGACTGGCTTGATTACCTTAACCGGTCTTCGCTGGCTGGCATCGCTCGCTTGCTCTCCTTTACGCTGTGCGCTATAGGCAATACGTGTTGTCGGCGTACGTTCCCTTTACGGCGATCGTTGTCTATCGTTCTCCAGTCTCACCCGTTCTTTACTAGCCCATTGCTCGTAGGCTACGTCCACTCTCTCGCGGTAACAACCGGCGGCAAACTATCGCGCAGGCTTCCGCGATAACTATATATACATATTACGAGACGCGCACAGTTACCTATTGACGTGTGCCACGACGCGCGCCGCCACTCCCTCCGCAACTACCAGAATTAGCGTTACATAATAACATCATATGCAATAGATACATCTATAGCCGGCAAAGATAACGCCACAGCGGAAACGATGCGACCTGCTGCTATTGATACAGCCATCTTCGCCACTGCTGTCAATCAACGCCGAAACGGCCACGCACACCGCACATATTTAATAAGGCCGAACACTAGCCGTTCAATTGGAGGAATCCCTTCCATAGAAATAAACACTATCGGCTGATGAGTGGTAATAATTGCACGTACGAGATTTCACGTTAGTGGACTGTATATGGGAATATGTACATACGTAGTGTACTGCTGTTTTTGTGGCCGTCGAGCGAAAATTCTCGCCGTCCTATGGCTTTCGACATTTAATGACCGCGTCTATACCTAGTTATAAATTTTTCAGTTCTCTCTGAAGCTAGACTGGATTTTGTATACAGTAAAGCGATCCTTCTTAGACTGTTTTCTTCCAGCAAATTACGTTAACGATGAGCTACAAGGTTTTTTTGCAGATATGCCGTCATCGGCTGGCTGATCTCTCCAAACTCCTGTGTACTTTGACAGATCTGTTTCGTGAAAGGTGGACGGATAAATCTATGAATGGACCATGTACACTCTCCATTCATTAGCGAAAAGCTTGACAAGCAAATGCTGATTGTGCCACTCTATGACTTCCGTCAACGCAGTACTATTACCCATCGTTCTTATTATGAAGACTGTTATTACGGATATGGTCGTGGTCGTGGTTTTGATCCATATATCGACTTTTCTTTCATACTACAGTTTGCTCGTCGGATGGGGTCAATCTCTTGTATGTACATATTTATGTATGTTTGCTGCCACATACCATCGTCAACATCTTTGTTATCTTGAAGACAAGGCAGTCTTCGTCGATTTCTGATGTAGTGGTGACTTCACATTTATTCGGATCACTTACCAGATGCATATTACTGCTGTGTCCATCAGTGTCATGTTTTCCGTGTCTAGCAGAATAATGAGACTTTTCTCTCGATAAGCGCCGGTTAGGCTGCAACCGCTAATCGAATTAAGACTGCTGCATCTAAGAAAAATATCGCGTAAACCCCTTGTCCTTTTCACATAGGGCTATTCAAAAAAGAGCTGGCCGAATCGTTCAGAGTTTCCACTTTCGAAGATTGAATGGACGGTATAAGGGGCGCGCTGCGTCGTTTGGTCCAGGAACAGGACTTCGGCTTAGATGCGCTCTAACTATTCTCCCTTAGTCTTTGCCACTTGGAACTTGAAGTGGACTAGCTTTGCGATAAGCCGACGAAGGTCAATATTACTACGACGTATTATAGTGACCTAGTTAGCTGGTTGACGGCACCAAGCAGGAAAAAATGTTTTTGACCACTTTCTATATTAAAACGGACAATGTCTGAACTACGAAAGACTGCCGCTAAAAACAACTTACATAGGGGCCATTTCGGTGGGCATATCGTTTGCTATATTGTCCGCCTTCTCCAGAAGCACACGCTTCTTCACGCTCGTTCCGTGTTGTCCGCAGGCCTTATGTGCAGTTTGCATGCACACTGTCTAGTCACGCGCGCGCGTGTTAGAGGACTGCAAATCGAATTTACGCAGAAGCGTTGTAATCTTTAACAGAATATCATGCGCGCACCACTTACCGGGTGTGCGCTGGGAAAGATCATGGTCGACGGCTAGCTGATACACCGACCATCTGCGGTCTAACATTGGTTACAATGCAGATTACGTGGCTATGTCTGAGCTGTGGAAACGCATGAGGCGGGTATCCACAATGAAATCTGAGCAATGACTTTTGCGAGGTCAGAGGAAACATAATGGCCACAGGCTGGCGTGCGCGTCCATGCTCTCTATCGGCAGAACACAAGTCGATGGACTGCGTTTGTGTTTCTTTTCCATTCGAGGTCAAGCCTCTCTGTAGAGTGCTACAGGTTTCAGTGTTACAATCACTTAACAGCTCCAGGAGGTAGTGAACAAACCCCCGTCAGCTTTGCTGCAGGAGGACGTCATTTGTGGTCGAGCACTGTGGTTTGTCATAGCCAAGAAATTGGGCGATTAGCTGAGTCGACGGCACCAGCTTTAAAACAGCCATTTTTTATTATCGTTGTTACCTTCATGTAGTGCAATGTGATCACTCTTAGCGGAGAACTCTCTGAACGACCAGTCTTAGCAAATCTCTGACTGTATTATGTAATTACTAGCGTGAACAGAAGACTGTTATCACGAAATGCTCCTAGTGCTAGATATACATTCGAAAATATCGGCTGGCTGGACGGCCCGAAACAATACACTGACTTCCTTGTCGAAATGTCGCCAGACGAGATGTATATCGGGTCTTTGTTTCGCATCAAAACGTAGAAACGCTAGGAATATTCCATAGAAAGGACAAGAAAGATCAGGCGTAACATACTCCGGGGCATAGAAAACTTGCGAAGACAGACAGCCCGTATTTTATCAATGACACAATCGATGCCATCGACGTTACTGGCTATCCAAAACGGTTTGATGAGACCTGCTACCTTTTGTTTTTACAAGTGTTAGTCAATATTGCAATGTAAATGTCATAAGTCAGTTCGCGGAGTCGGAGGAAATAGTAGACAACGGCGCTGCTTCAGAGCAACTCAAGTTGAACATGTTATGTTTAATTGTTAGACTTCCGGAACGTCTGCTGCCCGAAGTATCTGACTTCATGGACCAGTTTTACCTCAGTAATGAAAATGGCCAAAATGAAAGTACACGGTAAGCCAATTCCGATAAGCTTCGAATTATAGGCTGTTAGTAAATGATGTCGTACGTAGAGTAGCGTAATGGTTGCTATTGAAACGACGCAGTGGCTAACTGTTTTTTCAAGGTAATGAAAAATCTAGTTTTTCAACGCTATTTCAAAATCCTCAAATTCTCTCAGCCTACCTACGGTTATGCTTGAGTTGGCACAGGAATATAATGGTATTCAGTGGACATTTTGGCGCTAGATTTGCCGCTAAAGCTTAAAGCCTCGGTAGATTTACTCACTAATTTCATAATTATCGATAATACAGCGGTCATGGATCCGCTACTTTGTGCACGTTACTTAAGAGATTTTTCTCGATATCGAAACGGCGTATTTTCATCGCACAGTCACCACAATTATCGCCACAAGTACGGATATATAATTTATGTAACGCTTGCACCCACTCGTTCCCTCCAAATCGAGCGGAAAAATGCTCCTCTGCAGCAGAAGTCTTACTACTATCGTTATCATGTCCTTTATGTTTGTTGTTGAGTGAACATATTTTTCAACATACATAGATATGAATTTTTTCAAAAGGAAGTTGTCTGGGAAGGCCATTCGCTATTTTCACGCTGTAGAGGACCAAACAAATATGCTTTGTTGCTTAATTGTAAAAGCTACTTGTAAGTTTCGTTGACGGCCAAATAACAAGTTAACATTAACGAGGCTAACAGAATCGAGGATAACCAGTCAATTTGAGTTCATCCTTTAACTACCACAATTCGCGCACGTGTAGCAGTGGTCAATAAACAACAGGCTGCTTTTTGCTTTTATACTAAAATTTCTTCGAAAGTTACTATTGCAAATCTAAACTTAAGGGTCTATGCGGAAAATGAAGGCTGTGCTTTTTTATGTCACACTGCCTAACCGCCAGCTAGGCTATCTGAATGCTGACGCGGATTGCAACTCTGTAGTACAATAACGCAACGGTTCTTCGATAGAATGAATAGTTATCGCTAACAGAGCTTCAGACAAATGAAAACAATTTTAGTAGAGGAAACTCTTTGTCCTTACGAGAAAATCATTGCGTGTCAGGTTGATGTCAGGCAGTGACTCTCTAGGCAACAAACCTTATAGGCCCATTGGATTATTCACGGGTCTTCTGTACAGTAATACAAATTAGTTGGCCCCACAGGCTGGACTCTACTCGGCGCATGTAGTCGTAAGCGTAACCTCGAAAGCACCTAGTATCTTCGGAGACCCGTATTGCCTTTTCTCGTTTCTATCAAAAGCGACTTACGGTTAGCAGTCGCTATTTCAAACACTTATTGCAAACCAGTAATAGATAAGGTAGGTAGAAAGCGAGCGCATCTTAAGTCGCCGATACTGCGTAAACCTGATGGAATGATCAACGGCGGTATCGGAGCAAAAACTTGAAACATTTAAGTACGTTATAAAAAATCACCACTCATTTACAGCCGGAACCTATTGACACTACGAAACTTGGAAAAAGCAGTGTTTGAAATGGAGATTCTACTTTTTACACAGCTTCATATTTTCCGAAGGGTCGTTTACAAAGCTAATGCTTTGATAAGATTCAATCAAACATTTGGTAGTTTGATACTTATAGCAAAAGGTTGGGAAACTAGATCTTTGCTCTCGGCAGAAATACATCCGGGTCACATTAGGATATTCCGCGTCTGTATGTGAGGGAACACACTATATTGCAGCAGTAGCATTATTATACATACAAACATTAGACAGAACACTTTTTCACTAATTTCGAAATTTACGTATGATGCACTAACCTGACTATAGGCGTATTTTCATCAGCTTCATGCGAGCCGACTACCCCTTTAAAGCTTTTGCCGGGAGGTTGAAAAAGGCCAGGTGTTAAGTTCTGGTGGGCTCCTCGATGTATAAGTGTGCCAACCTCCGATGAGATAGTGTCATCGTTGTTCTGTACGTGCTCCAGCCGCCGGCCAATCAACTGTTGCCAGTCTCGTTCATTAGACTCCCGGCCGAAGCCATCCTGAACGCCGGTCTCCCCCTTTTGCATCTCGTTAGTGGCCCCGCGGCCTCCGCCGCGCTCCGAAAATACAGAGCACCCGCTACTCGTACTGACGAGTTAGTCCCATCGAAACAGAACACGCAAGCGTCGACGGGGTATCCACGAGGACGGTTTGAGGTGGGTATAAAAAAGTTCACACCAGTGGGTTTTTTTTTTGGTCAAATCCCAATAAATCCAGTAACACAACACGTTGGCACCATACACCGTTATTGGGGTAATAGCAGGCGACAAAAGGTTCGAAGAAACGAAGCATGAAATAGGAAACACAAGCGAATGCATATATACATCGTTAAATTCACTATCTATCTCTGACCTTATTAGATAGGACAGACTTAGTAAAACCCTAAATAACAAGTAATTTCATAATGGAATATTAATTAAAGAAAGGACAGATAGCTATAGCTAACATTTTAATAAAGTGATCATCGCCACACACCGTTAGACACAGGCAGTGTAATTCATTCTTTGCCTAGGCGATCATCACTAAAAGAAGTAGATTAGCGTTGGCGAACTTTTCTCACTGAGTTCGCAAAAAGGCCCGGTTAGTAGATTTCGCCGACATTTTATTACACCGATACTCCCTTTGTAAGATCTATCGAGAATTAACTGAGAGATAGAAAGTTTAATAACGTCGTACAGGAAAAATTTAGGAAGGAAGGCTTTTTTTGTACGCTATGGAAGAACGTTAAGAAGCGATAAAATATGTACCATGTCCTTGTCCAAAGATTGCTATGGCGTCGTTCGACGATCGAATAGTTTGTTATAGTTTATTCGAGTACGATAGTTTAGGCCTAAAATTGTCTTGTTTCAGGCCAAAAATTGGCGTTGCTAGTTCTTTCTGAGCTGCTCGGAAACGTGTCGTCGATGTTTGTGGCTCGTCCCTTTAGCACAGCTGCTACTTTACCTGTTGCTAACTGAAAGGTACTAGTAGCGCAGCGTCGGGACACACGGAATCGTTGTTTAGTATTTTACAGATATTTACAGGCACAAGGTTTTCGTAGCCATGTCGGTAATGTAATACCTTGACGGATTATCAGCGTGCATTATGTTACGTGACCCGATTGGCGTTATAGCCGACCAAGCAACTTTTGTCTGTTTTCTTTATTTAGCAAATTAGTGCCTAAAATAAGAACGATGTCATTTAAACGTTTAACTTGAAATAAGTTAATTCCTTTCAGGCCGTCTCACTGAATAACCCTTAGTCACTCTATGCTCGTATGTCCATGGATCACTAGCCAACATTACAGGCCATAAATTGTTATGGCAATTTACCGTTAATGCTAAATACCATTATCGTTCAGGCGTTTCTCATTCAAATCGATCGTAGAAGGTGCAAATGATAAATAATTACCATTATTAAATCCTCGCTTGCTTTTCTATTGAATCCACCATCTAGCCTAGCAAGCAACCTAATTATAACCTTACGAGATTATCGGTAGCGGCAAAACCTGTCGACTGTAAACGCGCTCATTTTCAGTTACCTTTGCAAGGGCGGAACATTGCAGTAACGTTGCCCCCTCCGTCGACAAACTGTCGTACATGAAATCAACTATGATCATTACCATTAGACAACACTTCTGTACCTGGATCACGCTGCCAGGGATGCTGGCCTTGAAACAACACATGTCGAACCACCGTTGAAAGTGGAGCAGTGGAAAACCGCACCACCTTCCGGCGCCTGACAGATCGTCGGAGCACAGATGGAACATCAGCCTGGATATACTAACGGATCCCAGCTATTATTGGAAAAATCAGCTATCCGAACCGTGATTTTATCTAACAATATTGAAATTACGACAATACCGATATATATTCTTCGTCGATTTATAGAAATTATGGTACTGCTTGTTGTACATTAGCGATACTTTCGTAATGTATCTGAATAGACATCACATGTTCTAGGCACTTTAGTCCTAAACGACAACCCAAAGAAATTTAATGATTCGTCCGTCCAAAAAATGACGATAATTGGTTTATATGCATCCAGATAAGGCGATACGATATCTGCAGAAATTTACTAAGCATTGTTCTAATATTATTCGCGTACCATTCTGTTTTGGTCGTTACGAAGCGAGCAAGGCACGAAAACTTCTCAACTCACCAACCAACCAACCAACTAACTACCTACTCCCCTTTTTCAAGGAAATACAAACTGGTAAAATAGCAATCATTCAATATTTAATTAGGGAGGTTCCAAAATAATATGCCGTTATTAGCTGATCGAGGCACTAGGTTTCGGTGTTCCACATAGGGACGATACGTAAGACAGATTGAAAAGCACGAAGCGCCAGTTGTCGTTGACCAGCGAGCACGAGATGTTCTATTCGATGTTTCTTGCTGTTCGCATGTGCTTCTGTTGTTCTCCCAATGTTAATTTTCAAATCAGTGGAGCGTCGTTTCTTGCGCATTCATACCAGTTGTACGCAGTAATCTATATTTACGGGATACAATCATTTCTCTTTTGTAGAAGACGCAGGTCGAGCTAGCCAAAGCAAATGAGATGTATAGATCTGTGCTGAAAACCTGTGAGATTGCATCGAGTACACTTGAAGCACAGCTGCCTGCAACGGACGCTCCAAGCAAAATCCCTAGTCGCAGCTGCTGTGGCCAGCGATAGGGGCTTGTTAGATCAGCTACGTTTTATCATTAAAGCTGCGAACTATTACGGATCAAAGAGGTCGCCCTCTGCCAGTATTACCATTTACTATCGCTAAGTTTGTTAGCGAGCTGGCTAGCTGGATGCTGAATATCGTAATAATATAATAATGTCGCAAACAGGGCATCCGAATACCAAACAACGAGCATGTATCTATGAGTACATAGCATTGATATGATTTATATGTTACAGTGACTAGGAAATCGATTTCAAAACGCTGAAAGCATTCCTATAATGTGCGATAACTTTGGGACGGGTATGTCCCTTATAAACGACCATAACGGACCGGTCTCCTACACACTCAGCCCCATGGTGGCGGGGTTTTCCTCGCTCCAAATATCGACAATGGATCATTTACATTGGACGAAGAACATTTCGAACTCAGCTCCGATACTTCCTTTAGACATCGTCTTCACGGCCACTTCACGGCGAAAATCCTATCGGGTATACGCGCTGGCAGTGTAACAACGATAGTCCAGTCTAAACGGATTCGCGCGATGTGTCCATATGAACGGTATCTATCAAACCTAATCGTGCAGACAGGCTTCTATTGGACTATTTTCACTCATTTCAGCTGTCCGCGGCTGCACCGAGTTGATGAGGGAGGGATGAAATTGTTACCAAGTGTTTAAATAGAGCGTCAAAGATAAAATCCATGAAAAAGAGGGAGTAAATTTATTAAGCGACTAAAAACAATTACCGGGAGACCGGACAGAAGGTCGTTTGAATTAAATTGAATTATAAAAATCGTGTTTTCATGGTGTGAAATGTCGCACTTGCTGGGTGACAGCGCTAAAAATAATAAATTGACCAGCCAACCAGTGGTGGTATCCTATGAGCGTGCAAATGTGAGAAAACCGTGTCTTTTTGCCATTAAACACACGCTGTAAATATATTCAACAGATATGCATTATTGAAGATAGATACGGGACGACAGTAATCGACCCAAACCACCTTTCTACCCGCGAAAGCACAGTTTGCTTCGTCCGTTGCTATTGCGGATTGAGCTATCACAATGGAGTTCTCGTCGTGGTGACGGATGGACGTTTAATGGATGATTCCAATGATTACCTCGAGACTCATCTATCTCCTGCCATGTGTCAAAGGGGTCAGAAAGATTTGCTAATCGCAAAAGGCAACTACTTAGCTTGATAGGTATGGTCCTTGTTCGCTGATATTGCGGATATTAATTGTGATACAAGAAAGCTTCCCGAACGAGGTGTTGACGATTTTTCTGCCAGGCTGTTCGTGTATTTTTTCCTTATTATGTTCCCGGGTCCTGTTATTCTATTCGGATGTTATATGAAGCTGTAATAGATTTATTTCACTTTGGCTTGTATAGGTCAAGTTCCGTTAGCGTACAACACGAGGTCCGCGTACGAGCTAAATCTAGCGAGTGAAATTTCTTCGTTTGTTAATCTACACACAATTCTATACATTTATGGTAGAGTTAGCCTTAAATCTGAAACAAACGTGATACGCGCACTTTTTTTTTGGTCTATCGAAATTAAAGGTAGATTGCTTGCACCCAGCTTTAAACGTTGAGGTGATTAAATGAGCGGATCCGGAACAGGCAGAATATATTTCTTCTAAAATTATATATGGTAATCAGGCGTATCTTTAGTATCTCGAGTTCCGCCTAGACTTAGCAAATGAAGCGGAATCTCAATCACTGCATGTGTTTGCATAGCCTCTTTCAACTGCCGGAAGCGGGATTAGTTCGCGGAGCGTCAAAAGGCCTGTTATACAGCGTTTCACTGAACTCATAATGGCGTTCTTCAGTTGATGCCCCCTCCCTCGGATAAGAATCATCGACCCACTCATTTTCATAAACTATTTGTCACGAGGATAAACACTAACTTTCACTCGTCTCTCGATGACTACAATATTCAATCATATAGCCCCGTCACGGTGATTGCGTGTACCCTATGCGGCCACAGCCAACCCAATGTCTAGAAAGAGCATTACTGCAAATAAAACAGTCTCAAAAATGTCCTCTATTGTCTTGAAGCGCCACTCGCAAGACTTATACAATTTATAGCTGCTTATACTGTTACAAAAGACATTTTCTATAGTATCATAAATGGCAGCCTGCTTTGTTTCATTTGTGAATTTGATTGCTTGATACTAGATGGCCTGCTTATATAGAGCGTCAGGGAACAGAGTGTCAAGCGTATAAAGATGAAGATCGAATTACTAGCTCCGAATCTATTTCACTGCTATCAGCGATAATTGGTTGTGCCAGCAACGCCGCCATTACTTGGGCAATGTGAAACTAGCCTCGAGGCGTTCACATCGAATAACGTGAAGACTCGCTGAACGTGAAGATGTGTATCATACAGCAGGTGACGATTAACAAGCTGACAGGCAACTCCTACCGCTTTGATGATGTCACCGACGCAGGGCGGCATAGCGCGAAGACAACACAACACAGATAACCAACCGGCCGGCCACGCCGACACGCGATGTTCTCTACAGATCAACGCTGCCAGTGCTCTTAACAGAGACCGGATCGATTTGCTAAACGATCCTGCTACAAGCTGGCAAGTATATCTCTCCAATAGGAGGGCGGGAAGCGAATCAAGCATCGAGCGGTGACCATACGATCAGCGACTAGCAAGCGGCCACTCGAAAAGGAAGCTCTCAACGAAAAAGAGGTCTTACATCCTCCACTGCTCAATGTGTATGTGTGACTGCGTGCTTAGAGTACCGTAATGTGTACGGTCGTCTGTACATCTCTGTGTGTGCGTGCGTGAGTTACGTGTGTGACTTGCGTGTCTAGCTATCGATATAAATAGAAACCCCAATATCGTTAATAGCCCACGACGAAAATATGGACTTTAAAAGGGGGAAAGGCGAGGGTTTATAGACTGTGAGCGTGCGTGCGTGTGTGTGTGTGTGTATCTGTTTGTTTGTAAAACAGCTTGTAATAACAAGCGCGGCACGTGCACTACGTGTCGTGAGCATCCAGCAGGTTTTGCAGGAAACAAAATATAACAGTGGACCGTAGATTGATCGCAGCTGATCGCCGAGTAACTTACCGTATGCGAGTCTAGGTTTAATCTGTTATTTAAGTGTTGGACCTTAATCATAATACTTCTTATAAGTAAATCGACATAATAGCCCCTTATCTGCGCAAAGAGAGGGCAAATGCAATGATACATAAGTAGTGTCTTCATCGTCTTCAAATAAAGCTCAGATTTGGGAAGACTAAATTATCCGCAATTAATGACGCAGTGTAAAGGTTGAACGCATATTGGTGATAGATTTATCTTATTAGTAATAATTATTGGAACTTCCATATATGAAAGCCTCCATGGCTACTCCCGCAAAACAGTATATCTACTTTAAAACATCGTTTTTCTTTGTTTCTCATAGTATCTGTTTGTAGAGCCAGTCTGCAGGAGACTTACAAATGGTCGTACATATATCGCAAATGTATAATCGCATCTCTTTGGCCTTCGATCTGAGCACCGTTCATGGCTTATCAAGCGTTTTTCTACGGTGCTAACTGTTTCTCTGTAAACTGTAATCTGTTTGAATAATTAAAATCGACTTATTTAAATAAGCTTGCTAAGGTATTTTACCGAATCCATCAGATCTAAGAGCTTTGTTTAATCCTATTCACCCAACATGTGTATGTATTAGAATTGGATCTTACATAGAACAAGTACATTATCTTTGCTTTGTACGTGGTGGAAGAGGGATTGCGCCCAGCCGTAATGCTATAGCGAAACAAGTTCTGGGTACGGTACATTGCACCAGAGATGAATTTATATAGGATATATACAGGATAACAGGGTTGAAATCAATAAGTTTTTCCAATATCCCGAACCCGTAAAGACTCTCCATTCCAACAGCAGGGTCCGTTGACAAGTTCCTGCGACTGTGCCAGTGCTCTCTAGTAAAAATTACAGAGTTCAAACGCAGTATCAAACAGAGATTGGTAACTACGATAAGTTGTAAAATTTGAAAAAAAACAACAACGACATATTTCAACTCCACTTTCGTTGCTTAACGTCAACTCATTTCATTATTAGTTTGCTTAACTTCAGCAATGGCTTCAAAAACATCATGAAGCTCTTCAGGGCAAATACACCACCAGCTTTAACCAGAACAGGTTCTACAGCCTCTACTATCACCTTTTACACAAGAAGCCTCTAAAAAGCAATACCCATTTGAAGGTTACATAGGTCATGTCGCGAGCCAACAGTCACGTTTAATCCAGTTAACGAACTGTCGTCATCGTTTCGTTTTCTATAGGTATATGCAAAACGAGCCATGAATCCAGATACATAGAGACAATGTCTCAGCTTCTACCGCATTCTCTCTTTCGACAGGGTGGAAACTGCGTCTCGAATAGACCCGCCGCGGAGGGTGCCATGCATAAAGCGTGTTTTTTTTCCCCTTTAATCAGGTCGTGTGCCAGTTTCTTAATTCAGATTTAGTTTCAACAAAAATTCATCTGCTTTAGCATTATTGAGTGCCGCTGACGCTCAGCACTGATCCCTTTGCTCCTTCAAATTTTTCGGGATCATTCAGCTACGTATTTCGAAAAGGCTAGAAATTCTTCTAGTCTTTTTCTTATTATTTCTGGCAGATAGTCATAGTAATAATGATGATAATAATAATTTTAAGATCGTAATAACAGCAACAGATCTATTAGCAACGATGAATCGGTTTTTTACATAGTTACTCGGCGAATATATGATACATTTTTCGTTTCAACTGTTTATACTTTAAGTAAACATAAAAAGTTTCCTTTTACATGTGGTACGGTCGTCTCAATCTTGACTGGATTGACTACCGATCAACACGCAATCGAACCGAAGGATCTTCAACAACTGTTAGCCACCCGTCTAACTAGATCGAACGATATGCGCTACTCAACGAGTCCCTTATGGAAAACGTCCAACGACATTCAAACACTCTACCAACGCCGATTAAGGCGGAAAAGACTAAAAACTGCTCCCGTCCGGTAAGGAGATACAATGTGTTTTCAATCTACAACATATCTTCACAGACTTCCTCGTCTTTATGAATTTCAGCATTTATTTATTCGATTAGAGCTATTACTATAAACTGAATCAAGGTCCGTGATGACAAACATCTAGGTAGTCTACTTCAGAAGAAAAAAACAGTTGAAGGACTGTATACAACTTAATGCAACAAAAATTCTGGATGGAACTAAAATTGTAACTTAATATAATAATCTATATATTCTGTAGAATAGACGAACACTGTAACATTAGAGTGCTTTCAATAATGCTACCCCGGTCATACTTAGAGACATTCCTAGCAAACAACGTAATATAGCGCTTCATTTTAAGACAGAAGGTAAATCTACCTAATGCTAACCGGTTTTACGTTTTTCGATGACCAAACTAGCAGGTCAAATACAGGCCACGACACTGTCCGACAGTTGGCAGCTCTGACCCGAGTCAACGAGCAATCACCAAAACAATAAAACGCAAAAGATCCAACCACATCCAATTCATCTCCGTACCTGGCTTTAGCTTCCATGTTCCTCGCGTCGACCGGGCAGGCATCGCTGCCACTGCCACCACTAGTGGCTTTCCATGGGCCTGTGGGCAGTCGACAGTTCCATCTCTGCTGTTGCTAAGGTGCAGTCTGGCTAACGACAGGCGATCGATAATCTAGTACAGCAACGCGCTGCTCTATGCTTGATCATGCCGTTCATATTATAACCAGTGCTAGCAACTGTACATCGACGCCATCGACCTCCTATACGTGCCCTGGTCTACACCATGGCCCCTGCGGAAACTGGCCAGGTACATCGTCGTCGATACTGCTGCCGCAGGTCATAATAACGGAATTGATCGTTGAGACTATTTCATTCTCACGTACGGCAGCCCGCAACAGCTCGCCGTAGTTCGCGAGGCCCGAGGAAGGCCTTGGTTTTGGCCAAGCTATACACAGGCAGAAACACATAAGAAGTGAGTGTCTTTCGAAGCTGTGTATCACAAAGAGATCTCAGTTACTTTAATACCTCAAAGACGGTTTTATGCAAGAATTAGGTTAACCTGTAACGCTCAGCTTAGGTGTCATGGGTATCCATAAGCAATAACGCGATCAATATTTCGAGGACATCTTTCGACGTCCGATCAATAATAATCCGATCTGACAAATAACGTTATTTTTTATGTAACGTGGAAACAAAGCAACGGAGTGCTATGAAGACAGGTCTTATGACTGTGCTGCTGTGAT
Organism: Varroa destructor; assembly: GCF_002443255.2. Lineage (NCBI taxonomy): Eukaryota > Metazoa > Arthropoda > Arachnida > Mesostigmata > Varroidae > Varroa > Varroa destructor. The sequence continues at coordinate 18,240,042 of NW_019211458.1, forward strand.
GTGTTGTGATAATAATCTGCAATTACTGTTCTAAGAGAGAGAGAATGATAAGAATATTATAGAATATTGGCATAAATACCTGCATCTGTCCTGTTACCGGTTTCGAGCACAAAAACTAGAAAATTTTTAAGACATATTTTTTCTTGACGCCAGACGCCATTATAAGTTCACCGTAATCTTTGAAACCTCTCTGTTCCCCCCAAGTCCCAGGTCACCAGATAAATTCTTATTTCCAGCCAGCGTCTTCAAGTAGGGTTCTGCCTTCTCAGCGCGTAGCAACCTCTGATAGAACAGGTTCACCCTTACATAGAAAACGTGCCTAATTTCGTAAAAAAACTCGAACATATCCTTCGAAGAGAATATCCTCGAATAATGCGAGTGCGTAACTCCTGAATATGCAATCAAAAAGAACAGTCCGTTACAATGCACTTTACCCTGAATCGCATCTCACTTTGAAACTGATGACGCTTTGGATTCTGAAAGGGGAATTCCTGCACCAGTTGTCACGTACACAGTATCGGTTCATCACGCGTCCTGCAGTGCAACTTCGTGTTGTATAAACTGATTTATTTGCAGGACTTTTAGAACGCCACCGACTTATCGCAAGATCTGTTTGTTCTTATAGACATTCTTCTCATCTCTCGGCTTCCCATAATCGATTGCAAATATCGTGGTATTATGCTTTCATTACCACCGGCAAGCACACTGTTACAAGCACATAAACGCACTTAATTGACCCAAAAACCAACATATCTCTATTTTATTTACTAGTGGACAGCAAATGGCCCGAATTGCTTATCCGCGGCCCACAAAACGTACTTCTAGGTAGCGACTGAACAGATTACGTGACATCATAAACCCTTGTTTCTAGCCTAATAAGGGCAAAAGAAAAGCTATATCTTTTTCGACCCCTGTGGACAATTTGATAGACCGTTATTGGTGTATATATATATATATATATATCATATTTACCGATGTTTTATGATCCGATGTGCCTTTGTCGAAGAACATGTTAACCATCAATTTGAATCCTCCTAGTAAGCCGTCCTAAGTACGTACTTAGCCTTCTGGTTACCGCTGATTTTAAAGCCCCTGCTGTTATGCAAGCTCTTAAATGCATCCCGTAAGCCAATGTAATGTAAGAATCTTCATTTAAGAAGTGCACTCGGCATTCGGTGCCAGAAAACTGCCCGTGCAAGAGCCTTCGGGTGAGTACCATGTCTATCGGATATACACCGAAACGGTACTGTCCTATTTGTCAAGCCAGCCTCAAAGAAGCCAGGACATTATTTGATAGCCTAGCAACCTTAAATGTGTACCCTAGTAAATTTCCTTTGTTTAAATTGAATGAAATTGCTTGACATGTTAACTGGTGGACTAGCAAATGGGTCTATCTAACGCCAATGGCCAATGTGGGCATGCGAGCCAAAATTTGATAAGGCGGGTGCGTGTACATAGTTTCTATGTAAGGATAAGTCTTAAAAATAGAAAGTACTAAAATACATTGAGGATAGAAAAATATCAGCCGTTTTTAGGGCAAAATTGGCATTTTTCAATAGTAATTCGGATGACTTTTTACCACGATTATTTTAGAACTTCCGAGGTATATGGGCTAACGAGTGTGAAATATGATTTTTGCGTTATTTCATTGAAACTAAATTAACACTGTCAAGAAAGTTCTGCAGAAACCTAAACGGACGATAGTCAGATGGTGCAAGATGGAAACTATATGGCGGACGCATTGAAATTTCCCATGATTTAAATTTTTGCCGAGTAGCTAGATGAGTGTGTGGTCTGGCACTGTTATGGCAAAAGACGACGTTTTACCTATTCATTAATTTTTGTTTACCAAATTGTTGTAATCTTATTAATCGTTACTAGTAGAGGTCTACCGCAATTGTCTTGCCCGGCCGAAGCAGTGATTCCTTTTCAATTCACTAAGCACATAACGTTACGTTATTTGATTTCAGTCCGCGTTTTTCTGCAGATTCCCCTCTACACATTTATGTATGTAATCTATTTTTCATCACCCGTGATAACCTGCTTAAAAAAAGGGCGCGATTTCATCATGTTTCAGTTCAAGTTTTGCAGGGAAAGACGATCGAGTAATCATCCTTCTTTTCGCTATTTGATGATCGATGTTTAGTTCCTTGACGATGTCGTGTCTACTCACGCGCTCGTCTTGCTCAACTTCCGTAATTTCATCAAGCTGTTCCTGCAGTTGGTCAACCACGGCTACTACGGAGTAACATATTTCACACTGAAGTTTCCGCAACGCGGCAGAACTACTTTTAGGCCCGTTTTCTTTTTTCACAATACATCGTGTCGGTAAACAGTCCTTAGTTTTCCTTTAGGGCTCTGGGCAGTATTTGTGCCTTTATGGTAACAAAATCGAAAAATTTCATACACCTTCAGAGCGCTTCGTTTCAACAATCCTAGCGTCTGCAGAGCTCAAACGAACTCCTGCGAACGCCACCAAGGCCGTCGCGACGCGACTCACGCAATCTGAGATACGTAACCTTTAAAGCTGTCTAGCTACAAAAATGGTCAATAGTTTTTTGACAAAGCAACATTTTAATACTAAATGTTTGTACGAACTAAGAAAAACACAAGCAAATATCTAGGAAAATTCGGTTAGCTTCGAACATTATAATGACAAGTGCCGCTTTTGCTTGTGCTATACAGGACTGAATGTTGTTCTCCTGACACTCAACCAATTCACTGCTTCGTTTACGAACCTAAATTATATTCAATAGATTTTTTCTAATGGCATTAGTTCTCAATAGTCTTTATCAATCGTCGACAGATCAAGTCACTTTGAATCCCGTCGAGTTTTCGAAATGGGCTACACCCATTTTTAAGGCCGAAAACGATCTGTTCTCAATTTTAGCTGTGCGAAAACGGACCTATTATCCCTGGGTCGAAATTTGTATATTCCTAGTTTCGAACGGCTAGTCTACTACGGCTTTGGCCTGTTTATCGGCAAGTGGGGTGCGTGAACCCTCTTAGCTGGTATCTGTCATAACGCATTATACATTATATGACACTGTGATGTTTTTGTTGAAGCCGAGGAAATGATCTGTTTGTCGTCAGTTTTGCAATTAATGACGATTCTGCCTTGTGTGTGTATATTATTTGTATTTTTGTGAATGTTGGATGGTCCATGAAATATCTATGCCTATCTCCTTTGCTGTATTGCGATAGCCGCTAGCAATTGCGTACGGAATAAATGTTCTGTTTATCTGTATTGGAAAACTCTGCACAATGGATTTCGAATATAGTATCGAGGATGTCTCGTCAATGCTCAAGCTTGCAGATGCTCAAAGAACGAGGTACGGGTGCATTTTAATTGAGCGCAAAACATCGTTTTGCCTGACACATTTCATCAATATCATCTCTATGATCTAATGGGCGTGCATAGAAGATAAGCTCTAAAGCGCCATAACATTCACAGCAAGACCGCGAAATTCGAACCTTGGTTTAAACAAGCTGAGCAAGAAAAACATTCTTTTTTAGCTAGGGTTCATTGACCAAGGAAAAGATTTCGGCTTTGCCTAGAACAGGGCACATGTGCAAGACCTGTAACCGCGAAACGGTTCTTCTCCAAAGCCGCATCATAGGATACATTTTTCCTCTTTTAGCAGTTCTAACGAGCATTTCTTATTGATTGGCTCTCAAGTCTTAATTTGATAAAACATCATATTTCCACAAGCTTTACCATTCATCATCATCACTATTGATATTGACAGGCACAAACCAGCCGAATATAAGATTGTTTTGTATGTAATTTTCATCATTACTGGTAGTTTGCTGCTTGTTGTTTTATTTTACGACACGCAACCTGCGTACGAGGCAAAATAATAAGCTATTTACCCTATTTAAGTGTAACGTATCTTGTAGATAACTTACTGACTAGAGTTAAATCATATAAGAACTTAGTAAAGCGCGTACACGTTTTGTCCTGTTCTACGTCAGTCCGGCTACTTCGCGACTTGTAAGGTAAGCCACTAATATCTGTGAAACGGTTGAAATTATTTTCTTTGGCTATACTTTATTCTCATCTGTCGTAGAGGTAGTCAATGACTTCCTGTACATCAGCCATTAGGTGACTCGTAGCATTCTCAGCCTCCCACGTATACTTTTTTGGGACTCGATGTAAAGCATAAAATCGATCGAGTATCTTAAGTGTTGACGGCTGTATTAAAAAAAACTATTAAGCGCTCGACGCAAGGCGAGCATCAAGACACAGAGTATGATTTACTATTTTCAACAGTACTTCCCTCAAATGGCTTTTCCGTCTCGGACGTTCCGAAAACAATTCATTAGTTTTACTACTTGAAACGTTCATAGTATATGTTCTCATTCACTCTTGTGACGTACACCGAAACCCTCCGTAACAAGTCCGAGAGCAAAATAAGCTTCTAGATGAAAACGTACTAGAGAGATAGAAATCAAAACAGAATTTCTCTAAATGACGAATTCATAAAGCTTGCTGTCAATCATGCTTCACCGTATTTGTGGGGAAGCAGTTCCCTGCATGTATCATCTCCCACCAACCAGTTTCAATCATCAAATTTGTTTTCTGGGACAAAATCGTTCGCAACATTCGTTCACTGAAGCCGTTCCTAAGCACTGCTTTTATACGATAACCTTTTGTCGCCTATCACATCGCCTGCGCTTGGTGTTTCTATTGTAACTGCTATCAAATAATAACAATTTTCCAAATGTACGTTGTCAATTATTCTACCTCTCTCTAATCTTGAGAACCTCACTCTCAAAACCTCAGCATGCCCATTGCACAATATCGATACATAAAACTAATTTAATAGAAGAATCATCATCAAATAGTATGTGGGACATGCAGGCAGACACGGACAAATACGCTAAAATATCGTACATGAATTTCTGCGGCAGCGTCCGATTTGTGTGTTCATAGGTCATTTTACAGAAAAAAGCTTGTACGATAAATAACATGTGCTTGTTATTTATCGACCACGGACGTGAAATTCATTGAAAAATCGAGAGACACAGACTCAAGCAGCAAACATCGGGTTCCTAGCTGTCGCTCGATTGGTTAAATCCACGGTAGCAGCAGTAATTGCAGCGCGAACGTCGTCCCTAGCAGGGACATAGCAATCGAGATTGCAGTGGTTGTACTGTGTCGGACCCGAGCGCCGTAGTATCTAGTACTTATTTCATTCCTTCTCATGCAGGTTCCGCTGGAGTTGCTTCCGCCGCAGTCGGCATCGCCACCCACGTTTAGCAGCATAGACCCATATAGCTATTGGCCATCTCAAATACGTTTCGATACATTTGCATGTATACAGAACGACTGTAGAGACACGCAGGCTAACCAGTGCCCCACGTAGTCCGTATCTGTTGACCACATCAAGCGTTTTGCCTGTCTCCCCCATGTACGATTAGATATATTTCCAACACGCAGATTCAGATACAGACTCTTGACAGTCCTGAATACACCACGGTAGATGGTACGTAGAGAGCATTAGCAGCCGAGACTTACGATATCGTCCCGAAGATCCCCCGAATGATCAGTTAATTCATGAGCGTCAACGAGGTAGTCGGATGGTCGACTAAAAGACAGAACGACGCTTTATCGGAGCACAGTCTTTGCCATCCTGACTTGATTTTTACAGTTCAACATCTTTTAAGATGTCGCCAGTAACTATGCTGATGCTATTGCTGTTGTCGTCGGTTTCGAACGGCTTTTTGTCGTGTGCGAACGTTCCGGACGAGAACAACAATAAGCGAGTATTAGAAAAATTCAGCTGTGATTAGCGGACTCTAAAAATGGTCGGCTTGTAGAAGCGGACTTTAAAAATAGTAAAATGATTAACGATCATTACCTTGTGTGGAGTCCGTCGCGGCGGAAAGCACAGGCGAATTACATTGGACCTCGCAGACCTTTGTTGTTTCTGTTGACAGGGTGTATTCGTACGTAACACAACTTGTCTAATCCCCGTTCACTGAATTAATGTTGACTTCTCGGTGGGGTTGTCCTGCAGGTTGCTTCTCTCGTCCACTTCACCCCGGTTCTGAATTCGCACTCAACGGTCTGACACGCCTTAACACTGGTATATTCACGTTAGATCGCACGTTATGATGAACACGTACCTCAAAGGTGTATCCAACTCGTAGGTTTTATACCGTCTTGATGGCGAAGCAACTCTCGTGCTGACACTGGCTACAACAACATGTGTACGTATTACTTCACAGAGTACGCTCTGTTTTCCAGTCCACGTGATACGATGCTTTTCAAGGTGTTAGGAAGCGTATCAGATGTTTACGATTCGGACTTTCCAAAGTGTTTCACGTACACGCTGGCCAGCAAAGAGAAAGTAGCAAACAAATGAATATTTAGTGTTGGCACGTTGCAGATATCTCTTCCTCCGTATCCGTAAGTGTTAGGGGTGCGTGACTCCGCGAAGCAGAACTAGTCGTCGCCACGATCGTCGCGAATGTAATTCATCAATCTAGAAGTCATGTGATTTAGCCGCAACAAGACTTGTCTGCTGACTGACTCATGGCTGTATCGCTCGCCGGATTACCGCAGCTACTCACGCACCGGTCAAGCTATGGTTGTGGCTTGATCTGGCTTCGGTATCGACTAACGTCGGCGAAATACGGATAACTGATAAAACTGACCAACGCGACGACTGAACCAACAAAACAGGGAAAACGATTAGGCCGTAGCCGCCTTAGAGGATGATTGTACGACGCGGCTAAATAAGAAATCGCGTTTTGGGCACAAAATCGTCGTTATCGCTTGCTGACGATAATACGAGAATAGACCCAGCTCTAACAACAGGGGTCGCTGAAAGTACTGCGCATGGTGGAGTTGTAACACTGCGACACACCAGATGATCCTACGACTATAAAGGCCCGTCTCTCGCTGCTGCAGCAGCAAAACTGTACACTTGTACATATGGCGTGTGTCGGTCGCCAGCGTTTTTGGCGCCCAGCGAACAAACACCAGGTACTTGTAATGTCTGCTATCTGGTAGTAGGTACCTGGATGTCCGCCCGCCTGGCTGCAACTGCCATTCGAGATCCTGCTCCCGCTACTATGAACGGTAGCTGTCGTAGCGATTCCGTTAGCAGCAGCGGCGGCAGCAGTAGAAACAACGACTTTCTGGCTCTCTTACTCTCCCAACTGCGATTCTACGCCTTCCTCCTCCTTCATGATGTCTATCATGCTTTCTTGATCCTCGACTCTTACGCTGGTTGGTGGCCAACCAGAAGCAAACGGTCGACGTTGCGACAGTTGCGGACGCTTGAGGAGCCTGGCTGTAGAGTTGAATCGAGTCGAGTTTAGCTGCCAGACCGCCGAGTTAGCAAAGATGCTCTGTAGCAGCGTTCGTCGAGTAGTACGTAAAGAAGCGTTTTACCACTGTACCATTAATACCAGTGTTGCACTGCTACTAATGCGTACGTTGCCTCAAACGTCAAAAATGTGAAGAAGATCTAAAAGAGAGTCCCCCGCATTCTATCATTTATAGTGATAGTACATCTATAGTGATAATAACAAGAATAGCAGCAGCAGCGGCAATATTGCTATCAACCTGCAAATATATATATAAATATAGATACGATACACATATAAATGGCGTATCTTAGTAGCACGTGAACTTCTGGCTGCACCGGAGAGGACGATTGGGGAAAATGGGGGGACTGGTAGAGGACAAGTGTTCCACGAAAGAGAAGGAAGGGCGAGTTTAGCACGGACAGCCTCAAGCAAAACCCTTTGTTCGAAGATCGATTTACCATTAGAAAGCTAGTTAAGAGGGGGCAGGGAGCTTATGAAGCAGGCCTAAGAGGAAATAAAAATAACAGTTGGAAAGTATACAGTGCATGCGCTGATGTAAACAGAAAATTTTAAAAAGTATATATAGATCTAAAATAAAAACAACTGAATTGACGGAGCAAAAATGTTTGTTCAAAACGTACTATAATAACAATTGTGGTGTATTCATTTGACCTAACCTAATTTAGAGCGCATGTTTATCATCGGGCATCTATGAGATTACCAAGACGGAACCATCGGTTTCTAATCCGTTTGGCTTCTAAGACTAAGCAAAAACTAGCACTCTTGCAAGTTATATAGAACTTTTCCAATTGTATGATAATACGAATCATGCAACGAAAGGAAGGGTCTTTTCAACCCATCAGCTCAAACTTAATGAACATGTTCAACAGTCCAGCAACGGTAGGCTTTTTCCTGGCTGATGGTACGCAGATGAAGTTTTTTTTTTATTTAACTTATAACCTCTTCATATAGAAGGGAACTTCGTGGGCCTATAAATACTATGAAATAGCGTTCAGCCCACTGAATTTATATTGTTTGGTGTAAGGTATCTCTAGTGAAAATCACCGACAGACTGATTAAATTGTGCTGGGTTTTTCAATGATTGCAGAAGGTAATTGTTTCTCGCAGTGGTTCGCTGCACCCCCAAAATCTGAATAGTTTAATAAAGTAAGGTTGAGCTCTGGTTTCAATAGATAAAGTCCGTCTATTTCATTAGATTATCAAAAGATAGTGCGATTAGAAAGGGAGAGGTAAAAAGTAGAAAGGTATTAAATCATACACCGAAGTATGCTCTACAATCTACCTAACGTGTTGTAGTGGACTATGCAACTCAAGCCATAAAATCTCGCTCTATCACAATTGTTTATAATCTACTGAAATGTTTATAGGGTTTTGAGAAGTAGTTAACCAAATGTGGTGAACAGTAGATAGTGACATTTCTAGAGGAAGGTAATGGCAATAAAAGAAAACGATAAGGCCAGTATCCATATATAATGCGCAAAATGCAAAAAAGAATGTATATACATATTGTTCAAAATTAATTAAGATATATTTTGACAGGATTGTTTTTCATAAACGAGATGTATTTATTTGTTTTTTTTTCGCGCTAAAGGACCGTTAGTGCTTTCTGAAACAAAGCCACAGGCTTGTTGGGCAATCTTCATTTTGGAAACTTAAGTTTGGACCAGCTACTGCTTACTAGACCGAATAAATCCCCACTGAAATCAGAAACTTCCTTCCTGGTTGACTTGGCGCCAGCTTCCATACGGCTTTAGAAGAACACGAAAAGCAATTCTGTGAAGCCGAGCAAACGATTAGCGAGTTCGATAAAATAGAAAATGTTGTAAAAGATCCCTAAAAAAGAGTATAAAAAGCATGGAAATTAAAGATTATTTTTAACAAAAGGGCTACCTATTAAGTTACTGAGATAAAGCCCAAGAGTTCGTGTTCTTTTTTGTTGAATTTTTTGTCCACTTGGACACTTTTTGCCTACTGTAAGCTTAAATGGAGCAATACATGATAACCCGCGTGAGCGTGAAATTTTCCTCACCGTTACCAGCAAGATCTGCTTTTTGCCTAAATGGCAAAAAAATCATCGAAAATAATTTATGATCGATTCGAGTCGAAAGTGTGATCAGAGCTAATGATTAGATACATTTTCATTTGCTACGTTACAATGTATTGTATATGTGCAGGACAATTAAGCGAGAATATTTTCCAGCTATTACCCGTCGAATCACGGACCGGATCCTGACCTAGGCACTGCAGGTTAAACACATTTAAAGGGTGAGCCTTTGATTTATTTCGCTTTTTTCATAACGGCATTCTCTGTATCGGCTACGTGATTTTTTACCATTTCAATTTCGTTTAAACTTGGCGGGAAGGCCAGCTAGTGGCCTCTATGTTTACCTGGAAGCTGTCTGAGACTGGTTCTCGAATAGGTTTGGAAACACTTTATAATAATGAAGGCAGGGAAAGCGTTCCTTTGAACGATGCCCTCAAATGAGCTTAGTACACATCTCCAAGTCAATACATTATTTTCTGCCTTATTTGTTTAAGTGTAAAGCTAAAAAGCACTTAAACTACCCACGAATAATCACCAAAATGCGTTCATCCAAAATGAACCTTCCACATTATTTCGTAGGACTGTTTCTCTAGTGAACACGAACTTTCTAAAAAATTGCCACTTTTTACGACGTCCCCCTGCTATATCTTTTTTAAACGGAAACTTTCTTACGACCATTTTTTATTTATTTTACGATAATTGCAACCTTATAATAAACAGACAGCCCCGATCGGGTTTGCCCGGTCAATCAAGCTGGCCCACGATGCGGGTATTGTGCCGCGTTCCGCAATCCATTGGTATTTTTACAAAGCTTTAATACGATCTCTAATACGATAAAACTGCATTTGATGGTAGTGTCGATATTGTTTGGTAAGTATAGAAAAATACATTTAGATCGCTAGAATCAAGCGTCTTTCAAAAGACCGCACGTGACGGCATTACGCTGCTAACTTACGTCCTCCATATTGGAAAATGACTAATGTCGAACGTGTAAAACTAAATGAACGATCTGACTTGATCTACTCTATTGAAATAATTGAATATCAATTATAGAAAAATTTCACAGCCATTTTCGCTGTGCAGCCCCAAGCTAAACCCTATTCCTATCATTGAAATAAAAGGAAAAAGCGTAGTTAGTAATTTTTCGAAAATTGAGATGAACCGTTGGGCGTAAATTTTTTATAACATAGACGTATAATAGCTTCTGTGAATTTTCGGTTTATCAAGATGCACATTACTATGTCTAATCAGATGCTCGTATCTGTAAATTGAATGTAGCACGCAGAACAAACACTTTTGCGGATCCGTTTCTCACAAAAAAGCATCTACGCTGTAACGAAAGAATAAGACAAAAGGTAGAGATATACACATGTTCGAATTGCGCACCTCACCGTTTTTGAGAGCCTGAAAGTCGGCCAGGAAAAAGAGCGTATTAGTAAATTAAAGGGCGAACTATACTTTAATTCCAATATATAATTATAAATATCAAGTTCTTGTCTTATTCAGTATTACAAAAGCAAAAAGCTATGTAGCGAATTCGAGGAATCAGTTTTCGGTGGAGATGCCCGCCGCGGCGGCATTTGCGCTAAAAGCCCGCTTAGCTGACGTAAGGCCATCGTCTTCGACCGTCCATAAAGTACAATGAGACTAAAACCCTTCAAATTGAAACCGAAAACTACCCGTGGATGAATACCTACCTAGTATTGGATAGTAGCATTCATTCGATGCCAGCCGTATATAATGGTGTGCATATTTACTCCAAATCATTAAAGCTAAAGTGATAATTCCGTCGTTTTCAATAGTGGCACTTCGAGTTGACGTTACGTGCATTTTCTCCCTACGGACGCGACCCGGATACAGTTAACTGCTTTTTAGGTTCCCATTGCGAGTCGCAGGCACATGCTAGCTACCCAAGTGAACGTTTCCAAGCCTGCCATTCATAAGTAGGGTCCGTTTTGTTCGCGAGTTTATCGGACGTCTGAAACACACTAGAGATGCACGGTAACTACTAGATGCTTAAGAACAATATACAACTGCTATTTCTTCAATAAATCGCAGCTGTTTCTTTGGTAATGGCTCGTTCCATATTGCTCCCTTCGTATTCAGGATCCTCTCGTGCTACAGCTGATATTGACATATGACGAGGCGTTGCTCGATCGGGGCGAAATAGTGAGATAGCACCACAGGGAAAGACCGTGAGCCTAGCATCGCACGCCGTAGAAAACGACTCGATACGACGATTGTTCGCCAATCGAGCTCCTGTTATCGTAGGTCACTCACTGCGTACCGCTTTACTAGCCAGTTATATACAATATCATAATTATTATAGTACAGCCATATCAAAATCTGTCGTTGCGTGTACAGGTACACTTGATCGACTACTTACTGATCACTTGAGACGAGCTTGTTTCCTCAGCCCGCGAAACACTTACTGAATGGTACTAGAGAAAACATTTTCTGTTGAACTGTTGAAAAATTATGCACCTACTGAATCTTAGAGCTAGTACTATGAATCTTTTAAATGAGGCGTTTCTATGCTACGCTTCCATCAGTTTTGAGAAGTTTCACCGACTACAGACAAAGCACGAACTACTAAAGAAAAACACACAAATCGATTTGTCGTCTGCGTTATATCATTTGATGTCAAACTTTTATTTACTAATAATAAGAAGTAATCTCTTGTTGCATTGTATATATATATATATCAATCTGAACTAAGTTTGCGATTGTAAGTCATGCTTACACGAACGACGAATAGTTACAGTAAAAACAATAGTAATATGCTATCTAGTTCGTAGCACATAACAAGAAGACATTTTACTTGAAAGTTGTAACTTTCCCTGTTACATGTGATCTATTTATTATCATAACCACTCTCCGTGACCTGACAGCATCGAGACCCTTATACTAATGTTAATAAGATCGTATATATCGCTTTTCCATTTATTTCATATTAAATCTCACTTCGTTTGAAACCCCCTTTCTCGTGTGCATTTGTCTTACCAATCGCAGCAGTTGAATTCGCTTGTTAGTTCTGACAGATTAAACATTTGTCGGTGCCACTCTGTGCTTAGAGTCTATTTCTTCTTGAGGGAAAATTCCACGAACAATCCCATGTGGGCAAAATACAAAGCCGTTTTGTATAGGAAATAGTGTTTTTGTGAGACCTTATCGATGAGGCGTTTGTAACATTTGGAATTATCAAAAGACATGCAAGTATAATTTTTTTACGTTTGATCAAGTCTCCACTTCGTTTTGGCGTTCTGCCTACTTCGGCCCCCGGTTGAAAGGGCCGATTCCACAGCTGAGGAACCAGGAGTGTTGCCACACGCCTGGTAACGTCATAAATAACTGTGCGACCTACATTCGACAAGACATTCTACGAATGAACCTTATGCCACTGAATGACCTGTATTAGCCTGATGCGTTCATCGAAAATTTCCCTTGAATGATTCCTGCATTACTCTGTCCTCCAGCTGATGACGAAAAGATGTGTCTAATTAGAGCTCCTCGAAGAAAAGATCTCCCACGTGCAGAAGACCTCTTCATTCCCAGGCCCAGTCATCTGCTAAACCCGTGAAAATATTCCACCCAGTGTCAAAGATATGTCTCAAGTTATTTCGCTGATCTTCTAGAATCAGCAATGTGTCTAAATAGTGAGCTGAAATAAACTTCTGACCAAAAATCGCTAGGGATAAGATCAGCTGACGGTAACTGTCTGAATATTAACAGCGTGCCAAATATCCAAAGAAAATTTGCGCGCATGCATAGTGTTTAGTGGGTACGTATGCATGGCGTACAATTCGAGGAAGACCTATGATTTGTGACTGAATTTCCTTTGTTACTTTTATTTTTTCATTTATTTAGTATACCTTCCTGCCTTTCAAAAACTAAGCTAGTGCTAGGTGGCTTTATGGGTACATGTCTCTGCAATAGAAGCCGTTTAGGAGAAGGACTGCCATACACATCTACAAGGAATAATGTCTGTTGCGAACCGGATAGCAAACAATAGACGAGCAGATAAACGGGTTGGGGGAAAGTTCTCTCATCTGTAAAAGGGCAATACCGAAGTGCCGAAAAATACACATAGAAGCTCTAACATGGTGAGGTTATAGTCAAATGTAATTACAAAGGAAATCGAGTGATTTGACAGTTACCTTGAACCAAACGAGGTTGCTCTAACCTAAGCTAATAATCAACGTAATACGAAAATGCAGATTCATCAAAGGAAGAAAATATTTAAATAAATCTTCCGAAACAGTTCGTCATAGATGATGGGAACATTTTAGGCACTGCTCAGTGTAGCTTGCGATTGAAAAACGTTAAAACTGGCAAAACGAACGTGAAGGTCACTCCCCGTTGCCACACTGTGGCTCCGTTGCAGAAGTCCTTAACAATGATTGTGTCGGCGGACATAGCACCGCCGGTGTCCGACTCATCTGTGTCGGCCATTCGGTAGAGAAATCGCATCTGACAGTCAACCACCTGAAACAGTTGAGGACCAAAACAAACGCAAGCAGAAATAGTTCATGAGTGTGTGCTGTGCCTTCATGGATATTGGCAGCCGTTTTGTCTTCAGTACAGTAATTTAGTGACCTGAATAGTCCACAGTTACATACCGTCTTGTGCTCGGACCCCTTACAAATGCAGTGGAGATTATTTTAAATAGAAACTATAAGCAATGCTTTAAGGAATTATACTTACAGTCATAGTACCGTCGGCCATTGTTGTCTTGTTCAGCCTTGCCTTCACTTTATAGTATGGTGGCTTGCAGTCCTGAAGGATAGATCATATACAACGTGAAAGCGCATCGTAAACAGATAAACGAGCTCAAGTGACTCTGCCCCCCATATCAAACGGACGTCGTAGAGGAGAAAAAGCTTTCTTTTGTCTAATTTTGTCTGTGTCTAAATTTGATATTTATACACGTACTCGTTTACGTGAATCACATTTAATTTATACGGCTTCCTTTGTAATCGGTTGCTCATTGGTAGCTTGTAGTCATAGCCTAAGCAGATAGGCGTAAACAGCAAGGCGTGAACTGAGGAATAATATGAAAGGAAAATACCTTCATTTTAGCCGTTTCGACTGAATCTAGAGTCCACGACGTTTTGTTCTCTTTGATATTTTGGTAATCGATCGCCCTTCTGACGATTTCCTCCGCTTCACTCTGAAATGAACAGACGCATCAACTCAAACGGTAGCAGATTACACTCAAAGTGCATATCTATGATATGAACTAGCCGTATAGTACCATCGAAGTGACTAGCGAAACGTCTATTCGAAACCTTCGACTTGGAGCCGACCCAAGCTACCGGTCATTTCAAGCCTAAATGAAACATACGTGTATTGCCACTTACGATCGAAACGTTTGTGAAGTCCTGACAGCAGTCATATTCGTACGCCTTCGTGCACTGCATCGTTGTCGACTTCACTGAGGATTCTGTTGACGTCGTCATGGTTGACTCACTGCTTACGGCTTGTGTAGCAGCTGTTAATGTGATAATTAGAAAACAAGATGTTTCAGTTTCCTTCGTTAGCATGGAGGGTTGCCATTGTCAATGGGTGAGAACATACATTAGAAACTCGAGTGACTATTTCGTATTCATAATACCAATGCTACTATAGAACCTGTTGAAGTTCTTTCTCGCCTAACATCTTTAAACTATGTGCACTTGAACTATATTATCGAAGCAAACGACCTACTGTAGAAGTTGTTTTTTTGCCAAAAGATAAAAGGCACAGGCCTATTAAACCTAAGTGCATGTTAATGTTAATCAGTATCACAGCCATAAGAGAACGCTATAGTACGTTGCTCGTAGAGCAGCTGGCCAACATGTCCAAGTAAGCGCGCACAAAGTGGAAAGGAACATTACTCAATCTACGTTGTACTTATAAAATTGTCCTTGTTAATGATTTCCATCAAAGGAATAACAGGGTCAGTTTGAGCACGGACTAAAAATAAGACATAATTTCAGATGACGCTTTGGAGGGAGCGTTCTTTGGAGAATTGTTGAGACGGCACTGGACGTTCTCTGCAGTGGTACGCAGCATTTTATTCGACGGATATTGCCGTCGTTATCCCAGTACGATGGTGTTTTTCTATTCTACGCGATAAACAAATAATCACAAAAAAAAAAAAAAAAAAACTATTTTACGTAAAGGCAGTTGCACATAAAATAGCTGGATTGGATGATTATGTATCAAATAACTCAGTTGTCTCTTAGCTGTTTTTAGCGTTCATTTTCCTATTGACTGCCATGTACTAAATGAAGCTACTTATGTCTTTCCTTGTCCCCTGCCGTACGTTTGCTGCTCGTAAAGATGCTCATTGTGCGTCACTATCGTATCTCAGTAACATAATTTTGTGACAAAAAAGACTGCACACATGTTGTCATGCATAAACGAAAGGAATACGAATGCAACAATATTACAGGTTAGCGGCAAGCGTTTTTTGAGTTCTAAGGCCGTAGGTAAAAGGAGACGTGCCTGTACTCGCCGTAGTCGGTCCATCCGCAGCAGAAACCAACATCACCGTTGTCATCGTATGAATAGCAAAGCCGAAGATCAAAAGGGTCCTCAAAAAGATAGCGGCATTTACTGTGAAGATGTCCTGGTTTGCCATTGTCAGTGTAGCAGCTAGCGTCTTGCTGTAGTGTATGGCCCGAGTATAAAATCAGCTGGTTAAATAGGTGGATTACCGACAGAGAGCAGTCGCTGCAATGGACGCAATTAGAAAATCCAGATACACAGAGTCAGTTTGAAGCCGATGAGTCTTCGAACATACATAGTCTATAATAAAAAATAGGAAATAAATAAAAAATAAGAAAAAAAATAATACACTGATAATGCAATAATTCTGAAATGTATGCATACATAAAACCTTAGACAACGATGGGCTCAATTTCGTTTAATGCTTAAATCACTGTTCTCGAATAAAAACTAATGTATGCATATGTGGCTTACAAGTGTTTTTCTAACCAAACTTCAGATCGTATCGATTCTAGATGTAGTGGTCATCCATCTTATCCGCCCATCTACTTAAATATTTTCGAGATAATAGATTTAACAAGTAGATCTCGAGATATCTAACTGACTAGTCTGAGCTGATTTTATGTCCTGCAGTGCAGTCAACATCAGAGGCGCCTTAACCTGCCTTGTATAACGACTTCTTCTTGCCGAGCGAATGCGGGAGGATCGTTCAAAGTTCAAAGACTGTTTGTAAAAATAACAACTTGTTTTCATTGTCATATCGGATACTGAGACTACGCAGACGTCGCTCAACACGTAGAAACAAATGATATTACAAGACGTTCTACATAAATGTAGCACTGTTGCCCACAAAATTGTCGGCTGTGAGATATTTTCTATGTGGACATCGAAATAGCTTGCGAAGCATGTTATCGGTACGCTTATCAAACTCAAACTAGCTGGATCAATGGTATACGAAGATCACTCTTTCCTCTGGAAAATTTCCGAATGTGATAAGGGCATCCTACCTGGGGGCAGCCAGTGACTGCATAGTGTTTCTAAGAACGTGGCAGTTTAGGCTCAAATTTGACTGTGGAGACCAGCCATCTAACGAAACACCTAAGGGCAGCCCCAAACGTAAAGCTCTGAGGCGAAAACACTGAGACACCTGCCTTGATCGAATGACGCAATTAAAAGGTCAACACCTGCCCTACGTCGTTTGTAACGAATGTTTCAGACGAGCATGAAACGGACATAGATAGAGACACTGTTGTCTTGTATTGGGCACGAAAGTGATCTGTTAATAACAATAAAATTACTCAAACAAACATCTAGAACGATGCGTACGATTAGCGCCTATCTCCGCCACAACTCAGAGCGCGAGTATCTTCCTACATTTTTATTGATGATAATACCTAGTAATAGTTCGCTTAGAGAAAAACTGTAGAAATCGTTAAAATTGCTAGTTGTTTCATTGAAGTGTGTGTAAACGCTTTTCGGCTGAGCTCCTCAACCGATTAAAGAGCTTAACGCATTTAGAGAAGGCATGCCTTCTACTTATTTACCAGACCAAATGGCAAGTTGCCAAAATTTGACAATGTTGGAAAAAATCAGCTTTCACAAAATTAACTCTATCTACGAGGCGGTGAAGTCCATGTAGCGCCAATATAAATCAATCACTAGGAAAGACTTGCATCGTCTCGAATAGCGATAGAATTAAGATGCCAGCCACTTAACTCTGGCGAACAATCGAAGAAAGCGAGGCTTTCACTGCAAAAAAAAAACGCCACTGAGCTTGAAACTGTATAGGACGGCATAGCGGCTTAATTACAACGATGTCTGCAACATTGGATCAGACACGTCTCTATTAAAACTCAACTCACATAGAAGCCTTACCATCTTTGATCTATTTTTAAACTGTCCAGCCTTATTGAATTAAGTGGATCAATTACGGTTCCACCAATAAAATCTCGAGATTTAAGATGAATCTGCCTGTTCGATATATCGCTATCACGCCTCATACATTAGCTAGGATCCTAACGAGAAAAGACGCAAATATCATTTATCTATTGTACATTATCGATGGTTTCCAGTTTGAATCCGACTGGGAAACAATCACAGGGCTGTACCGCCCGACAAACGAAGGAAGCGTGCAAGCGTCGCATGAACGGCGACTCGATGGTATACTCTCACTGCCACCATCTTATTGGCATCGTCAATGATAACGATATCTATTTTTGACTATAACATAGGTTTGCTCTTTCCCCAACTGCTATGCATCTCGTACCATTATCATAGACATTATATATCTATATAACTGTTGCCGTTCCTGTTAAGCGGCGGCGGCGGCGGCGGCGGCGGCGGCGGCGGCGGCTGCCGCCGATCGATGTTGAAAGGATACTAGAGCCAGCAACGGTAGCTATACCAGCAGAATGTTGTATCATCTAAATGGCCACCGCCACCAGCGATCGTCTGAAGCAACGAGTACAGTCGGGCTAGCTATGATTACAGTAGCGCTACAACATCAAGTGAGAACTTTTTATCACACAAATATAGGACGAATTTCACAAACGGGAGATATCAGTCACGCAACAACACCTAGAGAATTCAACAATGGAACTAGTTTATAAACAACAGTAAAAGTCGATGCACGATCGCGACGTACAACTCCTGAGCCAGATTCAAATTGGATGTTTAAACGAGATAACTCTGTAGAATGTCTAATCCGACGTTATGATTCAATGGATGCGGGAGGGAAGCGACCCTTCGATAGAACGAAATCATGATGAGAAATACTTTAATTGTATGTTTTCTGTTATCACGCAGTTGATAGCGTCTCGCCTGTTTAGCGTTCCTTGATCTAATACGAAGCTAGCACAATACCTGCTATAAGGTCGAAGCACTACTATTTGCGTATAGGTCGCTAACTCCGTTCTCTATTCTGAAAATAAAAAGTGAATTTTCCATTTCCTATTTTGTACAAATGGCCACTTGTCTACCTAACTTAAGCTCGCGCAAACAAGTTGAGGATATAGAATAACGAAGTCGAGCGAGAACAAGTGTGATTTTCCACGATTACGTCTTTCGTCAAGATTTAGTACCTAAGCGTAAAGTAGTTTAAGCAGCGTAAAGTAGTAATCAGCTATAATGGAATTCACGTGCTAAGTAAGGGTAAGCATTCTACGATACCTATTGAATTGAAGGTCTGCAAATAGCCTGATGGGGTTCAGTTAATACCGCACCTAAAAAACTGAACCTTAGCAGTTCTGTTAGGAAATGTCAGTGTCGTGATAAATAGCTCTGCAAGCGCGCATACGTAGCCGTAACTATAGTTCCTCGAAAAGAAACATCGGATACAGTTAGAGACGTTCACTTATAGCATCATGTCGGAAGTGAAGTTTGATCGTGTCAGCTTGTGTATCGTACATCCAAAATCTGAGCGCAGCATCCGGATCTTCAAAGAAACAGCATTACGGTCCTGGGACCATTGTTAAAAGCTTGTATCACAGGTGACGTGGAGATTTCACCTATAATATAAAATTATATGGTATTAAACGTGAACGGGTAGAACCAGCATAGGCTGCCGCGCATAACGAACCCAATTTTCTTTTGTATGTTTTTTTTATTTGTAAGTATCTTACGCAACTCTGTGTAAACAAAACTCCTTTCCAACGGTTAAAATAAACCCATGAATGGTCGGCATGCATCCGGTACAACGGATACGCCGCTGATTTATTCCATATATCGGGCACAAAACCCGCAAAAATTCAAAATCGTTTCCACAGAACTCGAGGGCACGGAACCGTTTCGCCTTTTCAAAGCAGTGTTTTTACACGAACTATAATTTATGGCGTATGGGTACACCACAAATTCTTCAACCGTATCAAATAGGCGATACAACTCTATCTGGTAAAACAAAGTGAAATTAATCAATTAGATTGAACTACATTGTATTACCTTTGCGTTTATTGCCATGTGCAATGCCATCAAGCGAAATCTTACTTCTTTAACGGTGATTACGTGTACCGTTTATAAAAAGAACGTTCTCACTTGGATACGATCTTTTTCTGCTTTCCTTCTCATTATTAATGATCAGCACGTTATAGTTTCTTTCTCTAGCCTCTTTTTCAAGCATTACAGGAGGCGTATATTATAACTCTGGTGGAAATTTGCACTCAATTCAATATTTGTTTTCGTAATCGCTGCCGCAATCCTTTCAACAAAAAAAAAAAAAAAAAACGACCAGTCAACCAGGGAAACAGCGTTATCCCAGTAGCGCTTCCGCCACGCTTCACCGACTACCACCCGAGTCGAGATGGCGTCGCTGATCTTGATGGTCAGTGGTTATCGAATAAAAAGAGTTTCGCGTGTGCAACGGACAACAACTACGTTCTCGATTACAACTCGCCATTTATCTCGCAGAACAATAAAAACAAATGTGGAAAAACGCCAAGATAAGGCAGCTGCGCTATTCTCTCTCTGCTGCCCACTGTATTTACCTATAGTTCACTGCATAAAAATGAAAACGTAATTCGTGTACACAAATCACTAACTGAATGTGAATCTTACTACCAGCCATGTTATGAGATGTTAACCATACTAAAATATGGCGTTCCTTTTCTTCTCCCAATAACTTTACAAACAACCAGAAGACTTCGTGCGTCGTGCTGAACGACGCGTGCTCAAGAAAGACGACTCCAGGAAAGGCTACACAACGCACAAATTAGCCCACACAGTTTATGGTAAACAACTATATACGGAATGGGCAAATGAATGCGGTTGGAATTGGTGGCAAATTTGGTCATGACCGTGTGAACGATCAACGCCTAAACCAAGGGTTTCCTAATGCCTTGTTATATTGCTATATTGGTTAACCATATACTGTAGAAGGCAATCATGGGTCCGTATTCCAATAATGGTCGGCAGCGAGTGCCAGACTAATAGATGATCAGCCAGAACAAATGGATCAACACACTTTCTATGCTCCTTCTTGTAGGACATCTCCAATAAGCCTGACCTCTATTTCGATAGTGAACAGTACAGGTCATTGTGTCGACGAACAAGTTATCCAGAAGTCATCTATTCGGATAGCGACTCACATATTGAGATTGATTTATTACTTCGACTAAAATTTGACTTCAGCTAAATCTGACAGTCACATACATAAATAGGTTAAAAAAAAAGTATTTGTAAGTTCATTAGGTTACACGCTATGTACGAACGATGCTGGTTACGATTCTGCTTCTCGTACTAGGCTTGGATGTACTTGCAGATTGGTTGTGGAGTTCTTGATTTATCAATAGCCTAAATTTCAACTAGTTTTGATGTGTGACACAGAAACCCGTTTCTACAGCAACCCAATAAAGCAAGATATTTTGGGGTTCAGAGTCGGAGCTAATTTCACTGGTCAGGGATCTATCATATAAGTGAGAACTAGGCATAGCGATCAATTTATGCATTATTGTTGTTAAATCAGGGAAATGAACAGTTACCTTTTATAGGATCAAATATAATATATTATTACTCGCAAGTTTGAGTCCAGACATTTACCCGAACTACGTAAGCGAATTAGAGAAACATAATCTAGAGAAAGAACCATGAATTCGTTTGAAACATAACACTGCGCTCGGCGTTTCTTTAAGAAACATCCATGAACTCTACAGTGTCAAGGCCCGTCTGTTCACCATTGTTTGGACCTTGGACGTCACAATCTTTACCTCAATATTGCCTAACATCGCTATATATTCCTGCCTCTCGGAGAACATAGCTGCACCTCTTTTATATATATATATAAGACATCTTAATTTAAATGGCTGAAGTTCCCCATCGATTGGGGATTGCCGTCCTGCCAATTTCATTCTGTAGAGAGGCATGTTTGAAATATTTACTTTTCAAATGAAATGATCATTTTGCATTTATTTGAGGTCTGCTTTGTGTCGCTATTCCCTTTTTTTCGAGCCGTAGACGACAACCACGACTTGCCTTTTTTTCTTTTCGGTCGAACTTTTTAGGCGGTGTCAGGATTTCTCTAGGATACTGTTCTTTTTTCCAAGCCTCCTTGCCATGGCTGCGATGGCGCGAGCAAGGGAGGTCGATAAGCCTCCCCCAGTTCTTGTTTCGGCTGGTGTTGTTTCGTAATTGAAGGTTCTTTTTTTGCAGGCTGTTTTACTCTGTGCATGGGCTCTTCCAATCAACCGACATGTTCGGCCTATAGATTCATCAATTCTACCAGCTATTGTTAGCATGACATTTAAATAGGTGATCTGATTGGGCCCAACGTTTCGATTTGTAAGGTGGCTGAGCAAATTTCAACGCCTAAGAAATAGCTCGTCTAGCGCGATGGGAAACTTAACCGAGATGACCCTGGCCTTGTGACCCGGTGGCACGAGCAGTCTAAACAGTCTAAAGTACTAGTAACTGAAAAGTTAGAGGAACAGGTAAGAGAAAAGTGGCGGGTTCGTCGATAGTGGTTTGGCCGAGCCCAAATCTCACTGGCCCATGCTGGATAGATCTTGCTCTTCTACTAGTGCATGATAATACCTAAATTGTATTAGTCAAACCCTCTTCAAAATCAGAATAAATTTCCAACTCACGCAGCCTAACCCTTATCACCAAAGATAAGGGACAGCTTGTGGATACTGGCATCCAACAGTAATGGAGATAATTTGCCTCTACAAATTACAGCCATCCGAAGATGGCAAAGGCTGACAAAATTTAAAACCCGCTCGGATGATCATGATCCAACAAGTCCACAGCTTTCGTAGATTGAGATTGGCAAGAATAAAAACGCTACATAAGACCTAGACTAAGGGGCGATAAGAAACACCAGTCGCAGTTTGCATCAATTCAACAACTAGGTTGGGCTTCAAAATTTGGCCGATTTAAATACCCAAATAAACTTTCAACAATGGTACGCTAAAAATATCTGAATATAGAACAGACGTGAAAACGACAAAAGATAAAGTGATTCACAACCCCTGCAAAAGGCATCTTGATTGTAAAATTTCTGAGGTGAAGTTTTTAAGAAATACTTATTAGCCACTAGATAATAAAAACACAGTAATATATCAGAGTTGTGAAAGTAGACCATTAATAACCAGCCGACAGTTTTCGAAAAGATGCTGTTTCAGATCTTCAAAGCAATGAAGTACACAAACTTCGCAGAACTATATCCTCGGACAAGCCATAGTGTTGGGCTGTCAAGCACTGACTTGAAGGAGTAATGGAAATTATATATCCGAACGAAAGGAAAAAGCGGAGGCGTTAAGCAATACGCGAGAAAAATAAGCTTAACACGGTACTATTAAGCTCACAGCTATAGTTCATTGATAAGTTTTAAAGAAGTGCGAACTAAAACAGCATTGAATCTCGAGCGAGTCTAGGATGTATTCTTTCTACCAGAGAAATGCCCATCTCGTCTTGAAATATGGCTCTGGGTAGCGCCTGGGTTGAAACTTGTCTATTCTACTAAGCTTTTGGAAATACTACGTTAACGAACGAATAAGTACGTTTTGCCATACAGTTTATGCAAGCAACACGACATAATTATATATGCACTGTCGTAACACGATAATGTGCTAACTGGCAACCACGTGTGCCATATGATTGAGTACCACCGTCTCTATTTTTTTTAGGCCTAGGGTAAAATTAGCCAAAATCTGTTTCACCCGACTGAGCGATAACATACACCGTATCGTTTAGCATGGTTCACGGGTACCACAAGCATTTTACGGGAGACGGGACATTGTTTGAGGTTCAGATGTAGTTTTTGAAGCGAACGGCAGCTGTTTCGTTCGAACGATACAATTACACCATCATACAATGGCTAGGAAAAAAGCAAAATGACAATAGGTTTTTGGCCAATACGATGAGTTGACCAATACTAATTTTGCACCTAACTGCATGTATACATAGGCGAACAACTATCCATCACAAGATCTAGCTAGCATTGCTACAAACGGGTGCAATCTGATCGCCGCAAGCCGATGATAAGGTGACCTAGCCATCAGCTGGTGACAGCAAGAAGGGTTTCGCGATTGGGTGCCGTGCACCATGGGTAGCACCACTGCGAAACAGACAGAACGAGTTTTCCACAATAAACTGATTGAGGCGCGCAAAAAATTCCTAGGTCAACGAAACAGACCACGTTTTCTTGATTGTAAATGTCAAGCCCCAAAAAACCCGCTCAGGGCGGTGAAAGTATTAGAGATTATGGCTTGACTTTGCTCGATGTTTCATAGTAGTCCTGCACCAAGCAGGTATATGTAACGGGGGTTGAATTAATGATTTTTAGCTTTCGCAGTCTGTAAGGCGGGCCTCTAAGCCGGACGCGATCACTGAGATAACGTTTTATAGATATCTACAAAAAATTAAACTACTGCAAAAATTTATTTTCGATTGTTTCGGTTCAACCGTAAGGTGTTGACGTATTCGTCAAGAGCTTGAACAGTTATTCACCGTATTTATGCATGTTTAACGGAAACTATCCATGTCCCTAACTCGTCGACGGACGGAGGAGCAGGAACGTGTGTCCGGTTTTTTTTAATAGGCGGTGATAAGAGGCGAGTCATGTCAGGCCCAGAAACTTAGTCTAATCTGCCTCAGTGTAACAGTTTGAACGATTCAATCCGGAACGTATTTATAGCAGATGTGGTGACACGCACAACGATGTCGCCAATCGCAATCTGCGTTTGCAATGGCGAAGTGCAATGAACAGTGTTCCCGAAGGGTGAAGGGATAAACTGGGTGGGTGCAATGATGGTGCAAAGACGGAGATAGAGAAATCGACGTTGAAAATTTGAGTACGAACGGACACACATAGATCAGTAATAGCCAGCTCATCTCCCCTAACTGCTGTGATATGTTCAAAGCAATGATATCAAATGAGACAAATGCAATATAAAATTCAAAAGGGATAGCTGATACTCTCGTGAGCGCCACCGGCTTCATTTTTGTTAACGTTTCGATTACGCTTGTTACAGTGGTTTGTCAGACGGCGCGCTGGCCTTATCAGCTAAAGTAACACGCTTCGCCAAAACGAAGACACCCCCTAATCTTCCTTGCAAGCGTTAACGTGCCGTAAGGACGTTTGCGCTAGCTACGTGCACCGACACACGGTTATTTCCATTCAGTTTTTCAAAGTGACAGTGGCGTACGATGCGAGAACAATCGAGCGCTCAGTAGTCTCAGCTAAATTGTTCCGAACGAAATGACGCTATGCTTGCCTGACAGTTCACCCGGCCGAGACGGGCGTGGAGCGAGCAAGGGAGAGTACAAATCGAATAGGTGACAGCATCTGTGCATAGTGTTCGATTTAGGATTAATTTTTATTCTGTACGACGCCGACGCTGGCTGATCGAACTAGTTATACAAATATGAACACGATCACGAAGGTGCGCCTAAAACACGTTCAAGAGGTCCGTGAGTACGAAAACCTACACAACAACGGCGATGCTTTCGGTCTGTCTGAATCGGTCAACTAGGCGAGCGGCTGAAGAACTGATGGGCCGATTACAAATGGCACACAACAGTTTACTATGTATCCAACGGCTATACAAACCTTCTGTCAAGTGTTACAAGTGCTCATCAAAAAACCGTCCGTTTAGAGCCTTATTCTGGAACAGATATTTGTCCTTAACCCAAATCGAGCCGACAGCCTAAAGTGTCATAGAAGGCAATTGTTCTTGTCGCCCGAATGCTCTACATGTTGGAGGAGACGGCTAGCTATCGCGAGATCAATGATAATTGCGTTATAGTGATTTATGCAAGTCCGTTAGAATGCATTCCCTATTGAGGTATCCACTGTCTGTTTTCGGAACGGGGCCGGTGTACTTTTAAGTTGGGTGCTAGTTACTTAAGGAAAGTTGTTGGAGCGTGTCATAGTGAAGATTTCCTAGGCAAATCGAGCATGTGCAAAATAATCACTTGGTTTCTGCGTGGTTCTAATTAATGAACTGTAAAATCGACTAAAAACTGATCGCCTAGTTGTTCGCTGATACTCAATAATTCATTTTATCTTTTGAATATTTCAACAATATTATTCAAGAACTTGATCCTATAGCATAGGACGTAACACGTACATTTTCGGAAAGAGGAAAGGATCCTCTTTTTCTCGTCTGACACAGACACCATCATAATAAATATTGCGTGCACTACTACTATATTCTCTCGGCGCAAAACTTAGTGGATTTTGAACCCTGTATTGCGATGGAGTGACCGAGGGGTTCGGTGCATACTTACAAACGTCACAGGTGGACAAAAATATAACGGCAAGATTATTTCTCCATCCACCTGCCCCGCTCCAACCATCGTGTATATTTCACACGCTGGTAGGGACAGTGAAACAAAAAAAATTCGGACCTATATGCTTCATATAATCCAGACAAGACTACTCGTTGCTTCGATAACAAGGAGGCCCAGAAACCCGGCTGGGCCAAAGTAATCCAAGGTCAGGGACACCGCCGCTCACACCATCAGTAGACATAGCAGTTACGGTGTGGCTGTTGTGCGCTACATACCATTGCTACTAAATCGCAACGTTAGGCGCAAAGGCGCTAAATATACCCGCTAACCACACCCAATAAACACAAGTCATCATCGTTGTATAATCTTCGGGTAGGTCTAGCGTAATGTGTTGAATATGCAACGGAATAACAAGGGAGATGATTGTATTGCATAAATGCGTACGTTGTGCTTGTAGAAGATCCGTGTTGGTTAGCAAAGAACAAACCTGATTCAGTTTGACCTGAGCACTTACGTGTATCAGCGATCGGACGGAGAAGTCCTTCGAATCAACTAGTCGGGTTAATACAGGAGAACTAAATATGACATATTAATAACGTTTTCGTACTTCTTTCTAACAAATTGAAATATCAAATTTAACAGATGTCTCAAACAGAGGCGTGGGAGCAACTTGTCTTTAGCTCTGCATCCGCAGTGGCCAATCCACCTTTTGCGGTCAAATGTCAAGATTCGCCGAATCAGTCGTGATACGAAAATAAGGCCAAGGACATCATTTCATTGTTCTAGCGCGCGCCTTCTAGTTTCAACTATGCGATATTGTGACCAGGAAGACTAAAATCAATGTACGTCCGCGTCTGAAAAGGTCTCCATAATCAGTCTATAATAATGGTTGGTCTAGGAGAAAAAAAAACGTTCTGTGGCTCCGATGATGTTATAAGGTGATTGTCAATATAATTGCGTATATTATATCAGTAATTGATTTATTGTAGGGGTAATCATAAATGCTACTCTGCGTTCATTTTCTCGTGCTTACGTACACCCCTGTTGTTCTCTGTAGCAGATATTTCTGACCTGTACAATGATGTTTGATTGATTCGGGAAAAACCCGAAGTAATAATGCACGATACAACCGCCGCGAACACACGTTTTGCTGGGTCACATTATGCTATATACAGAATTGATGCATCTGACATTTGCCAGCGATGACAATACCGTCATTGACGTAAATTGAAACTACTGCTAACCAAATCTACAACAGCAAAACAACCGCAACAGTCGATTTCTTCTTTCGATCTAAATCGAAAGTACTCACGAAGCCTCTAGATGCAACCACTTTATTATAGTCACCCCAAGAACTAAGTTTCTTACGCTTATCGGTATTAAGTCTAACTAATGCGGCCCGGAGATAATACGAATAGGTAGTGGTAGTCACCACAATAAGAAAAGTATACAATGAAGTTAAACATGATTTACATTGGATAATGCTTCATAATAAGATAAAGGAAATGTAAATATTCAGCGGGACACAGGTTATCGAGTCAGCATGTGACGTTTGTTAGCAGCAGGGCCGCCCAGATCTTATTTGTCGTTCGTCCGGAGCCATGGTTCGGTTACTTCTACTGCATGTACTCATGCACGTAGAACGAAGGTTTGCCTGTAAACTAGTGAACAATTTTTGTAATGCATGGCAAATTCAATCATCTGAAGCCGACGCAGGCTTCAAAACAATGCGGGGAACAAAAAAAAGGATAGGGTAAAAGTACACTGCCACGTTTTGCATCTGCATCAAATACGTTTGGTTCCGAAGGTACATACGGCAAAGGTAATCCTTAGTTGCATAGGACCGAAATGGAAGGAGTTGACATCAATAGTTGCAACAAATTACCCGTCTGACCATGATAAAATAACAGTATCGTTCAGATCGTTCTGTAAAAAATTGGTTGAATACTAAAAAAAGCTTTATAGGAGAGTATTTTGTTTGAAAATAATTTCACTTGACCACTAATTCAATACACAAACGTGTAAGTCAATATAAAACAAAAAAACTTATAGCAAAGAAGACTTCCCCGCAAGCCTGTTTAAGTCTTCGACCGAAACGAATCCATTACCTCAAGATTAGCACTATTTAGAAAGTCTCCGTCCATTTACTCGTTCATTCTATCGGCCTATTGCAAACGGAAAATATATTAAGTGACTAATTAAATGTGCACTAACCCTTTTCAAACGTCACTCCTAAGCCTTGCTCACGTTAAAGTTGAACCTGCTCTGCGTTTCGCGCCTATCAACACAATAAGTGTTACGATTTAAGGACAAGAAGAAGATCTGCAATCTCAGTTACCCCATGCCACTACTAATCCTGATCTGGAGAGCTGAGGAGGTGAACAAGCGACCCCCGCCTGCTGTTACTGTACGTTCAAGACAAGACCGAAATGAAGAATAATTTGTTGAGCCTGGCCACGATCACCATTACGGCCTCTGTCTATCTATTATTGATGAACAATACACCACTTCCATCATGCACTAAGCAAATGGTATCGCGCACGAAGGCGAGCAGTGGTAGAAATCGGTAAGAGATGGCCTGCTTCCAGTCTTGTTTATGGGTTCCCCTTACTTCTGCTGCTGCTGTTGCTCCGACGACTAGCAAGTTATGGCTCGTCGTCGATTGTTGTTAGCATGAAAGGGGCTAACAGGCTACCTGGATTATGAGAGAGACCGGACAATCAGAGCTGATCGGACTGATTCTGCAAATTCATTTGATATTAAATATGGACTCATATGAAGAAATGAACTATCGCTCCATAGGTTTTGCAAACGGTTATGTAAGACACATAAAGAAGAAACGGAACAGGACGCATGAAGTTGTGGGCCTCCGTATGTATATGTATGGATTAGAATTTAATCTCCCTTCTTGTAACAACCGATTCTAATAACTGGACAGGGCCAATGTGGTCGTTCGTCAATTAAACAACAGTTTTTTACTATCAACATGAGCAGAAATTTCAAGAAATGGTTAGACAAGGAGAACTGCACAGGACAAATCGAACCTCCATGGAGGTCAAGGCCGTCGACATGCGAGTGTATAAAAGTGATCAGAACGGGCTTGTTATCAGTTACTGCTGACAGTAACAAGTACCCCGTACTATAGCTTTTTGGATTAATCATTTTACTACAATTGCTTATTCTTAGCAGGTCATTGTTACTTCCGCGTATCCGTCTCCGCACATGAAGCTCCATAATAACGCGCCCAAGAGATATTTTATTAACTAGTTATGGTTATCCAAGGAAGTTTACAGCGAATGGTAAATCTCTTGGGTCATGCACCTAGTTTCTAGTGATATATTGGACCTTAATGAGCAAGGGAATTCATTCTAATATACCAAAAACAGTTAGGGTTATAACATGGTGAAAATTATTGTGTATTCAATTCTAGGTACTTATGTCGTTATTGTTGTATAAAAGCGGGTGTAGAATGAAGAAAAAAAAAAAAAAATATATATATATATATATATATACATCAATGGCTATTTAGACGTCAAATTATCCGTGCAATATGTGCAGGCAATGTATGGCAATAAACTTTTGTTTATCATGAGAGCTCATGACAAGTCAACTATACAGTCGCATATCATGAAAGATAAACACGAAAAGGATAGTTGAAGCTTTTCTGTGAAGTGTTTAAATGTTTTTACCGCTTCTTCTAAGTGTAACTTCTTATCGTCCCCACAAAGGCCACACTTTATTGTTTTAGCACTTTCCCTATCAGACATTAGGTGGCAGTTCAGAGTTTATAAGAGCGTGGGTTTGTGCATGCCGTGTGCGCACTTACCTAAGTGGCCATCTCCCCACAAGGGGAAAATCTAGTCGTATGTAGACGCTATTTCTTACTCTGGACCTGCTTCTCGCCAGAAGATGCCAGATATAATGCCAGCAGTGAAGAGCAACATGTAATAGTATAGCATTTCATTACAGCGGCCTACCGGGATATGGTATAGGCCACACTGATCGACCTATTACGAAATGTTTTTCTGTTCTATTCTCGAAAGATCTAGAAACTGAAGCTGCTGCTGCTGGGACAAATGAATCATAAATCATGACCACAGTGCTATATGTTCATGAGAATTATCAAAATCAAAAAGAAAAGTGAACGCTCTCTTTCCGCATACTAGAATATGCAGCTTGCTACAGTCGACACGTATAGTAGAATTGGTCTACCTTTAGGCTGCATATTTTATGGCCTTAATTATCCATCTTTTACTTTGCCTAACGTAAATACACAACGTTTTATTTTGGTAGAACTGATTCTTAATGTAATACTAAAAACTGGGCATTATATACGATTACGACCAAGGTAAATAAAATGATTAATCAAGACTCAAGGATTAAATTCACTGAGAAGTTAGGCGGATCTTGTGATTCGAGTTGCCAACGAACAATTCACTGCTCTAGTCAACAAATTTGAGCAACTGGTGGGGTGCCTGTGGTAACATCTGACGCCAACCCACTACTAGCCTCTCTTCCGTCGTATTGCGTAGCTACGCGATTTGGCGTTACTTGAGGAGACTTCAGCAGTACGCAGGCTCAAGATCAGTCGTTTCGTAGCTTCAGGCTCATAGGCGAGCGTTGCGAAATTGGCAAATCGAGCGACGCTTGGTCGTTAAGTAGGCAGAATTCGTTTGGCACCAGATTCTTTCCCAGACGAGAATGGCTGGCGCATTCAGACCGTACGCGTCTGATACGAGAGACCGCCAGGCAAGACCCTTTTTACGACCGGTTGTGATCGTCTAGGAATTTGTCGAATAAAGAATGGATATAATAAATAGCAATCAATTGGTGTGCTTGAAACACATTTTTCACCGTTTATGCGGGATACGGTTTAATTTGTGTTCATGAGCAAAAGTTCTTTATCTAGTCAGATTATTCTGAAAACGTTCGGTATCATTGTTCTAACCAATCGATTGTCGGCAAACTCCGAAGTGTCTTTGTACATGGTAATTCTCTGAAAAAATATCGGATTAAGTCTGGAGGCGTTAGTTATTTCAAAATGTGTTATATTTATATAACACAAGATATTAAGCATTTTTTTTGTCATTTTCTTTATGATAATAATCAGTATAGGACACATACTGAAACCCAGCTATAATTAAAAATGTAACAGTCTATTTAAACGGTGCCATTAGAGGTATAATAACGATCCTTACTATGTGCTGATATCTATACGCGCACCCAAAAACTGAAGTTGCATAGTTAGAACATGCATTTCAGTACTTCAGACAGATTCTGTTATAGCTATTTGTTTACATCGATTTCTGTTCATGAAGGAATCGGCGGCCAGATTCAGGACAATCCATGACGCTGACTGGGAGACAGAAACGGACGTGGCGTTTTTTTTGAAATCGTACGAGTTTTCAGAGAGATCTTAACGGTTCTCGCGTTTATTCTATTCCCTGAACAACACTGCTGAAGGATTTCAGCATGAAACGAGCACAGACCGGTTGCCTCGATGTTTAAGAGAACTTCGTATCGTCCTGCTAAAAAAAAGAAGGCTACTTTTACGTCTACGTATTCATATTGAAGAGTAATTTTTTCAAACGTTCAAGTATATTTAACGATAAAGTTAGAAACTAAGTACTGTTACCCTTCAAATTTCAAATTTTTCGATCAGAACTTGATCGACACTTGTCAACTTATGTGGCTAACTGAAATCGAGAGCAGCTGTTCCAGTTCATACAGAAATAGACAACATAGGAAAACACCGACTTTTATTTTACGAGATCGCATCTCACAGTGTCAAGAGTTTTCCTATGAAGACCTGTCATTGAACTTTAATGTAGAAATCTAAATACCTTCACAATTAATTTCAAGTAATGGTTTGTACAATTTGTCCCATTAAGTCTCTTTCAGATGGGGGGCAACCCAGGCAAGGTTGTACAGTTTTAGACTAGTGACTAAGCCATCCCAAAAAGTCGTGTTTTTTTATTTGTGGATCTTATATTTCGTATGATTTCCTGTCGTAACAGCAAAGGTTCCAAAGACACACATTTATTCAGTGCTAGTCCTTCGTTCCCTCATAAGTACTATGTATTCCTTCGTGTGGTGCATTTTTTGGGCACAGCCTCCGACATCCAAAAAGAACTACGTACAGATCGATATGAAAGATATTACTATTATTAGTATTAATCTACGGTCGCAAACGGGTATGCTGAAAAGATTGCAAGGAAGCTGAACCCTCTATGACTTGGGAGGACTAAAAGCATTGAGCACATATCGCAGACATACGTATAAAGTATAACTGGAGTCGATTATATAGGCGCCTACGAGGCAGGCAGTGAAAGACAAGTACAGATCGACTCCAATGCACAAGCTGGAAGAGTGATTCATACTATCACAATATCGGGGCAAGCTTCCATATAGACAAGCTGTAGATCTCCTCTTCAAGGTCACTGAAAATGGTTTGTCAAATGGATAGTCTGCTCACTACCCAATTTCCTATCGATCGAAGCAAGCCTTGCTACCTATGAAAGTGAATGGAGTTGTACTGCAAAAGTTTGTCGATAATTTTCAATTACATGCTAGGTGCTATGCTCGATATGACAAGCCCCTGGTTCGTAGGAAATTTGGTTTTTAAAAAGATTGTCCAGCAGCTACCTCCTGCTGCATCTTCTCTTCGACATGTTCCGCCTACTCTATATGCAGTCCATATACACCGGTTCCATGGTGACCGAAGCTATTTTGAAACGCTAGTGTATGCCTGGACGTTCAAGTGGCTTTCATTGTGTGTGCTCTCATTACGTGTCTATGCTATATTTATATGAGCGCATCACGCCACACAACTGAGGTATCTATTAATGAAATAGCAGACCTGCAACGAGAACTCTAGCCCTAATCGAGGAGGACTTGTCAACGATTTGAATTTAATAAAAACGAAACCGTAAAAGCGACGTTCTACTGTAATATTAATATTAACTTGAACTTGTCCTCCACTCCAACACGGTCAATAGTACGCGGATAAGCGTGCCTGGATGCTGAATGACAAAGGAAGGTCAACATACGTTCGAGTGATTTGATCCCAATGCGAACAGTGCGATTAAATGTCGTCATGCAACGATATCGTACACGTACCTTGTCATAAATATTTGCCGCAACAACAATCATTAAATAAAAGGATGTTTTATACTTCGGCTATGATTGGACGGACGCCCGTAGAAGTTTCGGCCAGGAAAAGGCGTATCGTCATTTTCATTTAGGCTCACTGGTAGAACAATAGACTATGAAATAGCACACACTACTACTTGGCAGATCCCGTTCGTAAAAATAATTAACTTTATCTATTATACTTACGGTTTCTGCTCAACAGCTCGTATCCCGATACAGTATTCGGTTGCCTTTCACAACGACGAGTTCGGTAATTGATTTCACTAGCATCTAATTGTTTTCTATAACGAACATATTGATTTGCTCTGTCGTTAAATGTATGATAAGTGTATATAAGCTGGACAAGGTCACTGCAACAGCAATCAATTCGATAGCTGGCGAACTTCAGTTGGTCCACAAAGTTACCAACGGTCGGTACACTTTTCGGCGTACGTTAGGAAGTTTTTACTTTGCGTGATAGTTACAGCCGGAGCTCTTTCCACGCTAATCTACCTTAGACACGGCCTTGCCCACCAGAGGTTGAGGGTCGCCTGAAATCCCTCACCCAAACCAGCTACCGGAACTCCCCTGTCCATGTGAGCCCTCTTATCCGTACGCAACGAATGCTAGTGAGAGGTTACACCTAGCGCTCAATTTTTGCGCGAGTTCCTGAATGGCTAATCCGCGTACGGTAGCTGCCCCGTAGACGCTTCGGTACCTGGGGCTAACGTTCAGGTATGAACGAACCATCACCATCAAGTGACGGCTACATTAGAGAATGCATAATTCACTAGCACTCACTGCGGCAGAGCAGAAGAGTACTCAGGGATTCTCCCTTTATATGGTATGAGTCGAATGTACCTGCCATGCGCATCTCGCAGCCTAGGATTTGACTTTGAGCAGATACGTATCTCTTTGGCAGGTCAAAACAGACTGCCTCTAGTAAACGCCAGCGAGAATACCGCATCCAGAGCTCATGGTACCAGAAAGAATCGTCCTTAGAGAGTACTTTAGCAACTCGGGCGAAGAATCACTTATCCACTCAGATGCACAGTATGCAAAATTGGAGCAGAGCGTCGAGGATTTTGTAATGGAGCCCTTCAGGGACCTCGACTGTTACCAGATCGGCATCGGCAAGTTAACGAAGTGCTTCTCGAGCTGTTAGTATCAGTGTGTCTGGTGTACTTGACATATGAGACAAAAAAAAAGTTTTTCGAACTGCGATCTACAATAGTCACGGCGTGTTTCAGTCTCTATGTAATAATACATTCAATTGTATATGTAATAATACATTCAATTGTAGGCTTGCTTCAATTTTTCAATTAGCATATGCAAGTTACTTAGTTTAATCGTTATTTGCTTCCACTTATAAATAAAGTGGTAAATGTCACTCTGGGCAGGACATCTGGGTCTGTGCAATGCACGTCCACCTGTGGACAAAAACTTAGCCAAAATTTATCTTCCAGAATGATTTACTATTCAATACGCAGTTGTACGACGCATTTGAAATTGAAACTCGTAGCTTAAAATTAAAGACGCTTAGACCTGTGATAGTATAACACGATTGTGTAAAATGCGTGACCTGTACAATCGTGTTATAAAATAAAAGAGGCGTCTGTATCATTTGCGATTCATCATATACGTTCATTCATAATGCATCTGTGTGCCAATGGCTGTTTACCATAGTAATGCCCAGCATCGTAACGAATCGGCAGTTCCATGATGAAAATCTTTTTGGGCACCCGTCAAAAATGGGACCTTCAACAGGACTCTTGTATGTCCTACAAAAAAAAAGCAGTATGCTTCTCTAAGGCCGTGCGAATTAAGTCTGGGACCTTTTCGGTCAGGTCGCTGTTGGAACTATGGTCAATTAGTCGCATCATTCTGTCTGACCCAGCGGCATGTGATTGTGCCACTGCCCCCAGCTGATGACTTGGCGTGTCTCATTTCAGTTAATACACGATTATCTTCTCAGACCCAATTGTGAAGATTGTACTGCAGCAGTTTGTGTTTTGAATTTTACTGCCTGATGAGAGTTTCGAATTGTTGCCGTTTGGGACACAGCTGCTGGACTTAATGATTGTTTCACAGAGCGTGGAAACTCGATTCCACTAACAGATTTCTCCTGCTTCGTTTAAAGTATTTGTGTTTAAGTTTAAGTTTAAGTTTAAAATTCCCGGTGTTGAACCATTGTATAGCTTGCCAAAAAAAAAAAAAAAAAAAAAACTAAATGTGTAAGTGGAGTGAACTTAACAATTCAGTATTGCTTCAATGGACCAGGTCAAACATATAATACGGGATATCGATACCTTCAATCTAGTGACGATCCCGTTTCACACAGGTTAACCTTTGCCGACGTACACAGTTAGATCTGCATCCGGAAAAATCGAGCTCTTCTATTTTGGTAGTTAGATTAATATCCAAATAGTGTATCTATTCCGTAGGTATAGAACGGAGGCCGTACGTATTATAAAAACACTTTTGTTTGCTTTGGCTGTGAAGGACCAGCGGACCAAATGACTACGTGAGCCTTTCATATGTCGATCTATTACGACGTCCTATTGAGCACGCACTACTCCGTATATATTGGCAACTGGTTCTGGCGTATGTCTGTGACCCCGATGGCGAGCCTAGTATAAAATTACTGCAACCGTTCCATATTAGGGATCCACGATTTGTAGCGATTGCATTAGAGATACGAGGAAAAAGTTCGATGTTTCCAATTGGGTGGAACCAATTCGCTGGTAGAACCCAAATTTCAACTTGATCATTATGAATGAAAAGCACATATTGTAGACAGGCATCGAATGAAATCACTGTAAATAACGTCTAGTCAGTATCGGCTATGTTTAGGGGGATCTGCATCAGTTGTGGGCTGCGTTTACTTTTCAGTTGAAGCCAGTCGATAACAGTTAAGAGGCTGATAACACGCAGATTCGAATAGGTGACACCATATATTGATCGAAGGTTATCCATATTTCATATACGATAGTTTTCATATCACACTGGGACTGCAACATCCATTCAAATTTAAATCGTACTAGAACCATAAACTTAGAGCACAATTGGAATCGTAGGTAACTGATGTTTTTTCGCTTGTGGGAAAGGGCTCAATTTTTCGAAAAAAAAAAAAAAAAAAAACGAAAAAAATGTATTAATGCGAGATATACGCTCCTATAAAGTCATTTGAAATATTAAATATCGTAAATTTATTATCTATAATTTTCGCACAAACGGTCAGCATATAACTTGTGTTGAATAG
This sequence comes from Varroa destructor, assembly GCF_002443255.2. NCBI lineage: Eukaryota > Metazoa > Arthropoda > Arachnida > Mesostigmata > Varroidae > Varroa > Varroa destructor. Next base: position 18,276,536 of record NW_019211458.1, read on the forward strand.
ATGTACCCTTAAATAGCAGAGTCTGAAATATATAGCACACCAATATGACTGCACTGATGGGCACCACTTTTTAGTACTTTGTTATGAAGTAGCTAGATACGCATATTAGCTTGTATTTATCCCTTATTGTATCTCAACAACTGTATAATATACAGACTCCGTGCACGGACATTGTTTCCAAAAGCAAATAAAATTGTTAAAAGTATACAAAAGGGGGCCTTCTATGCAAGCTTCAGTGACGCTGATTCGCAGATACTGATGCAGTTGCGCCTGTCCCCTAGTGGTGTGCTCGCAAAGCGTCGGAGCGTTCGAGCTTTGGACTAAGACATGAGAGTGACTACTCTGAGATATATAATTTCTAATATAAATTCTATAGCCGTTGCTTGAACTCGGCTGATTAACAGAAAACACTCGAGTGTTTTTTGATGACGTGTGCCTATGCAGACCTGTGTTCTTATATCAATATAATTAACTATTTTATTGACTATAATGTAGATGCTTGTTGTTTCAACTCAATACTTTTTTATACAAAAACACGGTAGTACTTTTTACATCTTTGTTGTATGTGCCTCAAGAAGTTTTAAGTATTCCAAATAGAGTGCACATGTCGATTCGAGAGAAAAGATGATCTCTTAAAGTATTGCCGTTCACTGAACGTGCGCCTTGTCCTGCGAAGATTGAGTTTTACCGATTAAAAATCTCTAATAATATGAATGTGTGACTAAATATTATAGAAATTATATATTTCTATAATTTTTTTTTTGCATTTGGAAAATCTACAAGCGTTTCATGTGTGTCTGCATTATTAGGTACGCGGAACCTCATATATGAAAGCTAACTCTTTTAGTCCTCTTTCGTGTTGCCTCTTCTCAGACGAATCCCACCATTGGAGCATATGTTCATTATTGATTATCCAGTCATGATTGTTGTATAGCATTTACATAGGCAGCAATATCTAAACGATATGATCTAGTAAAATTGAGTATTATGGTATGTTTAAAGAACATGGCGAAAGTAATTCGTTTTGATGCAACCCAATACAAATTAATTAAAACATATGTCATTTCCTTACGGCCATCATAATCTGTCGGCCAAGCATGGCAAAATAAATTCAAACAAGTTTATTTTCAACTTGAAACACAATTATACATTGAAGGGTTAGTTGAAAGCGGACCTACAAACTGAGGTCTGTGCCTCAACCAGTCGTTACAAATGTATCTAGTCAATTGCACTATCCTGATATGCTTTCTCAATGGAAATGATGTCACCAGGCAAAGTATTGCTGGTTATCGATAATTTCTGCGATAAATTACAGACACTGACGGCCGAACGTTCCCTTGGACGACGTGAACGTACCTTTTTCTGAGTTCGTTCCCCATGGTCCTGAGTTATAACATACATCTCGAGAGAAAGACCGCCTAAAGTAAATAATCACATAACGGATATGCTCATTATACTATTTTACATAAGTTCTTCTCAGTTTAGAGTAAATCACTGTAGTCGGTATCGTGTGTAAAGGGAAAAGCCCAAAGCTATTGATAGAAAACGCTGCAACATAAAGTTCTTGTTAATAAAGATGAATAGCTTCTTATAACTACGACCTTCCTTTAACAGGAGTGTGATCTAAGTCAAGTAGCTAAACAGTCGTCGTAAAATTTTTTTGGCCAACTCACATGGTGGGCAAACATCAGGCTTGTCCATCTTCCGCAAAATAGTTAGTCCTGCTACAGATTTATTTTAAGGCTCTAAGAGGTTACATCCGCGTCTGATGAAAGCTACAAAACCACACTTTTTATATCGAAACAGAATAATCCAAATAAAACGCGTAATTTCCCTAACACTGTGATAACACAGCGCTGATTTCGAAACAAGGAGGCTCTTTGCCTACTACCAATTACGTCGCCTAAGACTGCAGTGGGGATAATTATGAGAAAAAAAATATCGCTGACCCCGGAGATGTTAGTTAACTTTCATCGCTGAAAAGCTGTGATACCTCTCTGGCTGGTCTCTGCCATATTACGCCTGCCTGCCTGACGGCCACAAGCTCACAATCTGTCACAATTCACCTTCGCAGGGGATCACATCCGCCGTTTCAACTGATTGTAGCCTAAACGGAGGAGTATTAATGTACCATGAGTTAGAACTACAAGCTATGGTGTTTGCAGCTACTGCCAGATATCGATAACATGACCGGTTCGTGTATGGCGCTGCAGGCAGAACTAAGAAGATCAGGGTGGAGCTATCCCCAGCCTCGGCCCCACGCAACAAGACAATAGGCCCTTTAGCAGATCCTGCTCGCAACAGCAGTAGCGACGCCAGCGGATGCAGTAGTTGCCGGTTTTCTGACCCGCGCTAGTGCAGTGTCACTACGATTGAGGTGTAACTTCCTAATATACTCAACGCGGTTATACATATTTCTATATTGTGTGCTGAATCGCTTTGTGTGTAACGTTGCAGGCGACATATTTCTATTATGATTTCGAAGTATGAAGCCCGCATATCAAAGAGGTATCAAGTAGATTAGTTGTATAGGTGTGTATTAAAAAAAAATCCATGGTATGCGTCAATAAAATAAATTAAAGATCTTCTATTAATTGAATCCACTACTGTGTGTATCGTACATTTCTAATTTTAGGTAATGACCTATTGAGTTCTTCATTTGTGTGTTAGTGCTATTTAACACAAGAAATGACTCGGCTCAATTGAGTAGAGTTCGTTTTGACGTTTTTTTAGCAAACTATAGATTGATGACACGCGTATTTCCCATGCCCATCGTACCCTGAACAGGACGCAGGTTTGACCTCCAACATCTTTTTGCTGCATTAACCTGATTCGGTCCTTAATGAAGTAGCGTTGCTTTCAACTCACGGGTTCACTAAGTAAAAAGTGACTGGCTGGTGTGTCCTTTATGTGAAAAGTTTTTTAAACACTTACATAGGAGGAAGCATTATGGATACATCATAATTATCATGGCCGCACAGATAGTAGCCGTGACAGATTACGGTAACGTCTACGTTAACAATTTGTGAAGCATTCTCAACCTTGTATGTCAGCCAATATAAAGACTCAGGTCACACCAGAAACCACACTCACCACCCAATCGATCATCCTCTGTTTGTGTTGTACAAAATTTATTAACATCCTGTTACAATTTATAAAACGGCAAAAACGATCACATATAAGTTCTCCTTCTTTTTGCTTGCATGTTTTTGTTTTTAATTCGTTTACATTGCAGATAATGAATGCATATACAGAATTTCCTCTAGGCCAAATATCCTACTATGTGCATGTGACTAAGGCCGCGTGACACCTAAAAGGTGTGGACGTTATTCGTGAAAGGTAACAATTAGTGGAACCGTCTTTCGGGTAGTAAAATCAATCTTTAATTATATGCATAGGCTCTAATTTGACATTAGTTTGATCGGAGTCATGCAATAATTCGTAAAATACGTATGAACTAGACGATTTTATCCGTTAAATCTAACCACTTCAAAGGACATCAGGCCTGAGATATCGCATATATAGCAAAACCCGAAGCTTAGGAATCTACTTCTCTGTAGTAAATATAACCAGTAACTGATACACATATAACCTCGTCGAAAAAGAGTATTCCCGTTTACGACGTCTAGCAGGATGTTCTGGTTCAGTAATATCAGAACTTCCTGCCACATCGTGTTCGTAGAGCAAATTTGATTAATTATTATGCTGCAGCTGGTATTGGAATCTTTGGAGAATGGAATGAGCCGAACAAAGCCCAGAATACAGATATTCCACTGTTGGAAAGTGTGTTCTATTCATGTTACAGACAGTGCTACCCGTCATTTCTTGCCCCTTTTTCATTAGTGGACTCCTGATTGGTATAGGATCGCTGTAACGTACTCTGTAGGATAATTTTATAATTCTTAATTACCAAGGTATCACCCACCACTACCGAGGTATTCTTAATTCACTCCCGTCCAAATGAAATGATGAAAGTTACAGCGGTAACTGTAACACTGTCTAACCAGTGGGTTTTACCGAATCGCTGAAGCATTTTTAATTAACGCCAACAGAAACACAATTAGACAATTTAGACAACTTTTACCCACTTGCTGCGCCGGCGCTTGTTAATAAACTATGTTTTGAATTAGGTGTCATAGATTCTATCACGTTAGCGTACATTTTACTTAACTGCGTTCTTTTTTCCAGCCTCAACAAAGTATACTAGTACTATACTATATCTGTGTATGTTCATTTCAGGTGACCTTATTGAGTACGCCGTGGAACGTACAATACGTAGGTAGAAGTAAAAAGAAACTGGCCAAAAATCCAGCTAAAGCTGAGCACTAAAACTGCGAGCCCATGTTCACCAGCAGTTGTGTTACCTACACCCAAACTTATGTTACTTCTATGCACTGCGATCATCTTGTGGGCTTAAGGCAGAATTTAACTATGTGTTATTATGTGTGTTTTTTTTTCGAAATTGTTATAATTAATGGAAGCCTTTCACTTCGCTGCTCTGAATCCACATACGAAAGACTCAAATCTGCTCTTACCCGCCGCAGTGATCGTGTTCCTGCAGACGCCCTCCCAACATAAACTCGAGACGGCCCTCAATTAAAACAGTTTCCCTCACGCACATCGCATGAGGCCGGTCATGCATTACCGGCGGTCCACTGCCTACATTCACCGACGCAAAAAAAGCAAGAAGGATGAAAGGAAAAATGTTTCTGATATTTTCCTTCACTACTACTATTACTGAAATTGTGTCTGCCATGACAAGGCATGGAGGTCTTTCTGTACACGTATTCGTCTAGCTGGATAGCACAATAGGCCAACTGTTTTGCCATGTCCTGCAGGTCAGAGACGACGAAGTTTTCTTGTCAGCAGCGCCGCCCTCTGGCGCCGTAAAAATTATAATACAATGAGAAAGGCAGGAGAGAGGCGAGCTGAGGCAAAGCGACGGAGCTAGTTAAGAGAGGCAAAAACTTGGAAGAAGTTGGAAGTCGGCTTTCGTGGCTTGACACAGAAAGAAGCGTCAAAACGTTCAACTTCAAGGACGCTGGAACGAATGGGCGCCTGCGAAAATCATCGGCTGGGAGACACCTAGAAGGTTATTGTTGCAAAGAGACAGCAAATGCTTTTCTCTCTCAGAGCAGTCCCTCCTGTCATCATTGTATCAATGCGCCAGCCTGATAGGCACGCCAGGACGCTTGGTGTCTTTCCATGTCTCGATTGTAACCATAGTCGCCGAACCTTTCGCGGCGTTTTTTTTTGTCACCTGGACATACGTTTGGCTGCTGCTGCTTCTAACCAGACGATGATGACTATTGGTAAAGAACTGTTTGGGGCTGAGGCAGTGACGCAGCGCCATAGACAGGCGGAGAAATCGTAGAAGGAGAAAACAAAAGTAGAGCAACAGAAATTTTGACACTCGAGATAGGGAATGGGATTAGATTTGGAAGTTGGTCCAGGCCCAAACATGGGCACTACAATATATCGTTAAATAAAAATCGTTTACAATATAATATAGTAACATATGCACGCCTAAATAGGCTGCTGCTACAAGTTTTTGGTGGCTCTAACACTTCTTTTATCAACCGAAGAATTTTAAGTGACTCCACGCTACTTCCGTTTCCAGTCGCACGCGTTGATTTTACAAAAGCCCGCAACTCAGCTCAACGAGCGGAGAAAACGACAGAATAACAACAGCTGTTGTCAGCCGCACGGTAAGTCACCGACGGGACATTGGCAGGTCAATATATACTCTTTTTACTATCTGGGATCTAAAATTTGTCGTTGTTAAATAGGGACAATCTTGTACAACAATAAACATACATGTTGCCATACATACATCTTCTGCATAAACGCATCACTGCATGGGAACGTGTACAATAGCTACCACCCTCAAGCCAAATAAAACGTTTATTGGACCACCTGACATGACCCATGTGCTTCACTCGAGTTTGTATGAATTTCTATGAATAAATATCCAAGTGCTGCATCAAACTTGACATGGAAGCACTATAAAATCTTTTCTTTTTTACAGAACTTGCTTAGATTAGCCGAGCGCGCTTTCGTCCATAAGTTGCCGATCGATACGAGATGTCAAGCTGCAAGCAATGCTTCAGTATCACAATGGCGTATGCAATATGCACATATCAATGGAGATCGACACTGGCATTATCTTCTCTTGCGGCAGGTCTCAAACAGAACCGCGACAGCCGAAATCAGAAGTGATGGGAAAAAACACAAGTCTGACGTTAAATCAGTGGTCCCATCGCTTCGTAGTTATTTACTGTTTGCGAGGCTGATCCATCAAGTTCCGTCTCGGATCAATCGCCAAATAATCCGTCCGATAATACAAAAGTTTCACCGGAAAGCAAGGTCGAAGACGGAACTTGTTTCGGTGTCAAGAAGGAATTTTCATAGAGACCTATATACTTCACCATCCATTCGGCTTAGTCCTGGGACGAACGGCCATATGCAACACTGAAAAGATGCTGCAGACGAAACGCTAAAACGATACCACCGAACTAAACGTAGCGGCAGTCATAGACAAGAAACGCCATCAAGGTTCGTCCTTGACGGCGATTATCTCATGGGAATGAGCATTATAGTGGGAGATCATGTCAGATATGAGTATCTAATCAGGTTATCAATCGGTGATAGCAAGTCAGCTAAGGATATAGTAGCCACAAATATATACATTCAATTGCATTGGTTGCATATAACTAAGAGATACTTACACACTTCACCAAGGTAGAGCTAAACACATGTCTAGACTGAATCGTAGACTTGCAAAATCTACGTATGCGTCATGTATTGTACCATAGTTCCTAGGTTGTGACTGACTTACGCACATGGTTTATATAATTGCTTTAGAAACACCTAAAAGATAAGCTCGCACCTCTTTTTTGTCTCCATTTTTTGTCGCTTTAAGAAGCTGCAAGACCTAACTTTTGAACAAACAGCTAACAGTTTATCTAAACCCTGTGTCTACATTGACCATTTGATTAATACTTTCATATATGAAAAGTTCTATGACTAATTGAAGTGAATTACTGCCATTTAATTTTATACAACTTTAGACGATTTGCGTGAGGCACAGTTAAAAAAAAGAAAAAAAAGTAATCAAATTGATCTACTATTGGCTTAACTGTATTACAATCACCTGCAGAAATTTCTGACCATCGATCCTGAATCAGTAGCGATATTTTTACTGACGATTTCTTAGATCTCATAGTCAAACAATTTTGCCTATATCTCCAAAGCAAAGTACAATTGTCCCGTACTGACATTTCCATTCCATCTGCGAACCTTGCGAAAATTTTGTCTTAGCTTAAATAGCTCGCAGAACTTATTCATTGGCAAGCCCGCGTCGGTTTCTATAAGCAAGCTAAGTTTTTCGCCCAAAACTCTATACTACGCTCTAGGATCGTCAACGCAACAGAATCGATAATAAATGCAAGGAACAATGACATCAAAAGGTTTTACATCCCTAGTGCGAGTATTACAGAAACACTTAGATCACGTTATGCGGAAAACGAACCGCTAAAGAAGAACTTACTCTGATTGCTTCCGTTGCACTGCTAGATAAATACCACAGCATCGACACCCTGGTTTCTGTTATAGAGCCGTTCGCAAAATGTCTATCGAACTTCCTGTCTTGTTAGGACTTAGTGACTTTTCGAAGAAAACTTAGAACGGTTGCCAGCGATAGTCAAATCACCGAAAGAGTCACATCATCGAAAGCACCACTGTAATGTGTCGACTTATTCCTGACGACGTTTAACTACGATCGTTGCTGGTCCGTTTCGTTCCTCTCAGTCCTTACGTTGGCCAAGGTATGGGTGTCGCAACAGCTGCACAATGGAAAACTTCTTGTACACGTCCTTTTTATTGCTACTATTAGATAGCGTATATCAATGACTGGTCCTCCTCCTAGTGTACGTGTGCTGATCTGAGACGCGAATCCTGCACTCGTTTTTCCTTCGTCTCTCTCTCTCTCTCTCTCTCTCTCTCTCTCTCTCTTTCTCTTTCTCTCTTCCTGCTTCCTCAGATCTGACTCAGCTGGTTCTTCGCTATTGTGAGGTAGGTGCGTATTCCCCAGCTTGTTAAAACTTGTGCCTTCGCTAACCTGTTCTGACCGCCACTCCGTTGGTTCCTGTTCGATTGCCGCTAGCGTTGACGCTCTTTTTTCTTCGCCTTTTTCGTATTTTTCCTTTGTTTATTGATGGTAGCCTTTACCAAATAATGTCGAGTCAGAAAAAGTTTGTGGCGAGACTCGTAATGAAAGTGGTTGCAATTTATCTGTCGACTACTTGTCCACGCGCGATGTTGTCAATTGGATGACCAATTTCTGACCGCTCTAAGTGAGGACGTCGACAGCCTAAGGATAATGGAACCCCTGACAACAGAACGGCCAGTAAACTGGAGGTATTGAGCGTGGGGCTTGCTCCTTTTCACTCTCTTTATCTCGCATCCCACCGCAGTGCGCAAGCGGCAGCAGGCAAGGCAGGTGTAACGGAGACGCAGGTGGCAATGCCTAGTGCTCTTGTAGATGTAAGAGTGGTAGTCCGTGGCTGCTGTTAGGCTGACAGCAGTTTGGTGGGCGCTCGCTATCCGCTTTGTTCACTGTCGCCTCCGCTGCCGTGAATTGCCGGTCCCTGGCTTGTGCTCCTCGGATCCGCGCGGCGGCTGCTGCTGTTTGAGGAGAGGGCTAACGAAACGGCAGCCGAAGTTAGAGAGGAAGGGCCAACGCCTGTCCCAATCCCACACAGGACAACGTGGGCATGAGCCGGGTGGCCAATCTAGACATGAACACAAGCTAGCGCCCAAAAGGGGCCGATAAAGGTCTGTGGGAAGTAGGAGACGGAATGAACAACCTACCCCCCTACCTTTCAGTTGCGGGATGGTCTAGGATATCCGGGGAGCCCTCCCGTAGTCGTTTTCTCAGAGAGAAGAAGGAGCCGCCATCTAGAAGCTTCCAGAAGAATCAGCAGAAGATGGGAGCGCAGCCGAGAAGGACACCGGGAGAGTATACAACAGAGCGGAGAGTAGCTCGAAGTCACTAAAGGAGCCGGTGGTGTAAGGCTGCTGGCCATGCGCAGAAAATGCGGCCTTAAAGTATATATCAGCTTAGGTAGAGGTCTCGAAACAGAGGGACGAATCAAGGTCAAAGAAGACGCTTTTATAGAGAAATAGCAGTTAATGTGCGCTTATAAAAATATAGGAAAGTAAAAGCGAGGGTTTAAACATGTACGTAGTACATGCGAAGTCAAGATCGCACGCCAAATGTTAGTTTTATGTTGTTTCAATATATAGAAGATATTAAAAATGTACGTTTGCATATTTTCCTCGAGGAATCATAACTATTTACGCTCATGAATAAGTTATTTTTGAGTTATTATTTAGATCGATGGTGAAGGAGTTGCCCTACTTATGGGCTAAATCCAGAAATTGCAAATGGAAAAAAGCACCGCGCGTACCGCGAAGCCCTTCTGTCTTCCTTCTACAGCGTAACTGCGTAATGGGTTGATGGTAAGCATGCACGAGTGCATGGGTTCTAAATGAAGAGCCACTGAAAGCCTCCAAAGACACGGAAGGGCTTGCCAAGCAGGGCCACGTCTGTAACCGACAGAGTGTGTAGTAATACAGTTTTTGTATTTTTTACCTCTTGCGTACATGGTAATGTCGATATAGCACTTGCCCGTCCTTGTCCCGGTAAGGATTGCGCCCTCGCTGTTAGTGTGGTGATAATAACGCATTCCGATTATATCCTCAGGTGAACATTGACCCTATAGCGAGTTTTCGCATCGTTAATTTAATGAATGCGCCGCATGAAGCTCAGCTCAGCGTTGTTTACCGGTATGAGCGGCAGGACCTCAGCTACAACGTTAGATCGTAGGAACATCGTCTCGGACTTACCATTAATCCTACATCAAGACTGAAACGCCCACCGTATAGAATCATAGATTATTGTTTTTTTTTATAGTTATTATTAGTGTTTACCTCATTATTTGGCAAGGAATTAGTCGGCAAAAGAGGAAATGCGTGTAAAGTGTTTTAACAGCCAAGTGTAATGCTTACTATGTTTGAAGGCCAATTAATGAGTCATGAGTAGCTAATTGACACAGGAGGATTAGGTCTTGCAATGTTTGACAGAAGTCTTTTGCACGACTTGGTGTTCCCCACCAACGATTTGATTATATGTAGTACTTATTAACACCTTATCGTTTGCAACGATTTCTCAATTAGGCCTATGTGTTCGAATTGCAAAGCATGAATAGGTGTCCTTGTTTGTAGATAACATTGCATAATAATAAACATTGACATTGCTGCATCTTTGAGCAGAGAAACATTTTGTCGGGGTATTCCAACGATGATTAATACATTGCCAGCTTGAATGAGAAGCCTGTCAATCTACTTTTAGGGGACCAGCTGATAGTAAGTTGGCCATCAATTAGTTATGGATCGGTATTAGGCTAGGCATGAGTTTATTTGTTGAGAGTTGCATATATAAAATGGTTTCGTACGTCGTAGTTCTAATCAATCACGCACACGTGTGTATAGCTATTAAACTAGCTATATCGATCGATTTACGTTCCAAAAGCTTCGCAAACTTTCAGGCTTAACATTTCGAGGCCTTATTAGCAACGGCTGTCCTGATATTCGTCTGTAAGTAACAGTGTGTGCCCAAAATACTAGCTAAAATTTTCCACCCAGACCTCCAAGAAGGTCTGATGATATTATTTTACCGCAGCCGTCGATAACCGACTGTCGTAGACGGTTGTCCTGTAACGAACGGTGTATTTATGTAATTTTACGTGAAAGGGTTTTGAACGTAACGATACGCCAATAAAGTTGATTGCGCTTATATATGTTGGCCCAAACGTGAAGCAATGCGTGCTCAACGTGCGAAGCTTTGCCCGCTGCTTAAGATAATCTGCAGTATTTACAGAGTCCTATTGGAACTAAAGTTCCTGCATCCGCGTAACAGTCGTCCTAGAAGGACTGCTTGTAGAAATCCATTTGACGTTTCGTTCTATTCCACGTGTTCTAATGACACAGTTACGGTTGCCCAATGAGGTGGGAAGTTTACTGAGGCATGTCGGATCCTTTAGACACAAAAAAAAGCACAACTGAACATTGGGCCGCGTCAATATAGACCAGGAACATATGAAATGGCTCACTGTAGAAACTGTTTTCAATTAAAATAGAACGAATGATATTTTTATGAACAGTTACAGAAAATAATCGACGAAACGCAAATGTAAGCGCCACAAAAAGCGTTTGCTTTTATCGATTTTTTTACAAGTGCTGATTTTAGATAGGTCCGTATAGACTTTGCCAGCTCACGCATAGCCGTAATCTATGACAGCAGAACAGGCTTGGCCTTTTAAAGGTGCATATTAAAGAAAAATGCCTGAAAACATATAATTTATACATCTGGTTGTCCTTTCATCGTCGGGTTTGCTGACTTTCGACGCTAGCGAAAACCATAATAATCCTTTTAGGGTGTCCAAGGGTTAGGATCAGAGTGATAGTAAAGAAATGATGTTCGATGGCTGCCTGTGGACGGTTTCTAGGGGCCGCTGTTTCTTCCGCTTCGAGCTACATAAGATATCCGTTTGGAAATTTTACGTTGATCCGGCTGATCCTTAACTGGGTCCTCGCGCCTAGCAAAACGCAATTTACAAGGTTGTGAAAGCGTCAGCTACTGTCTGCAAATGATTCTTAGTAGAAACCCAGCCAAAAGCTCGGCCGAATCCAGCTCTGGGACCTTGAAGGAATCCTCTTTCGCAAAGCGCACCATAACAAACCAGCAAATTTTCTGTGCAGACTTCAAGGCCAAAAAAGAATTACGTAATTCTGTTACAGGGGTTTCTGCCTTTCGGTATAGCATGGATACATTGTAGTTTGTATGAACTGTCCTTACGTTAAGTTCTCTGCAATCGAACTCTGTCGACGAAATGACCAATTAGTCTTGTTTGATGTTGGAAGTATGACGCCTATACGAATCGAAGCAATGTGCTACAAATGAAACAAATACATCTATCGTTTCTACATGAAACATCTACCTGCAGATGTGTGATGCTTTCTCCTGAGACAGATGTTGTAATTACGTATGGTATAAACGGTGTTCGTAGCCACGACGCCTGGTTTCCTTCAACCAATAGCTAGCCGTCTAAATCATCGCGTCAATTAAGATGCGAGATTTCTTTCGTTACCAACTAAATCAGTCGGCCATTAACCGGCAGGTCCCCATGCTACGCTGGCTAATGTTGATCCGTTCTCAATAAATTCGAAAAAACACAAAACCATTTTACCACTCTACCATTTAGTCTGTACCTCTGATCGTGGTCAAGCTTTGGTTTCCTACAACATAAAGCCGTCATACCATTAATGATAGTTTAATTTTTCCGCAAACTGTTTTTTTCCTATTCGTAAAATGCAAACAAAAGATACATTCTGTAATAGCCTTTGTCATTTATAAATCAACGTTTGAAACAGTCTCTATAACAATATGCGCCTATCGCAAAACAGCAGCATCTATTCTATTGCTACGCAATAAGCGAGCTAATGGTAATAAGGTAAATAATCGAAAGTACAAGAGATACTAATTAGACCGCATATAGCTTGGCTAGAATTCGCCCTATAGGCCGTTACTGAAAATGGAATAGAATCACGCACGGAATGTTCAGAGGTCTATAACGTCGTTCACATTGGATGCGTTGACTGTTGCCAACAGTCAAACCTGCTGTTCAATATTTACAATAATATTATAGATCAAAGGCACGGAGACGACACAAAGACGTCAGTCATAGATACGTAATATCAGCGGGCGGCCAGACGCAAATAAAACCGCATTATTAACATCGTCCTTGGGAATATCTTTTAGCATCCGGGCCCTCTTCCTCAATGGCCCTCCATCCACGAAAGTTAGGTTGGATCGAAGGTAATCAATGATAATACAGCCATGTGAAGCATCCCGTCGGTGTAGATAGTTCCCAGCAGCAATGGCGGTGTAAAAAAAGGCTACAATCATGGGATCCACACACAGTCTTGCACTGATTGCGCACTCCTTTGTCGGTTTATTGTTACTAAGCGTTTCCAAGCAGGCAATCTATCATAGGCCGAAAAATTAACTAGTAAATTCTAAGACGTTGCCTGCTAGCTATTTATGTTTATATTAAATAGGAAAACAAAAATAAGAAGATTACAATTATTATATTAGCTTGTCGGACGTCCAACTCGATTAGAGGAGGATCTTTCAAAGATCACATAAAATTGCGAAATCAATACTGTTTCTCACAGAACAAATCGGGATTGATGTCTCTTGATCGATCATAGTTTCTAGTTACAAGTTACAAGTAGAATACAAGTTAACAGTTTACCGAAAAACAACGTACACAGCTATAATAGTCGAAGGTCGACGGCACTATAAATTGTTTTAGTAATTGAATAGGTAGCCTTTGTACATTTATAGAGAGGTTCGCATTGATTGGATTGGGCGCACGGTGTTGTGAGTTTCCGCGTTTTCAGTTAGGCCCGTACGCGTGAAGTCCAGCCATCCTCAACGTCCTGCAATGTATAACCTGGACCGTCTATAATGGTTTGTCGATAGCTCTGTTAGTTAGTCCTTCGCGGACCCACTTAAGAAGACAATGTGTTCCGATGCGCTTTTATGAAACCCTCATGTGTTTCGAATCTCCCTCTCTGTCCTGCTCCTAAGGCCAGTTCTAGGTTGCTTCCGATAACCAGCTGACGTCCGCTCGATTAGTTGAAACTCGTATAGGTAAGTTTGCGCGATGTACACTCGCAGATGATTACGTTCGAGTGTCGTGACGCCATGCCTCGTAATAGGTAGCGAACGTCAGGCGCATGCAGGAAGTGTGTAATGTCCATTTCTTAAGTACAAATCTCTTCATGATGTCAGTGTCGATTTACCACCTGGCAGTAAGGTTGGAACTGCAATCTTGTTAATTTAAGCTATTGTTCACTTGGCGAATACATTGAATTGGCATATATACTAATGAAAAAACAAACCATTACTTGAATACTCATAATATCCATTGAATTGGACGGTTTACGACAAAGAAAGAGATAAGACGCGGGAGTAAGTTATGCATTAGCCAGCAATCCATCTTCTTGTAACTAACACCGTCCCTTATTTCAAGGACAAAACAATAGGGAATCTCAATGTAAATAGAAAACAGACCAGTGGTTCATGCAGTTTTAATCCAATAGATATAAGGGCCTTAGGCTAGAACTTGGCACGATAATCCTAGGTAACCTTTAACCTGTACCTGTAATGGAAATGTACGATAGTGGGAAAGTGCACGAAGAAGGTCGCTGCATCTTTTCTCCATATTCTTGAAAGGATTTCATAAACAGGAGAGATAATGGAGTCAACCCTGTCTACCACATAGCATATGCTATTTTTCTATATATTATACGATACCGTACAATATCTCCTCCATATGTACCAATGTATGAACCTCCAGATGTTCGACTTCAGTTCGACCCTGCACCCCAATTGTTAATGTTGGTTGAAGCGAGTCTCGAGGAATCGTTTAACCAAAATGGCGCTAAAGGGAATAATCTGAGATTGCGAAATACAAACCATTACACATCAAATTTATCTACACCCACTCAAAAGTCAATTTCCTAGAAAAGCAGAAGTAGTAACGACTGTCCACGTGTAGTAACATTATTTTTCTACTGATGGCTTCCTCCGCGATGAATAAAATAGGAAGCGGTTGACGGCAACAAATAATAATTTTTTACAGTTCGTCTGAGTGGCTGAATGAATCAGATAGTTAGAAGGTTCTGGCCCGCTGGCTAAAGTCATCTCATTCAAAGGTCATTTACGTATCATGTCATCCACCAGCCGCGTTGGGTTACTGCACGAACCGTATGTTCGCGTAACAGCTCTGTGGCCTCACGTTGAGCCCATACATAGCCACATTGGAATGAAGCTTCCGAGTTAAAAGGTTACCGAACCCTTCACGAATTCGCACGCACGTATCACAATGCCACGGATAGTTCACATTCTGACTCAAAATATTAACCTAATATGAGGTCGCGCCATTAGATGCATTGGACAGTTTAGCTAGGGGACGACGCTCCAGTACAACGCATAGCCTGCAAAATGGTAGGCGAGCATCAGTAGAATATTATCGAGGATGAGCAGGAATGATACGGTAGTTTAATTTGTGTGAAGTTGTCTTAAATGCTCCCGCACGCAATGAACTTTAGAATCCTTTATACAAGCACGCTTTTATCGTAGCCTTGCTTCGTTCGATTCTCACAACCACCAACCCGACACTGTCGATAGTGCCGTTTATGTAATTTTTTTTTTACCAAATTTGATTTCCACACTTTTATCTTTGCCATATTCGCAATTTTACACGGGAACGTTTATAGATAAATAGATTAAATTAAACAGTAATATGTACGCGGAAATAAACAGGTACTTATTAAATTTGAAAAGGTAGGTTTGATTATGGCTGTTTGTTCTATTAGTGAAACGCAAATTATGTCGAAAGCTGTTCGTCTGAGGTTTTTCCCTGTGAAATGTTTCGAATAGGTTGAATGGGCGGTTGGGTTTAATTGAAGGGTTGTTTGGCAGAATACCCAGAAGAAGACAAGAAAATACGTTTTGTGTAGGCTCGTTTTACCAAGCTGATCTCCACAAATCTTGCAGTCCCGACCTGATGAAGGGTTTTTTTCTGATTCTTCACAGAATCAGTACATCAGAAATCGTGTTAGCATGAAAGATCTGGCAACAAGCCCCAGTTCCAGACGGCATCGGACCACCTGCCCGCATGAACAACACAAAATTATTCAAGCTTCACTATTGTTCTGTTAGATGCAAACCTTGACCGATAGAAGTCATAGTATTGGGAATCGCTTGACTTTTCCTATCCTAATAACGAAGCACTGAAACAGCACAAATAATATCAATTTTGTAATAAAGACTTGAAACGTTATTTGCGCATAATTATCCACTAAACGTTCAACGTTCAGAAAATAAGATGATCCGAACAGAATGTTGGTCTTGTATAAAGAGACACAACCTAATTACTGTTTATCCGCAACGATTCGAAAATCGCTGAAAAAGACAGATAGATTGTGTGTGACCCCCCAACCTACCTCTTGTTACACCAATTCAGTTGTGCCAGGCCAGATTAGATTACTTAATTACTGCTTTAATTAATTTAAGAAATACGATTTATGCAGGTAAAGGCAGGTACACAGGATTTAGACCTGATTGGTGGATTAGGGTTTTATACAAATCAATCATTGTTTGCCCTTCCTGGTGACAGGTTGAACCTGTCGTGCCGCGGGCAATTAGCCTTTTGCGGAGAATTTCATGCTTCAGTTTTAACTATTTCGTGCGGCAAGAAATCAGTAAGTGTTAGGAAATCAAGTGCCTGTGTTTACTTTTCCTTACAGAGGTCTTGACGGTCTGCATGGATGTCCGATAAATGACGTGAGCACTTCAGCTACTGTAGAAACCTAGAATTAAAACAGAGTCATAAATTGTAAATACGACTGTATTCGATACACAGTAACGTATTGTCTGACAGGGAAGTCATGAATGAAGACCATGTTGTATATGTTGATGTGACCTCATAATCCAGAGTGACTGCATGCAATGCCACTCCTGCCGCGCTGTTTCTTAGTCACATGAAGGCAATGTATATATATAGAGACGAGGCAATCAAAGACCCTCAGAATGCTTTTGCAGACCTATTCGTAACACCTTCAGTATAGTACGATTTAGCGAAATACGTCCGGTACTAGCACGTAATTCGACATCTGCAAATTTAAATTTCAGAAGGCACTGCTTCTCCAACCTGGTATTATTCAATCCATTTGACTTCAGTCCAACTTCAACAGTTTTTGTGCTACCATTGTTTAACTCTATGGGAAGTATTTATATCGTAATAGATATAGAAAGGCCCTCGTAGTGCTTGCACTAGGCCTGAGATGATGCATTTTGGTTAAATTGGCCTGGCTTCATTTTCAATAGCGCGACAAATTCCAATCCAATAACGTGTTAAACTGAAAAATAAAATGGACAATTATAACTGTTCTGTATATATCAGTATTTATTTAAGTCAGGATTTGTAAGTTGAGTATGGGTTGAGTAAGTTACGTTAAGTGCTCCTAGACCTAGCAGCTTTCGACTCTTCGATTTTTTCCAAGTTTTGTTGTATCGAACATAATATAATTAGAAAATCGTCTCTAATGTAAAAAATTCCTTCAGAATTATTAACACGCATACTATCCTACGCCTTTGACGTTCATAATGGTGGAAAAAATAACACCTTGGTGAGGAATCACGTATCGTGTAGTAGCAATAGATTCAAGCTAAAGATTGCGGGCGTTTCCATCAAAAGGCATCACATACAGCTCTAGAATGCTCAGTCTGTGCTTTACGCCATTGCAGAAATATAATCCCTTTACGTATACGCAGTACTAATTGCCCGAAAGAAACATCCTGCCTTCTTATTCTAACACAAAGCGAGACCTTAACGGATAACCAGTCCGGGGACCAAATCGTTTCTACACAATAAAGAACTATTTTAATATCGTTGTGTATACGCCCAACTTATTATACTCGAACTTTGTCTACATTTAACGGGCAACTCGGTAACAGTAAGATCGGCTTTACCCAAATTAATTATATACACATGTGATGTAAATGTATGAAATATATAGATGTAAATTATAGTGAAACAAATAAATATAAAAAATAGTGCAATACAACGTAGCCTAGGTCATATCGAAAGAAAGCATAGCTGAAGCATCATCGATGGTTTACTATTGATCGTCGCAGAGGGTTTGTACACCTGTTTGCAAGGTTTAGGTATATAAATAGGTTGAATGCCTTGGGAAGCAATCTTTAAGAATATTCAAAGCATTTATTAAATTATAAATAAAAAAATATAAATTATTAAAGTATTTTACGTTGGTTTGTTGGTAGTTCAACGCATATGCGCACAGTACCGAAGCCAGAGCATTCTTCAGATCCCTTTTAAATATTCTCAGTTTAATATGACAAACCTACGGAATCGTCATTAGATTTCGGTGCCCTATCGGCTAGCGCATACTCATTTTAACTTCGCAAAGCATTATGTTGTTACAGGTGTTCCTATTTAAAAAGCTTTGTGGCTTAGGAACGAGTTTTCAATGGTTGAAGAACTTCAAAGCTCCACCCGGTAGAATGGTATCTTTACAATGTATGTTTCTTTTCTGGCTTTGCTCGTGTTGCTTCTGGCTTGCAGATGTCTTTTACAACTATTAGGTGGTCATCTAGAAGAAACCCATTAGCTAAACTCTTTTCCCACGGATTAACCATACCTGTAGACAATCTGCTAACTCGAAAGAGGCGCTAACATTTTAAGATGCATACGGTATACTGATGCGTATTCATGCAATAATCCTCAAAATGGAAACTTGTCCAGACGTAATCACTGCGGGGCAACGATCGATACGGATGCTCATAAGGGTTCGTAGTTTTATATTGTTTACAGGAGCTGTCGTATTTCGCTAAACTAGCCGAAGATATTTGTGTTCTCGAATCGAAATCTAACGTGTCAAACAGCCATTTGTGACGCATGCCCTGGTGATTGTATGGCACTGTTTGTCGCTCAGGACGTTACAATTTTATACAGTGTCTGACGTGTTGGTTGTTTTAATTTCAGATATCGGGCTATCGAATCTACTTGTTGAGACCACCTGTTTTTGTTTGGGGTCGAACCTAATTATTGTAGAGTATAGGAACGTTGAAATTGATCGCTCTGTAGCCGTATCTAACAGGTTGCGTCTTTGCGCAAAATGGAAATAGAGGAAGGCATTCCTTTTTGTTGCAGGAGGAAGTTTACCTAGAGGCGAGACGTTATCAGAACCGAGTTTGGTTACTTTCAAAGGTGACGGGAAAAATAGAAGCACAAACCCAAAACATGTGCGACATCTTGTCGCCAGCGAACAACACGGTACGGGTACGATCCGGAGACAAGCTGAAAAAGCTAAAGACTTTCGTGAATTTTTTCAGATAAAATATATTATCTTTTTTTGTCAAACACACATTACAAGACTGTCCACACTTAATGCAAACAAAATGCTCATCGTGTTGTGCATAGTGCATCACTACATACTATATTAATAATTAAATATAAAGGAATAGCTAACTTAGAGAAATGTGCAAAGGCATCGGCACTTATTCTCTAATAAAACATAAGTAAGCTTACAATTATAAGAAACGTTAATATAATTTTTTCAAAAATTATAATTTTCATTCTCGGGACTTCTATACAAGTAGCACAGCGTCCCGACTTTTGCCGACTGGCTATACTGTTGATCAGCTTTTGGTTGTCAGTGATGCCGGAAGAACTACAGGAAGTCGTTATATCTGTTCACTGGTTCCTTAGCGATCACGCGCCGCGTATCATATCAGTAGATAACAAATAACAGACGGAATGATAGAACGCAAGAATGCATTTTATGTACGCATCATCGATAAATTCCAGAAATATGGAGACGGGTTCCTACCCGTTACCTAATACGATTTTTTTTAGTCCAATTGCGGCGATCTTCCATTGCAAAGAATAATATCCACTTTAGGGAATCAAGATTATAAATCGGTTCAAAGATAAAGTGATGTACCGTTGCGTACAACACCATTTTTAGCGACAAACTGTATTTTTTTTGTATTACCACTAAGTGAACGTGGAAACGAGCTGTTACGTACTAAGTTACATACGTGCGTCCACATGACACAAGCTTTAACACACACACACACACATATATACAATTACAAAAATATATAAATATTACCAAGACAATCACAACTGCATGACAGCTTTGAGTAAGTAGAACTGAAATAAGGGGACGCATAGATGTCCCTTATACAAAGTAACTGCATTACAGTTACCTCGACTCGGGGGCACTCACGCTGAATTCGAAGAGAAAGTTTAAAGCCTTCTTAAAAACAGACAAGATTTCTATATGCCGCTATTGATTCGAGTCCAAAATCTACTAAAAAACCTAATAATATAGAGATATTTTCAGGAATCGCGACAACGATATCGTTTGCCCTCCTGATCAAATTCAGATTTATAAGGTCTACAAAGTACATACATTTTTAGCCGAACTGCTCATGGTGAAGAAGTACGGTGCAGCTACCCTTGTCCCAGGTGATTATGATAATAAAATCTATGGAGAAAATAAGCTTTCTGATTGGTAAAGTGGTATTGCAATCCGATAAGTGCCCTGCACTATGTTCATGGTAAGTAACTGAGGTAGGAATTGTAAATTATATAAGACAAAAATAGGGGCAACGCACAGTCATGTGTATAGAGCCAAAAATATGATACATAGAGAAGCAACATTAAAACAAAAGCAAATTAAAGTTTCTTTTCAAGTGCTATTTCCGGAATAGAAAGGGAACGGATAATCTTAATTGTAATAGATAATTTCGAAAACATTGATTCTTATTCAGCTTCGAGTCCGCTAGAAAAAAAAACCAACCAACACGCGTCGGCATGACAAAAGGTAGCGACGAATCGGTTGGAGTTGGTAAAAGCAAAAAATTCAGTATAGCAAAGGAAACTGATCAGACCGATTCTACGTGGGTTATCTGTTCTTGGCTTTGCATGTAACGTTTAGTGGGTCTGCAGTTCAAATATGTGTTCTTTCGAAAGTTACTTTAGGCGCTAACGTTACGAAAGCAACTTAGTAAAACCACTAATGCTGTGATACAATTACTTTCAATTTCGATGTAAAAAAACTATATCACTACTTTCATTATTGTTATTATTAGTTATTTCATTTTGCATGAAATATAGTTTTTGTCTTTTTTCGTAACGATGCTGTGCGCGGAAAACAACAGCTGTCATAATCCTCTGGCCATAATCTCGTCTCGATTGTAGAGATCGTGATACGCTCACAAGTTAGCATCGTTTTACTATAGGCATAACCCCAATCTTGAGATTCTCGTAAATATGGAGCAGCCGCATATACATAACCGCTACTGCTAAAAAGCTATGAAACTGATAACAGAAACTATGAGTTTCTTTTTTTTTTTCACAGTATGCCCCGCTTGGGGGTTAGCTAAATTCCGAAAAGCATCAATCATTGTGTCTGAAAGGATCGGCTTCTATATTCAGCTATCTCTATCACTATTTACCCGCCGCTGAGACTGATAAAAGTTTCGGAGAAGTATATCGGCTACAGACCGGCTACAATACAATGAATTTGTTTACTCTAGCAAAAATCTGTAACATTCTCCTAATAAGATGTATCGTCTTCCCTCGACTCGGGGAAAATTGCAGCTTCACTTTAAACCCATCTTATAAACCTACTATAAACCCCCCCATAAAACGGGATAATACCGTCCAGTGCTTGCGTGTCTGGCCTCTATAGAGTAGCGTTTAAACGTAGTACGAGATACGAAAAGAAACTGGACCGTCCCGTTGAATTTTTCTAAGACTGCATACGCTATTTGAAAAGATAGAAAGAAGACAATTGCTTTAATCACTAATATACGAGTGTTTACTGTCTCTTCTTGAAAGATATTATATTATTTAGCAGCATGTGCTATAAGTTTTTTGAGAACTTTTCTCGGATTCAGTTTAGATAATTGCTATACATCTTGCTTTACTGGCCAGGACCCAGTAGTAATTACCGAAATAATAATGTATTTTTAATAGCGAAATTTTAATTGCGAAGCTACAAATTTGGCCACGGACCTACCAAACAGCGTAGGACCTGAGCTAATATTGTGATATTCATGGGTGGGGATTAAAAAAATTTTATATTATCCATCACATCACACTCAGCGGACCCATTTGTACAAGTCATATTCATTAAGATTAACGATTGCGAAATTTAAAAGCATCTCACCAATTTTAATAATGCCTTCCCAGATCTACTTTAACAATAACGAAAGTTGGGAATTAGTTAACATGAAGAACTTACCTATTATAAGTGCATATCATCACGATATACTCGATCCTGACCATTCAGCAGACTTCGACTGTGCAATGAACGACTTCGGTCGATCATTCATCTAATTAAGACGTCTATTAAGACATTAACAAGTAGACCGTCCCAAATGTACCGGGTTAAATAGCCTCTTGCAACTGATGCTATAACAGAGGATTTCCGTTAAAGTATAACCTACAAATACACGCGTTTACCCCTTATCGAGGATGATTCAGTCGGTTTTTTCAGATTTTACGTTTAATTTACCTTCCGTCGAAATAATTGTCAAAATTTTAAATAGCTAACGCCATTCAGTAACTCATTCAGCTGCCTCGCTGGAGTAATACTTGTTTTTCGTAGGATAGACAATAAATTTCTATTTTATATATAGATAGCACTGTAACTTAAGCGATGTACTGGGTATCTTGCACAAATACATAATGCTTCGAAGCGACGATCGATGCCTTTGCTTCAACATACTTACTGTGTTTCAAAAAAAAGAACCATTGTATGCCAACGTTTAGATATACACATACGGTACCATTTGTCTTTCCGCTGTCGCATTTTTTTTTAGCCGCCTAGCTGATTTGTCGACCTACTGTAGTCGGACTGCTATCCGTTTCCCAGGTAAAAGGAAAGGGTATTATACCTCAACGCTCATCATTTGCTGGAAGTGCATGCAAACTTTATGTGCATGCAGAAGCGAAGTAGAGCCGTTGCCATAAAAGGATGATGACCTGTGTCACCGCGCACGCACGCGGTCAAGCGGTAGGTGTGTTGTCCGCACAAGAATGAAACGCCTCCGGGGAGAGGAGGTGGCCAAATGAACCCCAATAGTATCAACTTGTGCCGTATTTATAAATTCGTCTGCGCAAGCAACAGCAGCAGTGGCGGCGGCGGCTGCTGTTATCATCGGTTAACACCGTTGGCTATCCAGAAGCGCGTACCTGTGACAGTAAGTAGTTGAGTGTCAATTCAGTGTGCGATGAATCAATGTTCCGACCATTTCCAGATGAGCTAATTAATATGAACATGTCCCATGCTGTTATCATTTATTGTGGCCATTTCGTCGGAAACCTGGAATGTCGAACGGGTCTGAGCTGAAGTATTGCTGCTCGGATCGAAAAAATAGGTAGATAACTATCATCTGCGCATTTCCTTGAGATCGTGTACATCGTAAAAAAAAGCTACGAAGATATAGGAGAAATACTCGCAATAAAACAAATTCTGGTCACAATGACGAATTCTGTATCGCTAGTCGTCGCCCCACGCAACGCCAACGAAAGTGACAGAATCGACGTGGGAAAGCGGTGCCAAGACCAGCGCGAATCCAACGGCTTGTGTACTACAATGTCGCTACGATCAGATTTCTTATCGCTATCGGCTTCCATTGAGGTTAACTTCGACTGCCACCACTCAGCGTCATATAAAATTGAGTCGTCACAATCATTTTGGCAGCGCATCGTACCAAAGTTTGCAAAAAAGGCCATTCAGAAATATACGAGTAAGTTATACACAAAGCTCCAAGGTGACACAAGGGACGGATCTGGCAATAGGTCTTGGTGCGGTTTCATTTCACGATGCACGCAAGAAGTTCTCTCCGACCTGAGTACTTCACACATGAGCGAAAGCAAAAGACCTAATCGACGCTGGGAGATTCTATACGACGAAATCGATGAGCTGAATTTTCGGCTTGGAGAGGGTGGGCAAGGCGCGGTGTCCCTCGGCATGTATCAAAATACATTGGTTGCCGTAAAAAAAGTGAAGAGAAATCGCGACACAGACCTCGATCATTTGAAGGAACTTCGCCACCCAAACATTGTGCATTTTCTTGGCGTATGCTCCCAAGCAGAGCAATACTTTATTGTCATGGAATACTGCCCCTACGGAGATCTATATGGAGCGTTACATGTACATGGACAAAGTACTCCGTCTAATGTTGTCAAGTGGTCCAAGGGGATCGCCGCTGGAATGGAGTATCTCCATAAACATCGAATTATTCATTGTGATCTCAAATCGCCAAACATATTGATTGGACGTAAAAGTAACGTCAAAATCATTGATTTTTGTAGCACCGGTGGCAGTAAGGCGTTGCGAAGGCCTGAGTCTAATCAACGGTTTATGTACACTGCAGCATGGAGTTCACCAGAGAATATTCGGAAAGAATCCTCCTGTTATACCGGAGACGTCTGGTCATACGGTGTTGTCCTTTGGGAACTACTGACCTGCGAAGTCCCGTACAAAAATTTACACCCTAATATGATTCTCTACGGCGTGGCTCAGAATCGTATTGGTCTACCTATAGCAAGGTCTTTGCCGAAAGGCTACAGAAGGTTGATAGAAGAATGCCAGAACCACAAACCGCAGAAACGACCTTCTTTCAAGCAAATCATCAGGCGTCTAGAAACAGCGTGCAGTGACCTGTTGTCATTTTCAGAAAAGGCTTTTTGTCTGGCGCAAGCCGAATGGAACACAGAAGTTGGATTGGATCAAAGCAATGAGTTTACGAATCCGTGGCTTAAAGCGAACAGGGAGCTTTCTGGTGGACCGATTGCTGACTTTGAGTATGATCGTTACGCCTGGCACTATTACACTGGAATATTAGAGACTGGCGACAAGCCGGATCAATGTTTAGACGAGGTAGGTTAAAGGACTGCTTATTACGTTACTTATTGCCTTCGAGTTGAGCGTTCACCCAACATTAGTATCACATGAGTTGAAATAGTTCAAAATCAACTTCCAGGTTTTGCCTGTATAACTTCTAAGTTACGACGTCTCGTTTTTGCGGCAACACTTTACAGGCAATGCGATGGAAACGCACATTGACAATTCGCGAAGCGGAATTTTCTGCTGCCACTGTATAAGTAATGTGGTGAAATCTCTGTTTAAGCACAGGACTAAGCTGCGACCGGGGGGTAGAACGCGAGATTGTTTTCCTACCGTAAGACAACTATGCACATAAGGACGACACGGTAACCAGTACTCCACCAGGTTTCGAGCAACATCTGTTACTCCTATCATAGTTGCCTATTTAGGTTTTTTAAAAGCGACTAAGAAACTGGCTGTTGCACAGGGGCTATAGTTGCACCGAAACGTAGTGGTATGCCAGGCAACTTCAGTTATCAGCGATAAAATAGGTGGAACTTATGAGAAAGTTAGCTGGCATTTGATAAGAATGTCGCAATGATGTTTCCGCTTATGTCCCGGTACTCTTACATCTGGAAAATGAACTAACGCACTTCCTGTGTAACCTTCCCATCGTTTTTCGGGTTATCCCAGCTTTAGAGCCGATTGTTAAATTTTGATACCTTAAATTCTTCCTTATTTCGAATATCTCAAATAAATTAAGCCGACAACTGGGCACTGAATAATAAATAGCAGGAATCTACGCTGCTTCGCAACATCTCTGTATGCACAAGGTTGGCTGTAGCGTTCTGCACAGTAAATAAGGGTACCGTGACAAAAATACCTCCTTGGCTCTATGTATATATTGTGTTGACCTGTTGAATAAGGTTAGGCATATGTAGAGCAAACCATTAGGCTAATACATACAGATAATTTAATCAATCAGTGTAATGACTAGTTGGGCAAATGTGCGACAAACACTAGATCCCTTTAAGCCTTTTTCTTCAAGCAGATCAACAGATAACTCGCAAAACGAAAAGAAGCTAGAGTACAATAACTATCTTTAAGCGACTGTATTAGTTAATCATCTAGAACTGGAATAAAGAAGACAACCTGTGAGGTGGGCATGTCCCCGCCACATCACCGTGTATACAGTACACCTCTAGCATTGGTTCTATTTTTGAAAACTCACAAAAACAAACTTTGAAAAAATCCTATTGATACAATCGAATTTAAACGTCGAGCGCATTCTAGCTTGTCTTTTCTAACCGTAAAAAAAAAATGAGTAAATAGGTGGCCGGGGCAACCGCTTGTAACTTACCGTATCGTATCTTCTGGGTGTTTTTTGAACCCTTCTCAGAAATAACAGATACTACGACCATTTTCTTTTTCTATAGCACATCATGTCTTTCTTTAGTTTCCACCTTACCTAGAATGACATTTAATCAATTTGGTTTCCTCAAAGAGACGCCGCCACGTATTGTGCTCTCTAAAATGGTCCGCCGTACTTTTAAGCTACAAATTTCTTTGTCGTATTTGCTACGCAGTGCCTTTATTCTTCTCTTTTTCCTTTAATTTACCTGTTCTTCTGAAACGATTGCCCAACTTTTTAACCAATGGCTGAGTCTGCCAACGTGCGATATGCAGGCTGGCGTTAATTCTATTTACCTCTTTTGGTGTTGAGGCATCACGTCGAGTTAGGCGTTTGAACGGGTGGTTTGAGTTTTTCTTCACAGACAGGCAGATCTATGTATGTTTTTATTGACTGTGCTTGAAGAGTTACTGGTAAATGGACCTTTGGTTGTACAGACAAGAACTCTACGATAGATTTTGTTGTATGGAAACGTCTAGAAATTAAATCCCAGTAGTCAATCTCGTCAGACACTTTCGGCGTATGCTACAGTTTAAAAAAAGCTTTTGAAAATCTCAATTTAAATTGAAACGGCTAAGACACTATCGATTACATATTTAGTTAGTGCCTAGTGGATTTATATTGAAGGAACATCTACACTAAAGTTTTCTTTTTTTCTGTCCCTGGACTTCAGTCTTCAGGACATAACCTGTATAATTACTTATTAACTTTACAGTCATGCTGCTTCAGGTCGCAGGGTTGCGTTTAGCTAATACTAACACAATGCATTAGATGCCTGCTTAACCGAAGAGCCTGCAAGATAGGATACATTTTACTCCCTAACTCTATCACCTAGAAACACCTTTCATTCTACTGCTTATTGGGCAACCGTAGAGTATCAACCGACAATGTGCCTGTCTTTATGCGTCTACCAGTAGATTATCTTGTCTTTTTTGCCTTCTTATCTCTTTCTGCAATACACGACAGTACAACAACCATGGACACCTTCAGCAGTGACAGATATCTTTCTATATAGATATATATGTATGTATGATAGGTAAACTGTAGACCATTTTCATGTCAAACCATGCCTTACTCATAAAAATGCTCGAAAAACAATTTGCACGACACATTGTTTACACCGTTTTTTTTTTTTTTTTTCTATTCAACAAGGATTTTTTACATTGCATATTTCAGGGCACTCTTATTTTGTAACTCAATAGTGTTTTTTTTCGTATAATTATCTCGTAATAAATCAATCTTCTATTAGATGCGACACGCCGAGCCAAAGAAATATTGAGTAAGAATGGTATAACAGCATAAAAAAGAGCATATCGTTATAAATAATTCGATTCATTGTATAGCTGCGGCTTTATTCATACCCATAATACTACTTTATATCATGTCGTTTGTGATTAAATGCGTATACCCTTCTCCATCGTCGTTTTATCCAGTTCGTAACTCACTCGGGTTTCTCTAACGCTATTCTAATTTTACTGTTTACATCGATTCTTATTGGTCACGTATCTTTCACGGTGTAGTTGTGGGTCCTGCTTCTTACGATACTGTGGCATTACGTCGAACTCCGTGGCATCGCGATGCGTTGTGACGCGACATCATCCAGTTCCAAGCAAACCACTGCATTTCAGTGTAGTTCATAGTCGTTCGAAATTCCGCCTCGTCTCAAAATACCAGCAGCTTCCCTTCCGATCCATTAGGCCACAGTGTTGCTATTATCAGGATACTATCAGGGGTGATGCATACGATTAAACTTTTCACGGCGGTTTGCTAAGCGTTCCGTCGTCACCGGCTTGCTCACGATGTGGTCTGGTCCCTTCAGTAAAATAGCGCAGGGCTTCTGATGCTGATGACTACTACAATAACTGTCTTCTGGAGCACAGGCGCGGCAGAAGAAATAAGAGGCAGAAAAACAATGGCACAATCGTAGTCGGCCGAACTGCTGTTACAGATCGCTTCTGGCCGAATGATCAGCATCTGAAATAATAGCAACGATAGTGAAAGCAATCGTAACGATGACAGTATATTGAAAGCCCTCAACCAACACCCATTGGCGACCTATAACGCGCGTCTATTACTCGATGCCTGGTAGTGCCTTCATTTCTAACACTGCGCAGCGGTAACGTAACGTCTTATATAGGCTATGATCATTTTTTTTTTCTAGCAAGCCGATAAGTCACGTACCGTCAGGGGATCCGTTTACGCTACGCTGCTAAGGGAATGAGCCACTCGAGGACAGACTCTGACTAAAACGAGCGTTGTCCCGAAGCAGGTGCGTATGGTAGTGACGAACTAAAAACTGAAGTCAGACAAAAGCAGGACGGCGGTTCTATAGCAGATTATCTGAGCAAAATGGCCAGAAAACGAAGTTGAGTGCGTGCCACTGGCGAGTTCGCAAATGAAAACGATTTCATCAGCGTAAACTCATAAGCTAAACAGCCTTACGATGTTACAGAAGAGCTGACAAGCATGACTGCAAATAATAAATGCGTTGTTTTTCGTCGTATTATTTTCTTTATGTCAGCGAATGGATACATTTCCGCAATAACATGAGAAGATCGCCCGTATCGTACATCAAACGTATATCCGTAAGAACTTTTTGATGACGCCTGTACGTTCGATGGAATTCATTTTCTTATACAAACACGTCAATCCATCTATGTCCATTAGATGAAGTCGGCGAACTTCATTTACGGACGTTGTTGAGACATCGAATGAATGCTCACTCGGGCCCCGAGAGCCTTCTCTATTTATAGAAATAATACTGATACAGCACAGTATTAGCAATAGGCTCAATTGCTTATAGTGTGAATTCCTCTGAAATAAACAAAGGCAAGGTATACTCTAACTTTTCACGTGCCTAAAACTATAGTGTGCAGGCGCACACCCATATTTGAATAGGTTTTATTAAACAGCAGTTACTTTTTTGAAAGTTCAAGTGCTTTATACTCTACTGTGGCGATATTTAACTAAATAACAGCTAAACAATAACAGTACGCTATGAGTAAACTGTCATGAACGACATAAGGTTAACTTCGTGCAGCTTAAGGACATGTTATGGTCCGTATCCGAACCATAGATAGACACACGGTTCATTTCGATGGAAGTTTGCCTAACGTTACCCTGCGATTGTGGTTTGAGTTAAAGCTACGTTACGTATAGGTCTAGACAGATCCGCTGCATCTTCGATTCTCGCCGGCTAGTATAGGGTCATACAACAAAATGTAGATATTTTTACTGGTTTAGCCTTTGGCCGAAACACGTAACACACACAAATAACTGTCAAGCACATGTCCGTAGTCTGCTTAAACCGTCAACACACAGTTATTATTATTACATACACTACACACGGCTACTAGCTACAACTACGATGAACATTTGGATATGGCGCCCGATAGAACCGCCGCTTCTCTGACCGCCATTATTACAATAGTATATCGTATTGGGAAATCCGTCTTTTTTCACCTTATCCATAGCTCCATAAATCTGTCACGAGGCAGAGGTCAATGGAAATAGGTCTGAAGCGTCTGCCACCGCTGCATTTGAATACCATATTATAGTAATGATGTCTTGGTACGCAAATATAGCCAGGATGACACAGACACGCATCAGACGATAACAGCGCCAAAGTAAATAATACCCGATTATATGATGAAGACCTGGACCGAAAGTTCTTTTGTGTCCTATTTCAAATGCTGTTCATTGGCTGATGTGTTATAACAGCGCAACGTGCCTGTCTTCTAGGCGTGACATTGCAATAAAGCTGTCACGCGATGATTCGCAGATTCATTGAGTGGCATAACAGCCATAAAATCCAAGTAGGTTTCGGGTAGTAAGACGCAGGAAAGATTGCGGTCGTGACGTGTTACGTCAAAAATGAAGTTAAATTCATAATGCCACTACAAACCTGTCAATCACGTCAGCAATCCACAAACGAAAAAAGATCGTGGGATAACCATTGATTCTGTATTGACTAGGGGCTATTCAACGATACCATTATTATTAGAAGCTGTTCAGCTGGAAGTAACGTTCAGTGAACAAGATCGGGAATTAGTTCCTACACCATCCACAAAAGTACGAGTAGCAGTTCAAGGTTTCATTGAACTAAAACACGGGCAAAACGGCCTTTGCGAGATTTATGGCAAGAGTTTTTTTATTATCAAGTCATATACAAAAGCGGCTACGGCTTGTTAATTAATTAACAACACAAAATAAAGAAGCTCTCCCCGTACAAAAAGGTCCTACCTAGGTTGATATCGTGATCTATTAATGTCGTTATTATTATCGTTACTAAAATAATAATAATTATTATAAATAGGTTTGTTTTTCCTGAGAAATTTTGCCCACAGCATAATTGACCCCAGAAGATCATTTTCGGCTTCGTTCGATCACATTCCTCAATTTCTTCTATGTTTTTTTAGGCATATGTCGTGCGTTGGGAGAAACCTTGTCTCTGCACTCGCGCTTGTTGAGGTCCATTAGCCATCCCTAAACCTGCCGTCTTAACGTGCTTGCTGAAAAAAAGTATTTGTTTACCCAATTTGAAGGTTAAAGTATCATACAATGCTCCTTGAGCCTTGACTATCTGTTCGATGACCGCCAAAGATCCGATTGATCAACTGGTTCGTTACGCTCTGTATTGTTCTACCTGCCTAGACAGCGGCACACATGTGCATACGTCCGCTTAAGAAGACCTCTTCTGCGCTAAATAAAACATACTTTGTACTACGGAGAGGTAGGAAATCATTCTTAATGATGATAACAAGTTAACAATCAGCGCCACTCGCGCAATTAATAAAAATGGTCAGGGTGTTTAAACAAAGAGTTACCTGGAAATGACACGCTGAAAAAAGAGGAAAATTCCCTAGCTCATTGCTGAGAGCCGTGTGAATCTGGATTTGAGATGTGGAACCTGGAGCCTGCCAATTTCTCTGCGGACAAATTTAGCTGGCTCTAGCTGTACTATTTAGTGTAATAATACTCTGAAAGCAATTTCTATCCGAACATAAAATAGGTCCAAGACACTTGTGTGATTTTCTTGTTTCGACTAGATAACACATTGAAATATGATGAATTCGTCGAAAAACGCAAAAAAAAAATGTTTGAGAGAACGTTTCCGTCAATCTTGAGCAGTCTGCACATAAAGATAGGACTGAATGGCCCCATTATATCTCAAGGGAAAAACTCCTAAAACCAGAAATCATATCCAATCCATTTGATAGCAAGCCTAGTAGAACACGCTATGCAATTTGTCCTAGTGGAATATGTGCCTTGGGTAAAACACTGCGCAGGAATCACGGCGTTCGAAAGTACTGGCATTAACTCCGAATGATCCGATTTTCCAATCGTGGTGCAATTCAAAGAAAACTTTAAAGCGGCTTTTATGTATTGAAGTGGAAGACATTCAAGCATATCACTCCAACCGCACCCGCTTTAATAGAGCGTTCATGATCTATTGTTGACTCTAAATTAAGAAGTCCTTGCAGCAGTTCTGAGACAGCTGTTGTCAGGCCGGAGGAGGCACTTGTGACCGTATTATAGAGTGGTTAAATATACGCCCTCACATATAACTTTTGTAGAGGTTTCTGCGGGCTTGAAATACTACATTTGTATTTAGTGTGTTCTTTAATTTTGCAGGTAACTATTGCGAAAAGTATTAATAGTCACGTTTAAGCACTGGGGGGTAGTATTTTCTTTTATCTGAAACCGCTATCGTGAACTATCGTCAGTTGTCGATAGGGGGTTCCTTTTGTGTTAGTTAGCGCTATCGTCTGATCATGACAAGGAGAACGAGCCGAATATACCGACAGCACACCTGACCAGCTCCCTATCCTGACATCGTAAAGCATCCCTAGTGACCTGCGAATAGTTCGGGTCACCCATGCTTTCGGCACTAATTGCGCAGCGACGTTAAGTTGTTGTGGGTGACTTCTGCTAAAGTTTTATAATCTATAAAAATACCAAATTGAAGTTACGTTTTTCGTAATCTAGACCGTCAGAATCCTATATGAATAGCTATAGGAAAATGGCGATAATTTATGTAGATCATTCACACTGTATTTGTCCTTGTTTTCCACTAAAAGCAGCAGAAGGATGGTTAGTTACGGTGTAACCTGCAGGACTAAGCAACCTTAATTTTACCAATTTTGAAATTATGTCAAATTTGAAAAATGGCGTCACGTAGCCTCTATTTTCTGCGTCCGTTCACGCCACGAAGCCTAACGTTTTGAGTAGGACAACGGCGAAATTTCTATAATTAATTATCGATTAGTCATCATCGCTTGTAGCAAATGAAATGACAACATTATAGAAAAATATCTGCATATAAATCGAGACTATGCCACGCATCCAGAATGAGCTTATCTTGATCACAAAATGTGAAAATTTTCCAGCAGTCGCCTGTGAACACAATTTTCTTCGCTAGTTACCGAAAAATATCAGATGCTACGCCCATAGAACGCGTGCAATCGCGATTTAGGCCCATATAAATCCCGCGACAACAATAACACAGCCCTAATTAGAAATTAGCTGGATTGTGTGCTCGTAGCGTAGCTGGCGAATAGTACATCGCGTGTGGTCCGTTTCCGTCGTCCGTCGGCCGTACGTCCGTTTTCATTTTATCCTATAAAAAGCGTAGCTCCTCTGAGCGATAGTGCGTGTCCGACGATTCGACCGCTGTTCAGCTGTTATGGCAATGGTTCTTTGATCATATCCACTAATTACACGTAGAGACCACTGGAGGTCGATTTCGTGCGATCAACGACGCCACAAGAGCCGTTTGTACCGCGGCCGTTGTATTGAGAACTATAACATGACATTATCTTGCACAGACACGTCAGACGCGTGGCATTTAGCTGAATCAGGGCTGGGCCTTAGTTCGCGTAGAATGATTGGCGTCTTTCGTCAAAGCTTAATATTAGACCTGTCTTATGCAATTGACCTTCGTAAGATCTGCTGGATGTTCGTTCGAATAATGGTTTTTAAACACGCAAGAACGAAACGAAAAAAATGATAAATAATTACGAGCAGCTATAACACGTCGCATTGGATACATTTTGTCTAATTTTTCGTTCAGAGACCAAGCCAGACAAAACAGCGCGATGACTGTGTGCCGCCGTGCATGGGGCATAATGTTTACGAGTTGATCTTACGAAAAAGAGGGTCTATAAAGCAGACGACTCGCATTGTGAATACAGTATGTACTCCATATAATTGTCGCGTACGGTATTCGCGTTCCGTCCTAGCAGTCCCGTTTGACCCCCTAGCTTTACCCTGTAGACTACAGGTCCTGGCTGTTTCGTTGTATCGCCGCAAGCCTTTCTTTATTTACTACCGAAATCGAGTAACCAAACACGAAATGGTATCATTATTGAGCTAAAATAGTTGGTCACTGGCACTCGGTGCATCGCTGTTAGCATCAGGCATATGAGCGACCAAGTAATCGACGTTGCTTTCTTGGTTCCGCTAAGTACTCTCTATATTTCTCGCTTGAAGCTAGCATTTAACGGATACTTGACATTCTGTGCATCTGCTTGGTCCTGCCTATAATAGATGAACGCACAGGAGCACGCGTACACAGTTAGTCACAAACGCTTGGTTACTGAAGATGAACGACACTATTATTATTATACAGTGAAGAAGACGTTCGCCGGAGATGATGACGAGAAATAAGTAAATCAGACATTGCAGTTAGGATCCGTCTATCAAAGCAGCAGCAGCAGCAGCATCCAGCGGTAAAGACTCGACGAATGTGTAACTTCAATACATTGTTAAGCGAAATGAAGGGTAGAACAGAAATTTACGAGCAGACACGACGTGCTGGATGAACTCTACCTTTTCCACGTATGGCTGTGCCATTCGTTTATAATAGCAATTCCAGTGGTAATAATGGAACACAAATAGCCATAAAAAGAGCAATGGTTTCCTGTTCAGCCATCATTTTCGTCTGCCCCTCCCACACTGGCGATGTCGCGACTTGTTGTTGTTGTTATTATTCTAGCAGCCTCGTTTCAACAGTGGCTACCCTTGCAAAGTTCACCATGATGCTAAACCGGCTACTGAACCATACCGAAACAGGTTGAAATTTAGAAAATCAGAGAATAGAAACTGAGTTGCTGATCAACGCTGTCGTCATGGGATGTTTACTCTAAACAAACGACGACGGCAGCAGTGGATCGACAAAAGCTGTAAGACGCAATCTCAGTCATAGCAAGCATTACGATATACGGAATAACATTTTCGTCTCAGTCCAGGCATTCAATGATGCTCACACTACACAGAGACAAATGCCGACAGACGGGACGTGTCTGCAATTGGCAACGCCAGGAGCCAGTATCAGAAGTAAGCCGTGCTACGACAAGGCTGTGCCGTGTTCCCACTACGACCATCAGGTACCTGGTCAATGAGCAGCGTGTCGCGCGGGTAGAAGTCGCTGGGATGCGGCAAAAAAATGAACAATAACTGCATGAGAAATGAGCGAATCGGACTGTTTTACCGTTGCATTTCCACCATATTCCAGTTGTACGGCGCTTAAGGGCCACTGTTGCTGGCCAGCGCCACCGCCCCCTGCTCCGAGCTGTAGGCGCTGCCGGAAGTGGTGGATTCGCGGATGATTTGGCTGGCTTACTTCGAACGGTGGCAACAGTCGCAGAAGCAGAATTTTCATCAACATCAGTACCAGTAACAGCAATAGCCATCTCAGGCCTGGAATAGTAGTAGTGAATTGACTGCAGAAATCCCTAATATAAGCTAAGTTCCCCTTACCTCGATCGGGCCGACTGCAACAAGGGCCTAACCAACCGTGGTCGCAACGCGACCCCGTGAGTCAATAAATGTATTGCTAGAACGTGGTAATGCGGCTAGGGTAACCGCTGTCACTATCAAAAATTGTTGTGATCCGAGCCGCAGATCAACAGAAGGTGGCCGGACAAGCGCGACTGTTTGCCAGAATCTCAGGTATGATTATGGCTAATGTCATCGCAGCGCATACTACGCTATATAGGCACATACCCATGAACCGAATGAAGAGGCGGATATTTACAGGATACTAGTAAATATCTATAGGCGGAGCTAAGATCTCATTCGATCACATTGGATGAATCCTTTTTTCAGAAAGCGTCCTGCGTTTGCATGCGGCTAGTCGTTTGCTCGCCTTCACCCGTTGTTGTGCAGCTGCTTTGCCATCACAGCAGCAGCGGAAATGACCAGTAACATTTTCAGTGGGACAAAAGGCAAGGTACACGCAATCACTTTGCGGTAGACGATTGCCCGAGCATCGTCAAGATCAGGAGTCGCGATTAACATCATCATCATCATCATCTGCAGCAGCAGCAGCAGTAGTAGCATCATAACCATCATCATCATCATTTACTATCACAGATGCTGCGGTCGCTTCAGAGCGTTAAGCAAATCTTCGTTCGCCGCCGATGTAGATGTGCGGAGTGCTATAAGCGTTCTGTTCGCTGTCACTGTTCTATCGACAAGCACGTTTTTCGCCGTTTACTACTGGGTCGCGGCTATAGGCAAGGGTGAACAGACAGAAATCGACTCTGCTGAAAGAATACCAACGAGAGACTTTTGAAAGTTAGCACAAGTTCCACGCTCGGTTGCCGTAGCGCCAGCCGCAGCAGCCGTTGCCATCTACCGCAAATAGATCGCAGGTGACGGCATCAACGATAACGACTACTTCGATGCGAGTAAGTTAAATAGTAATGGAGCACAGATAAATCAGAAGAGTTGAAATTCATCTGCGGTACAACAAAGTATGGTCTTATGGATAGATAAAGGGACATTTCTGTCTGTAAACAATAAAGAAATGAACGAAACGGCGAAGCGAGGAGGAGACACAGATCCTAGAAGTTCCACACGCGCGATTGAGGGCATGATTACGAACAAAACGCCCAAGCTACCTTTCTACGCTCACAAGGACCGATGGATTCGGTAAATCGCTGTTTTGAAAGCAAGGTTACATTGTCCATGTGACGGCAATGACGCGATGAACTTCGATAGTTGAGGGAAAGAGAAATTCCGAAATAGATGGGCGGGGTAAGTTAGAATGGTTTTCGAAAAACCAGGCTGCTTTATAGATATTTCAGCAAATCTTAGTGCAGAGCGGGCCCTACCATTAGAACCGAGCATTTAGATGTCTCAAGTCAAACGAGCGTAGGTTAAAGGTCGCAAAGTTGCATCGCTTCGGATTCCAGTACTGCAATTGCACACCTCCTCGCTATGATCTTTGATTTTGAAGTGAGAACGGCGTACACACAATGCCTATGTTTCCGTCTGCGTTTCTGCGTGATACCATCGAAATTCAAAACAACCAGTTTATTGTTGACAATACTTCTATAAAATCTTCTGTTAAAGCAAAGCGCAGTGCTAAGATGGATTAAGTGCGCAAACAGATTGAGTACTATGTATACTAGATCTTCAAATTCCTTGAAAACCCACCAGCTACCGCATTTTTGGCTACGTTTCAAGCGTGAGTAGAAGACCTCTTCGTATTACTTGTTTACTGGCCTGACTATTACGTCTATGCAAAGGTTACCAGGAGATTCCGGCTGATTCGTTCCTGGGGTAATACGTTCAGGACTCCTTAATCCACACAAATATCGTATGGCGATTGTCACAATAAGTACTGATGCCGATTATGCGGGCTCCGAAACAATAAGCTTTATATCGGCGGAATCGACTACGACCGTGCGCTAGCTTCATGCTGTGTCTAGATACAACAAGATGGAAAGTATATGTGCTCGTGCGGGATCCAGCAAAGGTAACAGGGACCTAAGGGGGTTCAATAGACATTCAACGGGAGATGGCCATCAGGTTAACGGTGTCTACTGAACAAATGATGGGCGAGCGACATCGTCTGGTACTGCCGCGTATTTCTTCTTTTTATATACCATTACGACCAAACTCTATTTAACCGCTGGGTGAACGGATAAGCATCATGCGGTTCATCATGCCGCAGAAAATATTATATCAATCGATGGAAGATGTGACGATTCTGCTACAGATAATATTTATTTCTGTCAATCTCTATCCGTTGTTTGTGCCGCTGTCTGAAAGTAGGAATCTTTAAAAGTACGCTAACCTAAAAAGTAGCGTTCTTTTATGCCACTGAGCAAACATTTTCTATAGTAACATCCGTACCTTACCGTTATCGATAAGGCTCTCACTTGGCTATTATTTCTAAAGGTCTCTTCTTCACTTACTCGAAACGGACATATATTCCGCTTCCGGGAAGCCGATGCCGAACGCCGACGCCAAGACAACTACATTTAACGCCATAATCAAGAATCTGTTTTTCGTCTCCAAGTTTACCAGTCTGTCTTCTTGACCATCACAGCTCTTGTAGACGGACTCTTTTACCTGAAACATCACAGAGCGCCTCTTAGCGGCCCGTTATGTTCAGCCTTTCACAGACCGTTGCTTTCCGCCAGCCTCTTCGGCTCATCACGGTGTGAGCTCATACCTGCGATTCATAGCTGGCCTCACGGAGATCGTCACTGAATTCTCTTCCGCAAACCGCAGGATTTGAGATTGATGGCTTCCATGCAAATGACCGCGCATATGTCATTTCTGAATGCTCTTGCCCTGACCATCCGCTGCGCGATTGGCTCACCCTTCTCAAATGCTTTTTGCCTAATTTACCTGAGATCTTCTCTTTTTTGACTCGTCCCTTGCGCATTCCATCGATCATTTAACTTGCATAAGAGCGCGCACTCATAACGTTTATTAATTGCTATATAGTGGCTTTCTATGAGATGGAATCATTGAGTTGAAAGGAGCTTCGTCTTCGGGAAATCAATTTGGATGCGTAGGACGCGCACTGAGAACCAGTATGAGTACACTTGTACATATATCATATGAAGGGCATGGCTACTGTATAGTTCTTCAAGAACGGTTGAAACCTGCATAGACTAAATTTGAGATTTTTAAGAAGCCTTGTCTACAGATGGAACTCGGCGTATTCAGACGATCGGTATTAGTAAAACCTAACTTTTAAGCCGATATATAGCTTAAGAAGTAAACATTAATAAGTTGATTCTCCGTTCTTCCAAAGCTTGAGTCTGAACAAGCCCATTTTTTTGAACCGTTTTGAAGCTTTAATACAAATACATATGTATGAAGGGAAGTTTGAAATGGAAATAACATCATGATATATATGTGAAATTTCGAACAGAGTTGTACTACCAGCAGAAAGCGAATTCTGTAATCATCTAAGCTGACTCCCGTTACTCACAACCCTTTCGCATAAACTCAATTGTCATTTCCTTTCCCACTACTTCACATAGCGTTTGCTCTGCAGAAGCAGTTGCCGCCACTGTGAAGCGGTGCCGTTTCAGCACTTTTTTTCATCGTCTTCGATTCTTCTCCGCTGGCTAAACTGTCGTAGCGCTACAAATAGCTCGACCCGTTGCGTTCGCAGACACCGCAGATAGCGCCCTCTGTGAGCCGACTGGGTCGCCCCAGGCCTGACAAACGTCTGGTGAGCCGGACGCCACCGACAGTTCGCGCGCCGCAGTCAACATCGGCGGAGCGCTGCAGGACCGCAAACGGACGGAATACCTTAGAAAAATTTGACGTCAAACTTAGAAGAGAAAATTGGCACTTGTGATCATCAGCGTCGA
Organism: Varroa destructor; assembly: GCF_002443255.2. Taxonomy (NCBI): domain Eukaryota; kingdom Metazoa; phylum Arthropoda; class Arachnida; order Mesostigmata; family Varroidae; genus Varroa; species Varroa destructor. The sequence continues at coordinate 18,315,140 of NW_019211458.1, forward strand.
CGATGATTTCGACGGACTAAGTTTTCTCGTGTTTTCGGAGATCGGCAGCGTCGTCTTCGAAAGATTGCCGAGTACAGCGCTCCCAGTGAACGTTCCTGTAGTCAATAGACTGATACTGACGCGCACCGTTAATGATGCGATGGAAATAGATTATTAGGTAGTGGGACATATATTATTGCGACGTGGGTTTGTAAAGGTGAGTGTGCGTATTTTTCGCCTTGGAGTGCTAGTGCGACACTGCCCATCTTTCTGGCTACCTAGTACTCATGAGCTACAGGTGACCCGACGAAGCGTATCACTAGCATCGTCGTTAAAGAGATAAGGCGCTAGTCATTTGATAATGAGTAGTATTCGATATTGTGTATGGTGCGCTAATTCGAATGTGAAGAGTTGGTAAGGAAACAGCTTTTGCTATGGCGCGCACCTGGATAAACTGTGCATAGGAAGTGCTCTTGATTAGAAATCTCTGGATAACGTGATGAACGTAATACAATGAGTAGATACCTGACTCCAATAAAAGGATAAGAGCAGCAAAAGGTTGGTTTTGTATGAAAGGTAAACATTTCGTTATGTTACAACATGTCGCTTTGAGAAGCTGTCTCAAAGGTATACACAGCCTAGCCTTAATTCCGTCGGTTCGATTCGGTGGTTCCGATTCCGACCTAATCAAGATACTATTCACTACTCTGTTACGTCATTTGTGGCAAGAAGCCAGATGATTCTAGCTAACTTCTAGCATCAAATATTCCTCTATACGTTCATTATGTCAACTCAGATAGTAGTCTTAAATGGTAATATACCATGTGATGAACTTCAACTCAAATTACTCTCAAGCTTTGTGACAGTCATACCGAAACGAGAGGGACGACATCCAGTCGTCACCGTGTCCACATCCGGGTGCTAGCTTTAGAGAGTGTGCCTCAATTAAGTGTAAATTGGGCCCGCTGCAACTTTCCTTCTCATATATTTCAAATGAGTTAGTCTGCTCACGTTGCGGTAGCGAAAAATCCCGCTGGCCCTCTTCTCCTACGTACTTCATTGGTCAACCTAAAAAAGGTACATGTGATAGCTTTATCTCTCTCCATATACTAGCATATCGAAGAATTGAAAAAGTTTATTTGGTAGAGTGAAAATACCTGTGGCTACGCGTTGTTGAGCCAGCACAGCTGATCCTCTTCATCATAAACTTTGTCTATGACGTCCGTTCTATGAATGACTTTCTTAACGTGCACAAATCGGCGAGTTCCGTTTGGTAGGACCTACCCATCATGTTAAGATCCTTGTATATAGATCTTCGTGTCATATGCTTACTGCTCATCATTATCATCGTTTGAATAGCTGCTACTAGACGTGCATTTTACTATTGACGATACATCATTAAAAGTGAATACAAGTAGGGCTGATCCGTAACGTTGTAAGGTGAAGGTCCAGACAGACGATGAATGAAGCTTAGGATGGCAAATAGTTTTGATGGTTGCAAGGAGCCACGCTGTCAGCCCTGTTCAGATCAATCCAAATTAAAGAACCCCAAAAACCTCTCAATCATGGATACGACAACGGTAAAAGCTTTATTCAATTGTATAAGGCGGGCCGTACAATAGGATTCTATTTAACCTCCTAATTTTATGATTAAGTCGACTTTTTTTTTTAAATGTAACACGGCACAATTTCGAGCAGCTCTATCGAACGGTACACTGAATCGAAAGTAGCTCTTCTTTCAATGGCGTTGTTTCGTAACGATCGCAAACTATAAGACAATGCTACTTAATTACGTTGATTATAATAAGTTTACTCAAGTTCTGCTGTGTTTGAAGCGCTTCACCTTCATACAGTTGTTTTCCAATATCGTCACGCAATTTGTAATAGCTGAGTAAGCAAATGTTTCTCTTTTCTATATAAGACAGCTGAGATTACAGTCTTGCGCCAGCTGTACGGGGTGAAACCGGTCGTAATTGCTAAGATTTATTCAGGACCTTGCTTTAGCCGTTCGATGCTTCGATTTTACTCGCAAGACTAGTTCGTTTTCTTCGGATTTAGCTGTAAAGTTACGTGAAAAAATTTCGCCCGCCAAGAAAGTTTATATTTATTGCTAGTATCTATTTAAGCCCCATAAGCCAAGATGACATTACAAAGAGACATGCTGCTACCGAGCGTTGCGAGAGCGGACAGTTGGCTTCTAGTGCGAAGTCTAGCCTTGGTTTCGAAATTAGACCGTCTCACGTGTTCCTAGGTTCAGTGGTCAAACGCGTAACTACCCTGCACTATCTGAAAGTGACAGATACTTTTGGTCGGCGAGCAGGCATAAATTATAGCGCAAAATCGAACGGTACAATGATGATGCTGCTACAGATATCCTTCCATCTTCGATAAGTGCTTTTCTGCATCCATCTGGACACATATAGTCGATCCCTGTGTTTCGGTAGAAGGTGCGATTGCAAATGTTATTTTACATATTCGTACAATGAAGTTGTCAAGTTAATGATAAAAAAAAATTAGATTTCTCTGATTCTTATAAATTATTAATCAGTCTAGCCATGTGCCTAATATCTCATATGTTATATAGACAAGCTCTCTGCAAGTGGGAATCGTATTCGAAAAGCGGAAAAAACACAAAATGACTAGGTAATTTCACTAATCGTCGCGCGTAAAATTTCGCGCGAACTTTGAACACTAGCAGGTAGGCGCAATAGATTACAGACGTCAGAATTTTCCCATATTCAGGCCAGCTTTAATGTCCTGTAGCACTTGATCCTTCCAAACAGGAGCTGTTCTGTAAACAATGGTCGCTATGAGTGGTAAAGAAAAATTTGGTACACTAAAATGCTTGTGCTTTATTTACATGTATTTAAATTTCCTTTATAAACCCATTTAAATTTTCTATCGTAACAAACCTATTCGAATTGCACCCTGCTCGGATAATTATTCCACGCCTACATATTGGAGCTAGATAGTCGTTTCAGGAAACCGCTAGAGATTTTTTTTCATTCAACAAGTCAGGTCATAATAACAATGCAATACGTCCATGTTACATGTAATGTAAAATGCGTGCATATAACTAAACCTGTAACGTACTTCTTGTCCTTCCGCAAACTCTAGAGCTGTCGCATTGACGTGTTGTACGATTTTCATTGTTTGGCCCTTGTAGCCAGTAGAGCATTTTAAAGTGTCAGGCCATTTTTGCGTCTTTGTTGCACAGAGTTTCGCAAAGCCCGTGTCACCGACACGATACCTTTTGCGATGCTTCGGGCCAAAGCAGGCCTACCACGATAAAAGGTCTCGTTGCCTAACATGAAATCTGGTTTGCCCTCACTAAATATACTAAAGGCATGTTGTACAGCCTTGTCACATAGTAGTCGCTTATATACATTTAGTTACCTTGACCAAAAGTTCCCCGAATGCGCCTATCAAACAATTCGAGCATATTTTTCGACAGATGAAATAAATTACAAAAGAAATAGGTCCAGATCCGGTTTAGGCAAGCGGATACTCCTATGTATGTAGCGTATAAGTTGCAAATATAAAAGAATAAGTTAGTCGCATAACGTTGCAATCGGTATTTTAAGTTCACATGATAAACCGATACACTTATTTATTTTGTTTGCTTACCATTAATAGCCATGTTGAACAGTCGGGTGCGGCTTTTTTGAGTTATTTCCTCAAGTAATAATATTACCATCTTTGAATTATGATAATCCTCTTTGCATAGAATTAATTTCAACTTTACTAAGTTCTCTGTGAAGTTCGAAAATGGCTACGCTGCGAGTAGGCCTAGGCGCCGAGCACGACCTACTTAATTCCATGCAAGCTGAAGATGTGGCCTTGTATGTAGATATGCACAGAAAACAATAGATGCTTTCGCCAAGTTAGCCGGCTTATAAATACCCGTAGTTGAGGGTGATTCGATTTGGGTTTATACGATTTTCCTGAACCTTACTTTAATATGAGCGAAACACGATTGTTTATTTGGGTTGCGTGGGATCCATCGCTTTATGGCGGCCCAGGCAGCAAATACCTTAATGAGTTAGGTAAAAACGTATTGAGAAAGCTTAAATAGCAAGCGTAACGTGGTAAATGGAAAGGCCTTTGATCGTAAGAGGCCAACTGCAACTATCTTCTACAAGCAGCCTTAATTTTTCGATTCGATTAAAAGCAGAAAAGAGATAAAGTCGAACCTCTTTTGATGTGGGCAGTAGCTGAAAGCTGGGGCAGTCAAAAATTTTCGTAACGACAATATCGTATACGTAAGCTATAATAGGAAGATACCGGTAGGGCATTTGTGTATTTCGCATGCACTATAAGATATATCCATTAGTTTAATAGTATGCATGGTGATCATAAGGGTTTCCAGTACTAAGGACAAAAGCCTGCCTAAGTTATATTACTACGATAATGATAAAGGCCCTCCAAATTCCCGACAGTGCTATTCTATTCATTAATATATAATGAGTGACTTCCGGTGATCACAATCTAGGTAATAGAATTGCTATTATGGAATTATAGCGAGTGGTGGGGTCTGCAGTTTGCCATGATCTGAGAAGCTGGAGGAGATGATCAGAAAGTGAATGATTTAACGACGCTTCGATGATCTCGATCTATCCATCTGAGCAGTTTATTTCGTTCGTTACAGCCCAGATTTAATTTCTCTGCTTGCTAGCGAGCGGAAATTCCTTATTTGCCACCCGAGTAGGCGTTCAAGAGCCCAGATTATGTTTGCTTTACGCAAAATCATTCAATTGCAAAGCGATATCAGCCCATCGACACCCCTGAACACTGTTGGCGCCCAGTCTAAAAGATAACGAAGTCTAAAATGTTCGCAATTAAATTGTAGCTATTCGTGCGGAGCGCCGTCACGACTGAAATGGCTGTGGCAAACGCGGCGTTTGTCAGAAACTCTCTATGGTCCATAGCGTCTTCCATTCAATGTTGATGGAGTTGCATACGAGCATCATATGGGTACGGCGACATGATGAGCGTCATTGCTACTCGTATGTGTAATTACGTTAAAGATACGCGTCGCCAGAAAAGAAGATGCCAGACCAGCGATAGCTGACAAAGAGTATGTCAATACCCTTAATTTTCAATGAAGCGCGTATGTTAAACAAAAGTGCATTTGGCTAGAGAGGCGAAGCGACTGACAGGCGGGCCGTCAGACAATTTGGAGTAATTTTATGTTTCACAACCCATTTAGTGGGTTTGATATTACGATACAATGGCTGCTGCTATCGAGGTGGCCACAATGACGATGATGGTATTTTAAGGGTGATTCGTTACCGCAGGGTTGTCAGCGTTGCCGAAAATGGCTGACAACCAAAAGCTGTTCGTTGTACAATAGAATTTTGTCGCCGGTCGAAAACTTCAACGATTTTTCGTAAAGGTGTAAATCGTACCGGCTACTGCAATCACAACCGACTGCAGATGTATATAGTGAGGTAGAACCGCTTCTACCAAATGACCCGATATGATTTTAAGTTCCTAAAAGCTTTTTCTTAGTCGGAGTGGAGTTTGCGGATACGCATACGTAACTTGCTGCTAGCCGGTTGGCTTAGTGTTGTTGGGACGTTAAGTTAGAGGCTTCCGAACGTCTGAAAAACCGTTTGGTCTACTATTATTCTAGTGGCAAATGTAACGCCGCTTGCATATATTCAACAAGTACCAATACCGACATATTTGACGAGTATTGGTATTTGGTGGGCGGTTCTTATTGTATTGAGAAATCTAACGAACATAGTAGCAGTGCCTTTTTCAAAACAATTTTGTGACAACAATTGTGCCATATTGACGCAAAAAGCGTTATCTTGATATATATATATATATTGAGACTTGCAATTAGCCACAGTATAGTACATAGCGGATAGGAGCAAACACCTGAAGTACATTAGCTTTTACCAAATCAGTTGTTCTGAACGACACTCATTGGAAAGCCTCCGCGTTTCATCTCCGTTCTGGGTTTCACCGACAAGGCAAAGAATACTGTAATTAACATCGGTTCGGCTGGCTGATCGGACATACACACGTCTGTCTGCATACATCGCGTTCGTTTACTGCGTCAGTTCCCTGTGAGCTAATTCTATTTTCTGTTCGTATACATGCTGCGTTTTCGTTTTTCGTTCGATATTTGCTTAGACCTTTGTTGGATCGCACACGTCTCGCCTATTCAACGCCCTTTTCTTTGAACAAACTAATAGAAAGGCAACAAAATAACGTATTCGGGGTAAGCCAAAAGGATTCACTCGATGAGAAAATATGCCACGATGTCGTGGCGCATCTTGCTGTGCCGGATCAGATTGGGCATGAGCGTAGCAAATGTCAGGGGACACGACCAAGACAGCAAACGGATAAATGCTGGCAGCGAACAACTGACGGAAGCATGTAGCCCCAATGGATTCGACCCCTTCATTGTACTCCACCCATCGTAAAAACTTTTTGCTTTTTCTTCTATTATTATATTTGAGAATCTAGATGTGTGTTTATATTTGAGATATGCATGTGTATGTACAGGTGCGCGCGCGCGCGCGCGTACAATTGTGTGAATCACGGAACTAGTTTATAATGGGTCTATACCCTGTTGGTGGCTTGGCCATCCAGCGAGAATGTCTACCTGTTTCAGTAGCTTGGATGCCCCAAACGTTATCTGAACCCAATACGATTTGTCGCGTTCAGATGAACTCCGCTGGCAAAGACTCCTATGGAAAACTGCTAGTTATCTATACCTTGATTTGATTAAACGTCTAATACTGTTCGGAGGTAGATTGCGCAAATAAGACAAATAAGATGAATAGATCGAGGGTCCTAAATTTTGTGCGGTTTAGTGGAATAGTACAAAAGTAATTCTTCTAAGGTCTTGTCAGGTCAAAACGGCCTTGTAGCTGATGATAGGACTGGACGTCCGAGGAAGGTGAACCCCAGTTTACTAATGGCAACTCAAAGCTAAATCATATTTGATAAAGATATATTTTTTATTTATTATTGTTTATTTTATTTTCATTTCATTGTTATTTCATTTTGCACAGCTTAGTCCTACGGCCGTGTAGTACAGCCATATGAGAGAAGGCAAACATCAGCATCGAACTAAAACTAGTTTAATACGATAAGGAGTGGTATGGCATGATGACTAATACGCATCTCCTTATATTTGTTATCGCTGTGTACATGCAGCTATTTCTGGCTAGAATGTTAGCGTTGGCAAGTAGCTATCATGCCGTATCTTAGATAAATATAGCAAGGCTTACCCTCGTTGGTCCTAGCGGAAACAGGCCCTTGATGCTATCTATACCTAAAGGAAGGAATTCTGGGAGTTCATGCATACAGCGGAAATAGCTAAAAGCGTTCAGACAAAAACGTAGTACCGTACAGGCAAAATTCGTAGCAGTATCATTATATATATTAGCCAAACTATTGGAGGCTATGAATCAATTTGATTGATGTTCAGTCCATGCAGAATTTCTAAGTGAGGTTTTAGGATTATCAGGGACGACATCAATGTTCGTGCTAGTACGCTGCACGACAATATGCCCCCGGAGTGATGATAAAACGTTATGAAGACCGCGCACATACAATGTACTGCTATTTCTCTATAGAATTAAGCAGATTAATTTTAGCTTTAGCACGGTACCTTGGTTAAGCGTTAGCGTCGTTAAAGGCCGGCGGGCACACTGTGTCACGGGCTCTCAGTCGCTTATCGGCAATAGACTAATTGATTTAGATAGATCGTATCTCTGATAGATTTAGTATGCTGACCATTATAATTATTATTGTAGTTTCTGATGGGTCAGTCCCACTCTGCCAGTCAATCAGCCGGCTCACGATAATAGATCATTATAATGAAAATGCGAAAAGTTCTGTAGCACAATGCTTCGAGCCGATAGACTCTTCTACAAAGTACTTTTAGACGTACGTATTATGCGTTACCTGTAAACTGGCTATTACAAAGAGAATCCACAAAAAGCGGATTGAATTCAGTTGGAGCCGATTCAACCCGCGTCAGACGAAGCGATGGCGGCGTTTTTCACTACGAACCGCCGTCACAACCGCTTTCCTCTTCAGCAATAGCTCGCCTTTTTCAAAGTAAGAGGCAAAAAGCTACTACAAGAAGCCCATCAAATCACGCAGTACCAGCCGTCGCCGGCCCAGATGCTCCTACCGGGTTGTTCACAGGAGGCCGGGACCTGAATGTGCCTTTGCCTGCTGTATTTTCATTACTAATACTGATTTTGTGGCCAACGCAGCCTTGATGAGTACAAAAGGGAGGAGCTCATGCTACCGGCCATGTCCATATCGTGCTGTAATAGCACGACAGAAATTCGACATTGAGACAGATAGCCTAACGTCCAATAGGAGAGATACTGAATGTTAATACAAGTCAAAAACAAAAAAAAAAACTAGTAATTTATGATCGTAACAGATAAAGTTTAAACTCTATAGGTATATATCATGTAACGAAGGTACGAGCGACGTTAGAACGTATGTATAATACATCACGAAAACTAGCATTACGGTTCAGGCTTGCGTACCATTCATTTATGATCGAGTGCATAGGGCTACACAGATCGCCCCTTCCAACTTGCCAATGCATGGAGTACGCCAATTATAATAGGCCAGATAGTCAATACTTGAGGGTTATAATTACAGTGGTTCAGTTCTGCGATATAAATCGAGAACAAAATGGTGCAGGCAACCTTGTCACGGATGAATGGCATCTACGTTTTAATACTTACATGCGTATAGATATACACTGCTATCTGTATTTATGGACACATCTAGATATGTATGTCTTCGATATGTATCCGAGGGATTCAGTGAACATTTTTGAGGTTGCTCTTGTCAACAATGGCGGCAACGATGACAAAGGCTATGATGGGTCGCTGGAGGCCAGTTGCCGTAACCGAAAATCTGAAAAATGAAATTTCAATGGACAATTTACAGGCATGCGTGGACAGTAGATGAATAGTAAGCAAAGCTTTCGCGAGGCAACCCATTGGTGACAGCTTAGTGTTTTCGATATGATCCGATGCTTCTGACATGGAATGGAAGAGACTGAGCCCGGCAAAAATAGACGGGAGAAGGACAGAGGAAAAGCAATTGCTGCAGGGTGGTTCCGTGTTCTGCACGGTGATATCCAGTATACGTTGATTTTTACTGTTGAAAATGTCTTTGCCACTATCGCTATTGACAAATAAAAATCAACATATGTTACAAACAATTGTAACATGGTGTGATAGGGTAGCTATCATAACTTCTATTATTATTGCGGTTGTTTTTCAACTCAAATTTCGATAAACGCGATGATATCACTCGTTAATCTCCGGTCGTGTTAAAATGGCGAGAGCGCAAGTTTCCAGTATTTCCGCAGTTCTCATAGACATTAAGTTAAAAAAAATGCTTGTGAAATAGCACCACACTATATATACCGCAACATATATATAATAAATGATAATTACCTGCTTCGCGGCCATCACGTAATTCAGGGTTCCTTCATTGTGATGTTAAGAGTAATGATAGAAATGAGCTTCATATAGCGTTGATGACGCTTAGGGCTTGTGTATTCCTGTGACGGTTAACTAGAGACGAAACGAGTGGCCACTGCCACGCGAGAGACCGACGACCGCTGTCAATAGTATTTGAACTAGTATGAGTTAGGTACAATTGACAATCCGGTTCATGTCAGGCTACTTTCTCCTTTCTATGACTCGTTAGACGATCCCCACGCACCCACACGATCGCATGGTTCAACGATAGGTTTGTCTGACTGCCCAGCACATGCTCTAATGTGTGAGCATATGGAAAAAGGACTTTACGCAGGTGTATCAATCCACATATATATGATACTATTTATCGGCAGGATGCACCATCACTAGCAGCGACATGCATTATCGTACATATGCTTTCAGGACCAAAGCTATCTTGCCTTTATTTTCTTCTCGTAACGATCACACAATCCATGCCCGCCACCGCCGTTGTCAACAGGAGCCCCACGGATGTCGACATCAATGTCACTGTGCCGAACCGCTCGGGGGCGGAATTTGAAATGAACGCCTCGCTTTCAGAGCTTGTTCCAGCATCGCCGCAACGATACTTCGGCCGCATATACATTCGTTAGACAGACCGTTTGCTTATCCGTTTGTCGGCTTGCGCATTCGGAAGCCGACAGCCTTCCGTTTCGGTATGTGGATGACAACAAGGTCATCTGAAGGTAACACCGATGTCCTAACCGTCGTGTCGCTGCTACTTGTTCGACGGAGGACACGAGATATACGACGAAAGCTCTGACGACGGCAAGTGGCATTTGTCATCGACATCGGCATCTGTGACGGGGCGACGCCGGCTGATAGGTTCTACTGCTTTGCTGTACAGTTGTACTGGACATAGTAACATATGTTGATAATTAGGTGTACCTATCGCCAAAGGGAAGCCTTTGCTATTGCCGTCGTGCTAAGCCGTTCTTGTCGTTGACGTCGTCATTGGCAGGTTGCTTTTATGGTAGCCGTAATCGTCGCTGACTATTTCATTCCATCGAACTGCAATCGTTGTTAGTTCTCTGAGTTTCTGTGGCAGTTGTTTCTGCAGATGTCGCTATTGTGTCGCCGCTGATCGCGTTGCACCGGAAGTCTTTGCGTACGTGTGTGCTTGCATCGTGATAATCCAAGACACTTGGCAATGTAGCGTAATCGTTGTTACTTCTGAAAATACAGAAATTTAAAAGATTTTTTTTCTTTCCGAGGATTATAAGTAGCTGACCAGCTGTTGAGTCTTCTGAATCGTTTTCAATTGTAACAATTTTCTGCTGCAGTTACATGCGTAATCTGTATCCTGACGATTTGAACGTTCGTGTAATGTTTCATGGTACCTGTGTGTAGATCTATGCAACAATGGAGTTCTATTTCAATCCAGGACTATTTAAGTTCAGCCAAAGGCTGATTCAGCCCAGGCATGATTATGAAGCGTCAGAGCGTCTGACTAGAAGTGCGAACGTCGTCGAGACATTGGCTGTAGATACATTTGAATCCGGCATAGGGAAAAAAAGCCGTCTAATAAACGTGCATAGACGATTCAACCTTATTGAATTTTTGTTGCATTTAGTCTACCGTACATACACACAATGGCTACTGTTGAAACTTGCGCGCCTGAAAAGGATTCGCGTCTGGCGCATATATATATATATATATATATATATATATATATATATATATGGCAAATTATAATAGCTCGCTGGTTCCTCTTCCAACGACCCACAAAGAATGAAGCGGAATATGTTAAGTCATAATATTTAGTTGATTACTATACTCCGATATGCCATTTACAGGTAGTTTACAAACACTATTTGGGGTCACTATCGTTGATTTCGGTTCTCTGTGATTGAATGATTTGGCATAGCTTCGAAAGTAGAACGGCCTCGATCTTCGCAAAGCACAACGGTTTACAATCTTCACAACCAAAATATTAAAGTTCACTATTTTAATTAATCATATTTTTACCGTATTTTCGTGTTTTTCGCATACAGGTACTTTCAATTATTTATTTCAACACAGATTTTTGAGACTTGGGTATCGCATGGCTACTTAGTTACATCTAAGCGCATTATACTTAAATGCACATAGCATATTTGTAAGGCTTTATCGCAAAGACAGCTGCACTGAAGGGCAGGAGTGGTGGTAAAGAAGCAGAAAGGACAGCGTAAGAAAGCGGACCAATCGGGATTAAAGGATAATTCATCTAACTTGCCTAGTTTGTTTAGGTAAATTTTCCAGAATTGTTTTTGTTTTATTATCGAGGCCACATAGATTTGCGGATGACTGACGGAATTGTATAAAACAGATGAAAAATATGTTAAAAAATAGAGCATCTCTTGAATAGAGCACACTGTAGCTAGAGGCTTTTCCCAGGTAATCTACAGGGCCGAAGTTCAGTGTAATTGGAGTGGAAGTATTACGCTTCGTTAGATGATCGCCCGTTGTAATTGAATGAATAGCAGTTCTTCCTGTGTTTCTGCCTCGCTGGTAACCGCAGGTTCCAGCGTGACAGAAACACGGAAATGACAACGTTCCCAAACATAAAGGCCTTGCTTGTGATGCAGGTTTACGCAGGAAGTGGATAACAAGTTACAGATAGCGGCAACCGGGCTCAATTCGATCAACCCACCGAGAAGGGTTTCTGTACATTTGCATTTCGTTATCACTTGCCGCTATTTCTAAATTTACTCTAATTAGCTATTACAAGCAACCTTGCCCGTATTTGTGTTATTGCGCGTGGGGTCAACCAAAATCGTTTTAATTTTTAGTAAATATATTGTATAGCTATAATTGCCTACTTCATAAGCTATGTGAAAAGCCTGTTGAAAAATTATTTCTACATATTGCAATGTAGGCGGCCATCTGTTGTTCTTGTGGCTGCGCGAACCGCATCTGGTTACGATATGTTGGGTTCTTTTTTGGCACTGGCAATTTTCGATACAGCTTACAATAATTTCAAGGAATACTGTTTATTATTTATCGCCGACAAATAACATTTTGAAAATAGTTCTACTGGATTAGAAGTAACACTAATACCAATTGTTGTAACAAGAATAATGGAATTGACAACAAGAATGTTTACTATTGAAGAATCGCGTGGTCGGTCAGAGCATACGTGGTGAACACGGAAGACGTAAATGAGAGACTGTTACTAATACACTAAAAAAAAACATTGCCACGTTCCAAAGGTCTGGGCCGCTCGTCAAGCATGTAGTTGTTAGAGTGCAAGGAAGGATAGGCTAAATGCTTCCTATTTTCAATGGCGAAAGCGGCGCGTTCGTTCCATGAGGTTTTGTTCAAGCTGCTCTCGTCACTGCTATCGTCGCGGCGACATTGCTTACGTCACTGTTGGAGATTGTGTATTTTGTTGTATTGTAGGTGACGACGTTCAGTGCGAGCTGCGAAACCTTTTCTAAGCCTTCTTTTTGTTTTCTAGGCCTTCAGAGGTTTCGTTTAGCAGGTAGACAGGTGAGTAGGTGGGCAGCAGACAGAGTCAACAACCTCACTTAATCACAAACTGTGCAGTGCAAGAGCAACAGCAGCAGCAGCAGCAGCAGCGAAAACCATAAGAATAACAGCGACAGCCACGCGAAAATTGGACTAGGCCTAGCTACTGCTAGCAATAGTGGAGAGTTAGGACGGCCAGGCGAAAACGCTGGTTCGAAATAGAGAATCAATGTATGCTTGCAGGACGGGTTCCCCCTCGCTGTAAGAATATTTCATATTTTACAAGTGAGAAATCATTTACGGCCAACTGTAACTTCTGCCTGCGATTTCTAGACTGATGGGAACGGGATTTTTTTAAGCGCGTAAATAAATAGCGCCAATGATGCTGCTGACACTCCCTGTAGCACCGGCTGCCTGTATCGCTGTCAACGATACGACCAGTACACGGTTTTTGCCATATTTACTAAGGAGTTAAGCTTTCTTCTCAATGACAATGTATTTTATAACGAAATTGTTTAGTTAGTTATGATCCTAAACAGTTAACTGGATTCTATGATGAATTCGCACTCGCTATCTCAGTCAGTGCACAGCGTACGCGTTGCAAGGGATCCCAAATAGATAAGAAAAAGGTATTTTTTATATTACTTGTTGGTATTTGCGGTATACGATTAACTCTGACAGTCATCTAACATTTCACGCCCCGCCCGGACCTACTTCAAAATTTTCTTAGAGTTTATATAGTATTAGAAATTTTGACGTAGTTTTATCAAAATTCATTATAATACGTAAGCAGAAGATCCAAAACTGCAGAGTATCCTCTTTTATAGGACCGTATTGACCAATTACTTTACTCACGCACGCTCCTCCATTCATTATTATATAATACTTAGCTCTAGGATAATGATATTGATAACGAGCTAGTTATTTACGGGCACTGAAGCTACGCTTTTGAAAATAAAAACCAAGACAAAAAGCGCCGGTAGAAACCTTGATTCCTTCCGGTACGAAATGAAACGTGTATACGGCCAATCACACAGACTTGGATCGTCTCGGAATTCCCTAATTATAATTAGGCAAACATTTTAGCACTGAATTGTTATGAGGGCGTGTTGCTATATTTTTAGATATGAAAATTAAGTTTTCTTGCTTTAAAAATTAAGCTTTTCAATGCAGAATTTTGCCATTTTTGAAATTAGTCACAGGAGTTCTCAATTAGGAAACTACATACAAATCTAAGTCACTTCGTAGCATTTTTTTTCTAGATTGTTTGCCCTTTTCGCTGTCCTAGATCTTTAATCACAATAGATATTGAGATTCTACAGCTCTGTTTCGGTATTTACGAAACCGACAAAGACGGATGGAATTGTTTCAAATGAAATAACTATGTGCGCCCTATGTTTAAGCGTTTGCGTGTACGGGCGACCGTCTGTGCTTATTATGCATCGCTTTGCCAGGTTGCTTTTGTTGTTAATGGGTGCTTGCTTCAGAAGAAGTCAATCACCATTATATTTTATGGCATTGCTTCTTGCAGTCGTCGACTGCGTAGGCGGTTTATGGTACAGCTGGCTCTAGGGCCCTATATATTCTTGAGCTAGAGCAGGAAGCTCGATAGATGTTGTAGCAACTGCAAACAAAGCTGAAATGATTTCTTCGAACAAACGAAGCGGCGAACGCGCGGCCCCTTAATTATTTTATGCTGTACGAAATGATCCGAAGGGGTGTTAATGAATGTTCGCTCCAATTAAGACGCGGGACTAAACGTTACGGCGGACAAAATAACAAAAAGAATGATTATTCCTCTATATACAAGACGCACATATCGGAAACATGCGGCTTGTTCGCGTCTGTTCCAGCAACATAGAGCTGTAGAGCTGTATCGCATGTTCATTAAGTAAGAAGCAAATAGTGAAGAAGACGGGCTTGAAGGGGACTATGGAAAGGGGAGCGATAGAGAAAGCGCGGGGGGGGGGGGAGCAATTTTTTTTCTAGACTAAGTACGCTAACCCCCATAAAGCTGTTCGTAGTCGTTTTACATGTGCAATATCAATTTATTTAATGTGGAATAGAAGCTAGTTAATATTAGAAATAAGGGCTTTATCATAAAGATGCACGACGAGCTTGACGACTATAGCATTTTCTTGTAGCGTCTTTATGGCGTTCCCATGCAACGACACTAGGAGCTTGTCAGCTAGCTTGGAATACACCTTGTTTTTTAATTGGACGCCGTTATAAATTGCTGTTTTTATAGAGAAAGCTATGAATTAAATCATAATGACTGTATATGTTGAGAATATAAGCGAGTAAATGGACCTTAAATGCCGTGTTATACTGTTCATGTCCGAGTGAGGTACATGCAAGTCGCTCCCCGATAGTGGATGTCTCGACCTGTAACGTTATCTATAGCGCTCATCTGTTTGTCTGGTTCTCTCACTTTTCCGACTTAGATATCGAATTTTATCTTTAATTATATCTATATAAGTTTCCACCAATGGGTGGTCTCAATGGCCAACCTCTGGCACAATACGAGGGTCTTTTTTACATTATTCTCTACCTTTCACAAACATCTTTAGTTGAAACGGACTTATTTAAGGGAATAATCTGGCCTTGCTTCGTTGTTTCGTAATGTTTTTAAGAGGTAGAACTCCTATATAGTTTCGTTTGCGACGAACGTATATAGGTGTACATAGGGTTCTTCCACTAACGGTTAGTAAACCGCTACCTGTAGTTGTACTTGGACTGCCAGCGAGCTACAGCCAAAGTAGGATCAGGTATAATAACCAAGAATAGCCAAGAATATAAACAAGAATAACCAAGAAGAAGAAGAAGAAAACATTTGGCCATCCAAAAGTAAAGGCAAAAGGCTTTTTTTCTCCCTTTGCCTTTTACAATATGGAGGCCCAATTGCGAAACGGCACTGAAGTAAGTCGAATAACGTTTCCCAAATGTTGTACTGTTCTAAAATTGAAGCCGCTTTTTCTGTTTGACAAAACGAGCTATATAATTAACAAATCGAAAGAGGAAGCAGATTCAACATAGGCGTTGGTTGGCTGAAGCAAACGCATTTCCTACTAGCTGTACATATCTGTATAGTTGTAAATACGTATCTGCTCGAATTAAATTGAAAACTCTTTACAACAAACAAGATTCATAGAACACTTAGATTAAAACTTTATATACATATATTTTTCTTCTTGTCCTAACTAACTTATATATATATATAAGTTAGTTATAATAATATATTGTATATATATATAACATTTAAATTCACATTATAAATAAATTAAAAGAGCAAGCACATCGATAAAAATCTGCACATGTGACCTAATCATGATACGTTACGATTCATAAAATGCAGTACAACTGTCATTTTACTCTATCTGGTTATCTAGTCGCTATAGCCGTTGCGGCTGTTCTCCGTTCGGACAACACTGACTGTTCGAAATAATAGAAACAGATGCTGCTGGTCTCTCTTGACATCCGATCAAGCCGTCCACGAAATAGCGCGCTTTGCTAGCATCGAAGAACCCCCCGCTGTCGGCGACCAGCTTTCACGCCATTATTTAGGAGACTCATCAAAATGGACGGATGTAAAATCGGTGTAGGCTATTGACAAAAACAGATCAGGACTTCATCGTCTGGCAGAGGGAAACATCGAGCTGGCTACGATGTTTCCCTCTGCTTGACTGGCATGATCAGCAACTTCTTGTTTCGAAGTAGAGTCATGCAACAGCCAGGTAGCCTGTCAACATTGACCAAATACGCATGGGGCGCCAGTTCGGTTGCCGTTATCCCAGCACTGTTATTTCATGTAACATATATACATGTAGGATTATAATCCCATAGAAGTATATCCATTCGAGTAATGGCTATTAGCGAACGATCGTCTATTGCTGGCAGGCAAAAGATGTTCCTGTACTCGTAAGACAAAACAAACTGGATCTGAGACTGTCAAAAAATTACTGCTCTATTAGATAACGAAAATAGCGACGTCTCGTTTCCTCGTATGATCGCAAAACGCTGGTCCGTTATGAGGAGAAACATTCGCCCAATGCACTTCATGGAAGAGAACCGTGACAGCTTCAACAGCATAGAGTCGCTCAGTTTATACCGATTCTGAAGGTCGTTCAGCCTTCGCCAGTGGAATCCTCTCAGGCGTTTCTTCCGTATCGTAATTTTTACGGCTTGGTGAAAATTTAGGTTAGAAAAAACTCGTAACTGATGATACGCATTGGGCTCTGTGGTTTGTTGTTGTTAGTGATTCCACAGCACTACAATTGATACATAACGTCGTGATGTATTCAAATCTGGCCTTTGTGCTAGAAAAAACGCGCGCTATCTGCAGCGAATGGATGGTGGAAAACGAATTTCTATCTAGCTTCGGCAGAAGGCAATGTCCGATACCTTTCTCGCCGGTCCAGCTTTCAACTCTCGTTCAGGTGAACAGACTTAATACTTACGTTCCGCCCGTACGAATCGCTTCCTTTATAGCTTTTAAAACCATGTTTTTAACTGTATTCGGAGGGGTAACATTGTTCGCTACCTTGCTATGGCTATCGCGTAGAAACAGGCTGGAACAACCAGATTTCATCTGGATCTTATACTTAGTTGTGAAGCAAAATACTCACCCTCGATCCGCTAACCGATATACCTTAAATGATTATTGATATTGACCATAAATATAATTCGTCTTGACTCTGAATAGCGAATAACCTGGGCGTGCCTTTAAGTCTAGCCTACGCTAGGCTGTTAAGTAAATCAGGCCGATGACGTCGACAAAATGGGAAAAAAAATTAAGCATTCTGCTCTCTCTCTAGACAGGTAGCAGAGACAACAGCGCCGTGGGTCGATCCATTTGGGTCTCGTAAAACAGAGCCCCCGCTTTTGTTCAGTGAAAGTTGCCAGGAGCCACTTAATTGCTTGAAGACCAAATCGAAAAGTTATTCGACCATTTTCACTTGAACTTAGCGCGAGGGAAAGCCTCTGCAGCAATAAGTAGTAACTGCACCTCAGGCTTCAATCTCTACACAGTTGTTTCGTGGTGTGGTCCCACCTAATTTCACGCCAAGTCTACTTTACGGCTGGATTCAAATAACAGAATACTTTGCTATATTCTGACCGACCGATTCCCGATTTTTCGTTCGGTTACACTAGAAAATCGGCGGAACGAACGATCAAATGAGAAAAACTGAACATAGCTTGGCCATATCGAAGACGAGGGCTGGCGCTGCGCAATGAGACTCTTTGGACTGTCCAAACGTTTTTTCCGTTCAGAATTTGGCGGCGCAGGCTACAGTGGTAGTGGAAATAATTTCCATTCCTGTTTTAGGCTAATTCAATTAATCTCTAAATTTAATGTTAGTTTAGTCAGCATAGGTTAGGTTGAGACGACTCTTCATTCGGCTCGTACAAGAATTTCTACCAAGACAACCTGAAAGCTAACGGTTTAGGGGCAATATATATGGTAGATACATATATGAATAGATGATATATATCTGAGGTATTCGATATGACTCGCTTTAACGTTTCCAATGGATCAGTAGATACTTTTGAAAAAAAAACCCGTACTTGTTTCTTGGCTCGGTATTGCGACAATTTACCCTTATGAATGGAACCTGTGCATACAAGATCGAGCTCATACAACTCCGTAAACAAAGCATTTTCGCCATTCGATTACAAGGTGCCAACATATTCATGTTACCGCTAAAAGTTTAACTTCGATAACACTTAGGGAAATATGCGATTTTGTTAGAAATGAACTCGATAACTTTTCTAGTTACCCGTTCACTACCCCACCTGTACTCGGTGATGATCGGCGTTACCATTTTATCATCATCCGATTGCTGGCTGTGACCCGTCCCGAGTTCCAGTATAGTTATCGCTAAAGTCTATACGGACGGCTGTAAAATAAATAGTGAGCCTAACATGATTAAGAACAGAAAAGAAAGAAAATATGGTTTTTTTCAAGTGATAGATAGTTAGCCCGATCTATATCGATATGAAGAGTATTAACACTCTTCATATCGATAGACATTCGTAGCTATGTCATCCATCTTGAAATTAGTGAGAGAAAGATCCTAAACTTGTCTTGTTCCCTATACTAAAATGGTATATCGTAATTCAAAAATATCTGCCTCCTTCATCATGTGGATCTATGGGCACATTGAAATGACACTCGTCGTCCAATTCATTTAGTCTTTGTTCAATAATAGAGTGACGCCTTATGCCGACGTGGCGAAAGTAGCAGTGCGCGAATCGTCACGGGTGCGTGTCAAAAGCCATGTCTTCCGATGATAGCACTTAATAGAAGCAGGCAGATCTTCCGAGCAAAATCGCCGATGAGGAATAGACGTGAGATCGTATTGGTGTTAGTAGTTAGTCCTTAACCATCTATTCATTGGATTCGACTTTGTTTACTGATAGATCTTACTTGTTCCCCTTTTCGGTTCACTCGATTCGTGCATAATTACAGCCCTATGCAACAGTGATCATCTTCGACGGTAGCTAACAGACAGGCGGCTTATAAGCAATTTACGTTTTTGTCTCGTGCGTTTTTGGCTTTTGTTTCCGTTTTTTTTTTTATTGCCCCCTCTCTTAGTTTTTATCCAGACTCGCCGTTTAATACAAGTAGCCTAAATTATATAAACATGAACGTAATCATTTCACTATGCCACGTACCTGACCCATTTCTAATCTCGATGTTATTTACTTGTATACCACCGGTATCGTTTGTAAGCTATTGCATCTCATGCGATGTCAAACGGACTTCATAACATAAATTCTACGGTATAGAGAAGTTTATTCCCTTGCAATCAACACGTGTCTTCTAATTAATGCGGCGTTATGTATCCGTCCAGATCAGCTGTGACGATTACTGCACTTGGCCTTACAGCGTACTCTGCGCACGGAACGCTTTTGAGTTGAGAAGTGCCACGGTCACGAACGAACATTGTTAGCTTTTGAGAAGACATATTTTTCATAACTGTCGACAGCGGATAGGGTAAGTGGATGATTGCCAAATGGATCGCTTGCGGCCGCGATGGCTTTCACTGCCTCCACCGGCATGTCGGAGACGTACGCCATGTGAACGAGAATCCAGTCATTGGCCTCTCCAGCGATTGGTATTGGAGGCAGCCAAATTCTATGAACATTGATGCATGAACAACCTGCGTCGCCTGATTCGCTGCTCATCGTTTGTTGTTCCGCCATTCCGTTGGTACGCTACCTCTTTCACGATGCTGATGGTGGGGATCGTTGCAGGTCTTGTTCCTTCTGCCCGATTACTCTTCTATCTCGTTCACTGTCCATGCTTCGAAAACTTACAGCGTGTCCGAGAATTGTTGGTGAATGCTGTTTTTATTTTTTGATCGTAGGCGTGCACGAACAAGCGAACGCTTTTTACGTTACTATTCTCCTAGATCTTGTGGGCGAAGGGTTGCGCCCGATTTCACGACCCGACGCGCCAGTAGCTGTACGTATTCGGGGTAGACGTGTGATGCCAATAGCGACTAGCATCGTTCAGCGTTAGCAATGGCGACTGATTCGCAAACATTAGCTGCAGTAGACGTTCGTTGTGCCTGGTACTGAAGCAATTACTGCTGTTTGTTTATTGCTAAGAATGATGTTCATTCAAGGTGCTAAAAACATGCTGACTCTCGCTTACGTTTTTCGTGTCACGCCAATAGAAACCCGCGCACCTGGCTATGTATAATACTCCCAAAAGGGGAGTCGGCAAAATAGAGAGAAGCGTTACATACGGTACGTTGAGAGCAAAAATGGCAACAACAACAACAAAAACAAGATGTAGATAGCAAGAAATAACACATGTGTATCTTATCATACTTCTCAACCTGAGCAGAATGGAATTATCCGAACGCGTGGCCGGCAATGCTCAGTGTTGCTCAGAACGGCTGTTTTTGTTATCGCTATTACTATAATTATTATTATTACTATTACTATCATTATCGTAAAATAGATCTCCGGGACAGGTCTATGAACTAAGGGCGATGGAATAGTTTCATTTCTGCACGCATTAACGCAGTGTCAAAATCCCATTGCTTCCCCGGTTCTCCTGGTGCCTGCAGTCGGACATGACAGGAAAACACAAGCCGGATATTTTTTCCCCGATGTATATTTCAATCTGGATTATAATGCACCACAGTGGTAAAGGGGCTGTGTTGGCCCGTATAATCTAGATATCTTCTGCGATTTAGGCATGACATTCAAAATTGGCTCAAGCTTGCAGGGAAGTAAACAAGCTACCGATTAATGCAGTATTGTACAGGAACGCACTAAAAAAAAACGTCTTCGAATATAGGATACTACCGTTCAATGCATACAGTCTACCATTGTTCTATGTAAGAGCTCATACAAGCAGACATCGACAGGACGTAATCAGTGAAAATAACTTGTTTCTAATATATAGCTGAATAATAACGGCTTCGACCTATACGTGCGCCGCCCGTTCTTTGATGCCACTATTAATATTATTTTAGTGAAGGCAGTGCTGCTTCAGATTCATCTGTGGTACTAATCTAATCAAAGATTCCTGAATATGGAAGCAAGAAAAGCACCTAAAAATTGACTTATTTTCTTTTTGTTAAATTTTCGAGGACGCAGATCAAAACAGCTGTCTTTCGTCATGGGGCAAAGCTTATCTTGCGTGTTTACGTTGACGTGCTACATCGAAGACGTTCACGCGATACAGAGGCAAGTATTGGCCGGTCTCTCAGTGTCTCCACCCCCAATGTCCTGTTGATTTCGGTATCGATTTAGGATACCCGTGACTCTTGTAGTCGAAAGGCGTGAATGAAAAATGATTGTACTTTAGTGCGTCAAACAATAACGTCAGCGACGTTTACACGTCAAAACGTCGACGTGCGTAGTCCTTTCTGTGCGACACTGGTTTTGTCTGGGGTGAGAAACTTTGAGAAAAACGAGGCAACGTAATGACATTCAGAAATTATCTACCAACGAGGATATCATAGTTATATCGAAACGGTTGCCTCAGACACCTGATGTCACTCCAATGCTGTTTCGATGTGCTTTTTTCGCGTAGCACATTTGTATTGATGCGCAGTAATTATAAAAGTTAAGCCCTTATCTCTTTATTTCCAGTATCCCACATGTAGGTCTTCGTCATCTTTGTCAGTCGTTTTAAAATATTGGTCTTTTCACGCTTTTGCTGTGTTTCATTACTTTGACTACAGTTCCCGTGCAATCGCAGCAGGAAACGTGACTGCCTATTAGACGTCTGGGTTCGATGCAGGTGTAGAAACACCTCGCTCCATGTTGGTATCGAGCCGTACAACGTAACGCCCAACGGCTTAGGAAGCGGAGCTAAAATACGAGCAGCATCATTTTGACTACTGCAACAATGAATTTAAAATGCACACACAGCGGCAAAAATTGATTTATAATTGCTTGCATTTAAGATAAATGATCTATCCGTCATTTAATTTGGGCATGTGTTGTTGATATTGTTGTAGCCACTGCCGCTGTTACAGACTCGACTGAACCACCGATTCTCGGAATGTATTTAGCCATCTCCCAGCGGGCCAAACGACGTCAGACTGTTCAACTGCGATAGAAAGGCAAACACAGATGTCTTTCGGGGCCATATTCCAAGAATTTTCGAGCCCAACAAATGTAACATATCTAGCTTCGAGTCAGGAGGATTCAGCCGTTTCAGAGTGAGGGGACCGAAGCGACTGAATCAATCGCAATTCCGACAACAATAACAATAACTCCGTACGTGTATTCATGGTTGTGTCAGAATAGGACAAGCATCACACGCGTAGACGAAGATGAAAAGTCGACGGAACAGAACGGAAACGAAGATGGCCTTCAAGGGCAGTGGTTCTCACTACAGCGGCTGCATCGTTCCGTCTTCTACTACTGCTTCAGTCGTTGTTCGCTTCTGTCAATGCCATTGTCGCGACAGAAAAGCAGAAAAATGCACGCAAATAACAACGAAGGGAGTTACGAAAGCCACGTACATTACAACACCATGACGACTTGTCGCTACCAGCGTTATTATTGTCATCGGTGCAATGATAGTGATGATCGTGCTCGTTCCATCGCTGCGCTCGTATTTAACTTCTCCTATTTGTGACACTGATAATTGTGTAGCGGGAGAACTGTTCAGGACGCAGCTTGCTGGAAGAAGCTTCGTCTAACTAGAAGATGCTCAAGCAGCTAAATAAATGCGCGACTGGCTGAAGGTCACTTTGGCCGGCATGTTACCGCATGAATTTCTTTTTGCTATTGAAAAAAAGATAAGGCTGAGGGGGAAAAAGAGGGGGACTTACACAAAGGACAATAAAAATTAAACATTTTTTCGATAATAAAAGGACCTCCTGCTATTGATCATGTGCCGTATACTGAGAGTAGCAACAAAGGCGAAAAGGATTAATAGTGCAGGGGTAGTTAGTTCTATTTTGAAAGCATTTCGATGCCACCTATATGGTTGTTACTAGGTTAACTGAAAATTTGCCCAATTTAAAAGCGTACTGAAGGTGATTCAGGAACTATCGGACCGGATATAGAGCGCCAAGATGCGACCAATACCAAAAGGCATGGCATCTTTGGCGTTGGTTGTTACCACAAAAATTTGGAGATGTTGTTTATAAAATAATTTTTGTGTGGCGTTTTATATTTATTTTCGTTTCTGGAAAAACAAGAAATCCTGAAACAAGAAAATCGCACAAGCCAAAAACGGTGTGCAGATGATACCTTCCCTACTATTAGCAGGGTAAATGCATCCGTAAATATGTATAAGATAGTCAATTTTTCCTTACTTTTTTTTTTGTCGTCTTGAAAAAGTACATACGACCGAAGTCGTTACGTCGTTGTATACGGAGTTATGTGCCAACTTCGATTAGAGATTAGCATGAGGTCAAGAACGAACAAACGATATGAATCGCTCTGTATTTGCTTTTATAATATTTCGGCGATTTTCAATTGTTATATGAAGACCGTAAATGAGGCACCCTGTTTGAGCACTAACATAAAAAAGACAGTGTTTATGTGAGCTTTTGCAAACAGCTTCTGAAGCGGAAGACCTCAACAAGGATGACGATTAACTTGATTACCGTTAATTGTTGTTCGTCTTCTTCCCTTCATTGGAAGACTCAGTTTACAGAAAATAATCTGTTCGGTCATGAGTTCGTATATATATTCCTGGGTATCAGACCCAGGCAGTATCTGTATTTTATCAGTGTGCTTAGGCGTAGCACTACAGGTACGTTTGTCCGATTCACTCGCCTGTGGCATAAATATATTAATCAAATTGCATTTCGATTAGATGCGGTTTGAGGCCACCTCGTTTCCAGCAGTAAGCTCAATGACAAACTACTTTATCTCGTTTCAATATCGACACATTAGGTTACTTCTGAGATTTCGGCACAAAAAAAGACGGGGTAGTGATATCTTCGTCTGCGGGTATCCATGGAAAGTGTTGCACGCCCCCCTGATTTCAACACAGTTCCAATTGTACTTCAACTCGATACAATGTTCAACGGTTGTATTAGAATTCACAGTTTGTTATAGCGGACCTCACGAGTCGCTGTCTCTATGGCGTTCCACACTGCAGACCCTTTGACCTTTCCGCGAGTCACTTTTGATTGAGTCACTTAGGGCACTCTTATGCCAGCTGCGTGCAGTTTGTATCAACTGTATGATCGTACAGCGTTCCCCCTCATACCATACTTTACTCCGATCGTTGTAGGCAAGCCAAACCTTTGTCATGCCTATTTTACGCACGATCTAACTATTTATTGCCTGCCATCAATGGATTATTTATCAAGCCGTTTATATGTATTGGTATATTAGGTTAGCCCGTAGTAAGTTTACAATATCTGACCTGTTTTATGGTCAATGCAAGAAAACACATCGTCACGCTAGCTATAACACGAAACTGTCAAAGATTATAATCATCTGCATATCTGTTCCGCAACAATTTAACATCATCTTATTTCTATGAGTCTCTTGTAAATAATACTCTATAGCCGGTCAGTAAGTTTTTATTTAACGATTTCTTAAGATAGGACGAGCATTTCTCCTCTGTTGAACGACACAAGCTTCTTCCTAATGTGACTAATTTCCAGTTTAATAACGGCACATGTTCTCGTGACTGTTTCCGTTTTCTAAAGCAACCTTTCTGCCCCCGCCATTGGATAAGCGTGAGAAATCGATGGTTCCTTTGAAGGGGCCTGCTGTCCCTCGGTTTGACGGCACGTCAATCGCAGAAACAATCGACGAGATCACCTGACAGCGATTACACAATCATTTAGGTCGTGCCATTTGCCAGAGCTCGATAACAACGTAATGAAACATCTTCCGTTCGGTGTTTAAGTCGCAGCTGTGGCGGCCGCTGCTAACGGCAGTGCCGCTCTTGGTTCGTTGAACGCGAAGTAGATATTGGCGCCTGTCAATATTTCTGTTCGGGCATTCGTGTATCCTTCTTCCTGTCACCGGCGGCGGCGGTGGCGGCAGCACAGTGCTGATAAGCCGCTCAACTGTAGTTTCGTTTTCATTGCAACGTGTCCGTCAACCCGCCCAAATCCCCAAACTTGGATACAGACTCTTTTATCTATATCTTTTATATACGTACCTGATGGGATTTTAGAATTGTCGCTTTGTAATACATCCCTATGCCGGCGCAAGTAAGTGTGCAACGAGCTTGCTCGCTAGGTGCCGATATCGCTATTGTATACTGTGAAGCATCCACCGTTCTGTTTTCGATTACATTTGAAAAGATAAGTGAGCAATCATAAAATAATGACGTATCGCGTCATTTTTTTATGACGCATTACATAATTATTGGAGCTTTCCATCGTATTCGCAGAGGATATGAAAGTTCTTAGGGATAGCAAAAGCATTCTTCAGTTCATTTGTTGTAGGGTAACATACAATGATTATATATCTTTAAGACGAGACCAGCATTTACGTCTCGATCTCCTCACAGTGACCCAGAAGCGTGGCAAGTTTCATTTGGAAGGTGGATTAGCGCGACGTTTCAAGTATATGAATACCAATTTGATAGGACATTATCTCGTGTTGTCTTCCCTTTGACAGCTTGCTTCCGGTCTAATCTAACCTGGCGCGATTCGTCGAAACGAAGCCTCTATATACTGTATATAAATGTCTCTATAGCGTTCTATGATAATTAGGTGAAGTTTTACAAGGTTAACTTGTGGGCCAGCAGATGCTCGTCCAACGATTTCATTCAATAGAATTTGTCGGAGGTGCCCTCATTACATTCTCTAATAGCTCTTACCTCCGAACGCATTGTGATTGTTATACTAGTTTACAGAGCTCCAATTAAATCGGTAGCGTTGCACGTAAATGAATCTAGATTTTTTCATCCGTTTCCAAAGTTCGAAAAAAGCGGCAAAATTTGCCCTGCATAGATTAACTCTCGATTTGTTCTTCCTACGTTTGGATTGTACTCAAAATTAGGTAAATATAGGACATAAATGTGCGGTGTGGGACCTTGTGGTCCAGGCAGGTGCGTGTGTTAGAAAGAAGAACAAGTAACGCGTTGAGCATTAAACAAGCATGGGGGCAAATAGCTTGATTACTGCTTTCGAAAGCTATTCGTACTTTCCTAAATTATTTATACTATTTCGCATAACCGAAAAAAGGTAACCTGTTGCGCTTTTGAGGGACTCATCAAAAACGCTCAGAGTCATCAAGGAATCACGAGACAAAGAACGTTAATTCAACCATCGTTTCTACCTTTCTTGCGGAAAAGGCTTATGCATGACCCGACCTCTTCGTTTAGTTATATACTGCACAGGAACCTTCTGATCGCCCTGGGTGACGTGGGTTAATTCGACTACTGTCATACCAGCCGGAATCTTCATTTGGCCCTAGACGCTGTCTGCGTGGGGCTATCCGATATATATCCGTTAATAGTAATATCCACGAGATACATCATGCGATAAAGCCGTTAGTCGGAACCGAAATTCAGGTCGTTTTGACGTCGGAGAAAGCTATCGTTTTAGTAAAGACAATATGTGTAAGTAGCAGTAAGGTAGTAATATTAATATAAGCAGAAGCCGGGTGGAACGGGACGAATCGCCAAGCAGTCTGGCGCGCTCATGCCCAGACAATTCATGCCCCTGTGACATAACTAGCGGCCGTGATAGAGTTGCTGGGTTTTACTAGTCGCTAACTTTTCATATAAAAATATTGTTGCCGGTGTTTTGTTGCGGTTTCGAAGCGTAAACGCAGGAAAAGGTTTCTTAACGCGAAGTAGAAGTCGAATCTCGTTAATGCTCCTATTTAAGCAGTAAAGATTGGTATCAAAGGCGTAAGTGATAAGCAGATTTGCGTTTTTACGGAAGAGAAGGCGGCAAGTCCGACCATCGACACCAGTCATTGATCGTCAAGGTTTTAATGGCCAATTATCTTTGTGGCCATCACGGTCTAACGCTTTGCGGTTGTTGTGATACGGTGATGGAGAGGCCTGCTCTACTCGAATCAACTTTTTCATCAAAAAGACTTTTATAACGGTAGTTTATTATAGGGATTGGCTGACTCATTGACTTAACAATGGATCATCACTAACGTTATGCGCAAAGGATGCCGTGTCGATATAGCTACTCCTTACTAAGTGATTAGTTGTCAAATGATCATGACACAGAAAAAGATAAAGGTCACAATAAAACCTGTCACCTAAACATTTCGATTCATGTTGGTCTGGTCTTTTCTGCTCTGAACGTACTAACCTAAATTGTTTGTATTACATTTACGTACATTGATAGCCTTAAGCCGCTATCTGTGTCCTATTCGTAACGCTGAAGCGGCTTCGATCTCACCAAATTTACTGACGATCCGAATGACTATCCGCAAGCTAGATCGACACAGAGATCTACAAGTTACAACATGTGCTACGTATTCTGCATTGAGCGTTTGACTGCGACAGCGGCCACGAATACAATGCGAGTAGGAAAAGCAAGGGTACATTCGAAATACTGGGACCTAGTCACCTCAGACCGCATCGCTGGGCTGTCTTTACGGCAGAAGTCGTTACACCCGATAGCGCACAGACTATGTATGCAACAAACGTGGACGGCTATTAAAAACCTCGCTTGCGATTCTCCTACAGAACCACAAGCGTCCTACCATTTAGACGCTGTTGAGCTTCATGTATTATCGGTACTGCCGTATCCTGTCAATGTGACAGTGCACGGCACAGCTGTTACTGCGGTCGACGCCATTTCCGCACTTGTCTTCTACGAAGATTATTTGTATTCAGACGTCGCCTCGCTTTCATAGAGCAGAGCCATTCCAATTGGCTGAGTATTGCGATAAGGGGTGTTGTTTGATTGCGCCACCATTGACGTGGATGGTGCGCGGGCGGTAACCTGTGATGGAAATCCTGCGAATAATATGCTTGTCAGGACGGGATGATCTGCCGACACGTGAGTTTCGCTTCTTATCTTCGGAAGACTGGAATGAACGGACGGACGGACAGATTAACCAACATAGCTAAGACTGAACTACCATCTCTATTCGAGCTTGATTATTCTGTACGATGCACAGAAAAACCAATTATGATAAGTTCATAGATATTGCAGTTAGAAGTGATCTTTTTACAATTTCATAGCACATTAAAAATCCAGTACGTGGAATACACAGCACTCGCTTGGCAAATATCCTTCTATGAATGCATTATAAAACAAATTGTTTATCATTACTTGATAAAATTCAAATTAAGTTAAGGCAGTATCTTTAAATAATTCTTTTTTTTTTTCACGGCCAAACTAGCTATTTGATTCCTTTTTTGTCGTTAATTAATTAGTTGGTAATGTGTACATCTTGTGTTAATATTCTAATTCGTTTAAACTGGCAGCCATTGTTGTCCCGCTATCGACCATACCATCTGCGTCTACGTTCCGCCAGAGTCTAGAAGTCTCAGTACAAATCATATTCTCGCCGTTTGACACCTAAATATGTCCGCCTGATAAGTGTAAGTGTACGCAATGTAGTATGCGTCAAACAGACAATGGCGCTGCGTGTAGAACTTTAACACGGATCTCCTTCTACACGGGTCAAACCCCTCACACATTGAATCAGCCTCCAAACTGCAGCACTCGATATATTGGCAAGGACAGATAATGGGCAGTTGCGGATTTGACAAACTGCTCTACTTGTACGGAAAGTTTATGTCGAAGAAGAGCCCGTTCGTGTCCAAAAAAAAACTGTTATTCTGTTACCTTCACTGATACAAATGTCGCTGCCGCCGTTTTCACGCTATTGCTATTACATCGTCAAACGACGGAATATAGTTTTTACTATTATTATTATTCGGCCATTTTGCATATATACGTATGTATAGAAAAAGGGAGAGGCCTCCAAAATTTGGCATCGATTTACGACTAAACGGGAAGTTTTAGAGTGCTAGCGCTAGGAAATGACAGCATAATTTAGAACAGAAATTGATCCCATTCTGGTACTTTTTTGCCGTTAGTATTTCCCCCTCTAATACTATTGCTTCTCCTTAAACCTAAATTGTGATGTTTACGTTCTCCAATATGATGCGCAGACGACAGAAAAATCTCGTTTCGTCACTTAGATATCAGGTCAACATGTCATGAACAAGCATAGACGTTCCGGTGGCACCTAGCTCCCGGAACAAATTACTGTTATTAGTTCGTAACGAAGGTAAGTTCGTAATTATGGTTGTATACTATGTAAGTTTATCAGTTTTAGATGAACGGAGCAAAACTTTTAACGGTTACTTCACTTCAAATTAAAGCTAATAACGGCAATAGTTAAAAAGGCATTCATTCTGTCATGAAGACGTCACACATTCGCCGTCAGTGGTATGGCCATCTTTACATAAACAAGCAACTGGAATTTAGTACTGACGTTTTGGATAGATATATATAAACCAATTCTTCTAAGTAAAACACTGTTCAACTCGTTTACGGTGAGGCCATATGATGCGCAGAAACGCCATTTTGTAACATGCCAACCTTGGAATGGTCCCAACAGACAGACCTCTTCAATTTGTTACTTATTTATTTTTCTTATTGCGTCAATTCAATAAAAAAAAAAATAAAAGTTTTAATTGATCATAAGAACCTATGCGTAGGTCATGAGAATATTATCTGATATGAAACATGATATACATTTCGCACAGTACGTTTGATCTGACGTACAAAGATTGACAAAACGTATCTAACTACGCGTATACTTAACTGCTGAAGAAGCTTTCAATATTTTCAAGTTCGGAAGATTGATTTACAGATTAAGCGTATCCCTGCCGTGACAGAATGGAGAACGCCTGATCGCTTTAGTCAAAAACATCCAAATCTTCAATGAGATAGTTGAAGATTTATCATTAAGAATTTCGGTAGACTCTTTTTTTTGGATTTTTTATGTCGTTCACCTGTATAAATTGATTTCTTTACCCGTTCTGTACCAGTATCCTCCTATAGAATAGGTTGGCTTATCAATGTGTTACTATAGTCAGTAACGAGAGAGGTTTCGCTGCTCTGCCACTAGTCAGCAATCGCATAGGAAGAAGATTAACACGCAAATAACCAAAATAACTACATAAGAAGGAGTTCAATAACAATAAACAGTTGTGCCATTTACGGGGTGCTATCGTGTGATAATGGTCGGGAAACGAGGACACCAAATCCTCTTAGAAATAAACAGCATCAACGATATAATAAATTTTACCTACTATTCATTCGAGTGTCGCTTTTATTTACAAACATGTGGCTAAGACCGAAACTTTATTATTACGGGCCGATTTAGATTAGCCAACCACGGAGCTATCGTTAGCATCCAGTCGTTTGTGTTCCTGTTACTAGCACTCTGGTTCAACGAGTCATGCGTTGAACGGTACCCATCAAAGTAAAAGAACTTGCTTTGCCGTAGACCGATCTCAGAAGCTGGCCAGCTGGTGACAGAATGCCATAGAAATATTCGAAGTACTGCTGACCCTGATCAGGACGATTTGCGTAATCAGTATGTACGAACTACTATAGCTGTTCTCAGGCATTCTCGCTTTCGTGTCTCGATCGCGTCGACATCGCGACGAGAATCAAGAGACGTACATGGACGCCATTATGAATATTAGCATCAATAATGATGATCCTATCATCGACGTAAAATGTTCCCACCTGTCTCATTAATAATGTTTATTGCTATTATATAGCGGCAGCCTGTAATGTCCTTTATGCACAGCTTTTAACCCTGAGCGGCGTTCCTCGTGGTTCACGTCAGCTTCGCCGCTAAGTATGCTAAGCCTCCGTTGTCTCCATCTTTATCATTATTATCGTGTTCGTTATCGACGTCACCGTAATCGCGTTATCGGGCCGTCTATTCACGTTATCAGTTCAATGGTTTGAGGCGTATAAAAAAGACGCTACGATGCCAGTAGCGGTACCAGCTTCGGTTTTAGCGCCAACACACGCCGCAACGGTTGTTCACAGCACCGGCTGGTTAGCTCGCGGGGATGCGGTTAACTGCTAGATGGCGGAACGATGTTTCAGTAGTCATCTGGTCTTGCCCCTACTTCTCTTTGCATCGCGTGGAATAGGTTTTCCATAACAGTCGTAAGCTCTGCTGAAAAAATCGCTCTTGGTTTATCAGCGGCTTGCGGCAGCCATCACTTCTTCCGGCTTTACACCGAATGTCCACACTTAATCCACCTGAAAATGGCGGTGACTGCCACTGGTCTTTCTGCTGCTACTCCCACGTCCGCAGCGATATGAACAGTTCACCGTTTCTGCAGGCCAAGTCACCGGTCGGCCTCAAGACAAAACGATGAAAGTCCCTGCGAATAAAGGGCACTTCAGGCACTTATCACGTGCCTCTTGTTGTACACCATGACCACTACACACCATTGCACACCATCGATGCCATTGATATTGTCTACGTGTACGTGCGTGTGTGTACACGTCTGTTTGTGATCACATGTGCGTGTAGTCGTTTGTTGGCTGGCACCCGATCAAAATCGACGATCCCGAAAGCCCAGCAATAGCGTGGATAGAGTGGTGGTACTGCCACTGCGCGTTCATCAGAAGCTTCATCCAGCATTGGCATGGTGCGACATCGACAGAGTGCAAAAAAAAATAGCTCGTTCTATCTAAGTGATCATTCAATTGTGTTATAGGTCAACTTGCAAGTCTCAACTGAGCTGCACTAAACGGAACACATAAAACTCTCCACTGACCAACAACCAGATCGTTACCGTCCAATTGTCGTTTCACGATCATTCATTTTCTTACCGATCGGAAAAAGGTTTAAACAGAAGACCTTTGCGTCGTTAGTAGCAGCGGCGGCTGCGGTATAGCGCATAGAAGTGTATAGACCGTGTTCTGTCGACAAAACAGTGAACGGGCACAAAGGACAGCTGCTTTCTAAACTGTGTATTTGTATACAGATATCACTACTGGAGGTCACACTAGTTGACGTAGCGGTAACGGCGATGGGAACGGCGCCGATTTGACAGCAATGTTAATACAAGAGGGGTAAAATACAAAAAAAAATACACTAAACAATGAGCAAACATAGGCTCATGTTCCAAGTCCTAGTCGAATAGGTATCTACTTCTAGAAAATAGAAGAGGCCCGTAGTAGTTCATGCCACTTATTTTATTTGTGCTCTGTCAAATTATCTAAAATAAGTTCTTCCATAAACATGCCAAAGGATGGGTATCTCACAGAAAAATCGAAAATAATGGGGGGTATTTTGAAAAACGCCTGAAGAGAACGGGATTCTCTCGATGATGTATTGTATCATTTACGGTAATATCTACTTAAACGTATTTATGCTTTGTACATGCGTATTTACACAAATACTTAATTGGATGTTAATTCTTGAGCAATTCTGCAGTCAGTTACAATAGCAGAAATGGACTGATCCGAGATTTCAGACTTCTTACTTAAACTAATCTGATCTATGCGTAACAATAAGCTTGACAGCGTCTCCTACATTAAGCTGCTGAATGATTCTTCCGAAACGTGTTACTGCCACAAGCAGCAGCAGCTGCGGCAGCTTCGTGTCAAAGCTGCGACTAGAATTTTTCATTTTATTGTCCATACGAAGATCTATTGGACCAACCCAGTAGCAAACTACAGAATCCGATTCAGGCCCCCGTGGACTGATGACAAAGAGGCGAGCTATTTTTGCTGCTGTGTGTGTTCAGACAACATCGCCAGTGACCGCCGTGGCGTTGCTGTCGCCGTTTCAACTGATGCGTGTCCACTAGTCGGCTGGCGCTGGCATTCGACTGCGAGCTATGAGCATTGCGCGTCTTCAAGCAGGCGTGACCGTCAAGGGCGCGAACTTATCTAAGGCCAAAATAGCAACAGCAACGGAGCGGCTGACGCTATTTAACGCCCGCAGCCTTCTTTGGCGAGATATATAAATGTGAGCAACGGCAATGGCGCTTTTTGCCAACGCGACGTCTAACAGACCTACCTTCTAGACGGTACGATGGCCCGCGTGTCGATGTCGTCCGGGACAGACGGACGGCGTCGTCTAGCAACAAAATAAAGGAGAAATTCAAATCTAGAAGGAGAGAGAAAACAACAACAACAAAAACCCTTTATCCCCAGGCAAATACCTGTGAAAGGCCATAGACGAGACAGTTTCTAGGCTGACGGACTGTGTGTTCATCTAGATAGACGGACGGACGGACGGAAAGTTCACAACTGAGCTTGATCATCCAATTGCCTTTAATATGGAAGTTGACCGTGTTTTAATATGGAAACGGATAATAAAACCATGCTAGCTACAGCTACATCACTCATAAAAGAGCCACTTGATCGGTATAGCTAAAGGTTCCTAGTTGATTGATCAGCATCATTTAATTTGAAATAACCTAGCACAAAATGGCAAACCAGGCCAAAAGAATATGCGATCAGACAATCCGCCCCTTAGCAAACATCGAACATGCTTCGAGAACAACAGTGCCTGCTGGAACTTAGCGACTTGAAGACCTGCTTCACGTATGAGTACACTTGAGTAGAGGAGCAACGTTGCAACCTTCAGGACACTTGACCTATGAACAAAGCCCTATTAGACGTGAGTGGGTTGCCGGGGCTTGCACTGCAATGGAACCCAATCTTTACTCATAGGGAACACCTGCGCCTAGCAGAACGGGCTTGCTTGCCTTGATACACTTAAAAAATGGCTAGAGGTGGTCATTTATTTCGTTTAACTTGCTGTAAGCGTACCGTTGAAAAAGTAATTGCATCCTACGTAAGAGTAAGGTCTAATAAGATAACTAGGTCTATACAGGGCAATTATGGAACTTCGCTCGACTTATCCTAAAACTATTTCCAGAGACAGGTGAGCCTAGAGGTCTTGTGCTTTGTTTGCGCTTAGAAAGTCATCAGTTCGATCAGATTTAAATGCTAATCGCATTTTTTCTCTGCCCGACGATGTTTGTCCTATTAGGTCAAGCAAAACATCTAAAATCCACTACTATATCATATCTAAGTAAAGTACATATTCAAAATAAGCCCAATTAAACAAGAGGCCAAGCACTAACTGGGTCAATTGGCTCGCTGATAGCGTAGGGATGACATTGTCGTCTATCAGTTTGGAAGGGGAAGTCGACTTCGAGATGGCTATAACGATAAGGGATGTGCGGAGCAGAATTCAGTTAGCTCAGTCAGTTTAATGTGAGATGCGGTAAACACAACTCCCTTATACAGCTATTGGATAAAGAATATAATAAAAGCCAAACGAAATCCTTGCACATAAATATATGCTTGTATTTGTATATACTCACACTATGCCGTGTACACCCCTAAAACCATGCATTAGACACCATAAGTCACTATAAATTGGTACAAATTGTTTCAATGAAAGAAAAAAAACCCTGGGCATCTCACGTTCGAAAGGGGACGCAGACGATATGCGTTGTTGGGTGTAGTGTCTTAGGTGTATTTTGATCGCCTCAACCTATAGTGGAGCTAGATCTCGTATTTTTATCCGAAACCGATATGGCGCTTTCAATCAACAATCGTAAGCAGCTGCTCGTTTCACCTAACACCACAATGTGTTCATCAAGCCGCGTTCATCAGTGTGATGGCCGTTTCAATGGAGTTATTATTTTTGAGATCTCTCTTTTACGTATTCTATCCACGCCCTGAGTTTCACAAAATGGTCGCCCGTTATAGCGTCTGATATTTGGTCCGATTGTCATTCACAACGTATGAAATAACATAGACCTTCAAACTTCGCTCTGATGTCTACGTGAGCTGTCTGCTTTGGCCAAAAGTCTGTACACAGAGACGTACGGCCAGTAATTTCGATCTGGGTCAATTTTCTAGAAAACTACAAATGGATTAGCGCTACAGCGTCTGGTAGAAGGATCGTAGATCATCATAGATGCCAGTGCTTGTCGTAATGGGAAGAAGGTTCTCGTCCCTGTTTTGTTCCGTGTAGTGATGTTTTTTTCCTGCTTACACAAGCGAATACTAATCATTCATTGTTTGGAAACGGAAGATAAGGAACTTGCGCAGCTATTCCTGTCCTAGCGAGATTGATCGCTAAAGTCTATATGCCCTGCACAACGGAAATACAGCCTTGATTTCCAGATGTTCAAGTGAAATTTTGACAAGATAGAGATCTATAGCCCTGTACTGTTATCAGTTGGTAGATTTTTCTGCCAGATGCATTGGTGTAGCTGGCCGTAATAATTTATTTAGCAATATCCTATTATCGTCTGCTAAAGAGCACAAATAGGTTCGTAAAAAAATTTCCCATGCTCTTAGGTACAGCCGTACGTTGGCTGAGAATCTATAGAAATTTCTAATATTTCTTTCGTGAATAATGCAGTATCACACGTTCGCGATTCGTCGACACAAAGTCGAAATTATCCCACGAGAATTTGTCCAGACCTATTTCCTATAATAAAATGGTCTTTTCTAGTGTTACGGAATACTTCAAAAACAAACGTTTGATCATGATTTAGCGAGCCAACTTCAATATGAAGTCAATTCCAAAATCAGCAAGTCCGTTAACCATTGGTTTGCTTCGAAAATGATATTTTTTTTACCACTTCCTTTCACTGGCATGATACACACCAACGGCAAACGGGCGTGAGCCTCCCCCGCTTTGACGGCGCTGCCACGGCCGAATGCAAAACCTATCGTATGGTCGGCATCATCGGCTTAGTCGGACAAGTACGCGTCGAGTGCACATGTATCATTTCACCGGAGCAATGGCGTAAACAAACTGAAGTGGAAGAAATTTAATCGTCGGGATAGCGAGATGTCCGCCACAGTCCATGACAACGGGACGTGCTACGGCTATCAACAGTGGCAGTGTAGCTTGCGGCCCTGCGCCGCAGTACACCTGCCGCTAAAGTCTTGGATCTAGTGGTAATTAATCGTGTATATGGACGCACATAAGCGATGAATGAAGTTGTGCAACGCCACGATTCCCCGCTGTTGCCAAGTTCCATTTCTCATCTGCTTCTATCGTCGTCTGCTTCTTCCTTTCAACCTTCTTTTGCCGCAGCATCGGCAACGTCAACAATGAAATCACCAAAATGAAGCACTCTTAATACGACTAATGCCAGCACTAGTCGTCGCTTCGCCGTGCAGCCGTGATTATATCATCGTACAGAAAGACGTTACGCGTTTTACAATGCTAGATTTAAGCTCTTACGTATACGTACAAGTATATATACGTACATAAATATCTACAGAGAGAGAGGGGGCGTTAAATTCTATAATTCTGCACGGCAATAAAAAATAGGATAGAAACTGTTAGCATAGAACAAGACGACGTTACGGAGTTTAACAGTGAGAGACTTGTCTCCAACGAGCCCCATTCAGGAGCGTACCAGAAACGATTTAATCTAGTGAAGCCGATCATTTACATTACGATAGTGGAAATAATTTTCCTCTGTTATGTTACTGATATGGCCAATGATATCGACAATTCGGTTGGATGATCGAGTAAACCGAGTAAATTCTATTTCCCAGTTTTCACCATTTAAAGCACGGAATAGGAAAGAGCACATTGATAAGTTTCGAGCTGTTAACAGCTGAATTTACAACGTGACACGACGAACGGCGTGATCACTAAGAAATCGCTTCTTCTTCAAACCCGCAGAATCTTCTCAACACAACATTCAGCTTCATGAGCATGGCCAAGCAAAACTTTGGAAAAAAACGCAAACAGAGAGACTCTTCAATCAGAGATATTTATTTTCCGTAACGTCCAACTAAGTACGATGATTATCGCTAGCGTGTCATCTCATGGAAAACTTATCTGTTAGAGGCTGAATATACCTCAACTGCGGAAACGATCAACATCTGTATACGAAACGGCCCCAGAAAACGTAGTATCTGTTTGGCGCTACCCATGCTAAGCATCTATTATATGAATCCTTAGAAAGCGTTCCCTATGGTTCCATTACACTGTATCTATGGTCAAGTTTAATTCGGGAACCATTAGTCACCAGACCATTATTGTTGTTGTTGTTGCTCATTTTTTTTTCTTACCATCCGCCCGAATTTTTCTTTAAAGGAAGCTAATAGCTCAAAACGATAATAATAATAGATAACGTTATCAGTTACACAACATCGTCGTTATAACGAAAGAAAGTACAATTTTCGGGAAGACAAACTATTGATGACTTCTTGGCAATTTTCGACGACGGTGTTAGCATTATTATCTCTGCACAGAAAGGCCGCGCCTTCAAATTATTTTTTCACGCCCAAGGAGAAGGAAAATGATTTGCGTTTATAGAAATATCGTTTTTCTCACCAGCTAAGACTCGCAACCTGGGGCCCTAAGTACGGGAAGACGGAGGTCCCGAAGGCTACCACGTATAGCAACTATGGCAGTCACGATTGAAGCGTGACTGTAGGACACGTAGGAATAATTTAGCCCAGGTTCGATTCAGCAGCGCATCTAAGATGGTTGCTTCTGTCTGTGGCAAGCAACGTGACAAGGCACAGATACACAAGTGTCGAAGCGCCATTACAATGACGAAAAATACTAAATGATTTATAACAGCCCTGTAATGTAAACTAAGAATAAACATAATATTATATAGGAAAATAGTAGGAAGGCTCAACCGTTAGAGCCCCCTAAAGCATCCCAAGCATATTGGGGGCTTTTGTTTACATTTCTTCTGTTCATTTGTATTTTCAGAAGAATCAACGGCTAATTAAACACAAATCTTGCTTAATTCGATTGCATCCCTCGATATTAGAGCCCTACATTTATCATTTTATGCTCATCTGTGACTGAAATGATTTTGTACATGTGAAATTGATTGGATGTTCTTCGTTAGTCTGCGCTCACCACGAGGCTCACGGAGCCGCGCTTAAGTTAAAATAAAAACAAATCAACCCCTTGTTATCGTCGTCGTCGTTGTTGTTGTCGTCGTCGTCGTCGTCGTCGTCGCTAATCATGTGAACTTAACTTCTCTTGCCGTGGAAGTACATCGCAGAAGTATCAATGGCAACAGAAGTTACCGATTAGGCGGTTTTAAATGTTTTGGCCTTCCGAACGCTATTCAATCCCGGTGTTGAAAAAAATCTCTACAAACACTTTCACCCTTTGTACGGATGATTTTTTTCAACTGCTATTGTTAGCTTGTATAAAAGCAAAATTCACTTAAATCGCAGTTAAAATTTAATCTTCAGCCGTTTGAGTTCATTACACAAAAAAGATGGCACCTGGGGGGGGGCGGGGGGGGGGCCTGTTTTACCATTTGACTAATCCTCTGAGAAAAAGTGGGGTTTTTCGTTTTTTTGATCCATGCAAGGCCATTGAACTAGTATTTGATAGGATATCTAAAGAATCGTATCAGTTCACGACAGATTCTACTATCATTTGTATCCCCACTTACGATAATTACCCCACAGGTGTTTCGTGTATTTATAACACTGCGGATCCATTTCGGCCTGTCTCTCGCTGCGCGTATGAGACGAAAAGCAAGTCGATGTTTTTTTTTCCTAGCT
The DNA here is from genome assembly GCF_002443255.2 of Varroa destructor. Taxonomy (NCBI): domain Eukaryota; kingdom Metazoa; phylum Arthropoda; class Arachnida; order Mesostigmata; family Varroidae; genus Varroa; species Varroa destructor. The sequence goes on from NW_019211458.1 coordinate 18,354,057, forward strand.
CGTTACGCGTACGACTGGATCCAGCAACACAGCTATCGCCAATCAACATACTTCTAGTAACGAAAGCCATGGTATTATGATTAATCTATTTAGCCATAATTGTCGACAAACGAATAGTATTTACATACTTTACCTATAGCATGACTGTTTCTCCAGCCCAAACTCAAGCACCGATTATCACCTTTATCAACTTTCATCGTGCATTTGTACGCCATTGATTCTCTGGCAGTGGGGTCAAACGTGGCTAGCAACGTTCGGTCCCACCGGCAACGTTCTGCGTGCATGTAAAGTTTTTATGATATAGCATCAGTTTTCAGTTCAAATGTGCAGGCCTCATATAATTTCCTTGAGCAAGTCTTACGTACATTTATAGAATTCGTTGGGTTGCAACTATCTCGTTTGTCCTGTTTCGGAGCGTTGTTTATTCCGTTTGCGTTCGTACGCTTTACGTCGTCCATTTATTCTTTCAATGATGTCGCGCCTATGGTCTCGTTTCGTTTTTGATAACAGTGCAAAAAAAAATACATAGAACATTCATTGAATCTATACAGATGCAAGTATATTCTCCATTATTCCGCTCGGCCGGTAGTAACGGTGTTCGTAAGAGCGTTCGGCGAATCCAAACAGGCTACCAATGGGAAAACCTCGCAGCAAACGTAAAATTTATGCCTCACTATGAGTGATGCCTTCACATTAGGACCAATCATTGATGTTGTCTCAGGTATAATGGCGATAGATATCAATTACGCTATTCCAGTTACTCTCCTATGATACTATTGTCATGATAACTAACACTGAGTAAATGTAAAGATATCCATAATCCTTTCAAGTTAGTGTTTCTTCAATAACAGGATCGATAGGATAGTTCAATAGAAGTTACTGATATAACGTTTTTTCACATTGTATTCCCCTAGCAGCTTCTTCTAAATAGACCATCAATACTGTCTATATTGATGCTCTATTTACGCTATCCGTACTCGCGATATTTACCACTAGCGTACTGAATACCATAATCATCACATGGACGTATATTCTTCTCTTACACCAATGTCTGTCACGTCAAAGTGGTCATAACGAGGCCAGACGGCCTCCTTCCCAAACGTTTTCTGCCTTTCATTATTACTAACTACGAAGGCTATTCTGGAAAAGAAAGCTGAATCCCCTACGAATTCTATTACAGCCTCCGAACGAGTACGTGACGGTATGACGAGCGAAGGAAAACCTGTATTCGTTACAAAGACTGTACTACACCGCATTTTCGTGTCGTAGATAAAGAGCTATAATTACCAGCTGATAACGATAATTTGACAGAAAATTTCACGGGTCATTTGTTACTCGTGAGTTGTTATCGAAAAAAAAAACACACTTACATAACTACAACAATAACAAGAGCATCATACGCTTCGTACCCTTAATGTACTAAGCCATTTGTAGTCTAGTCGTGTGGCGACCGCTATGCTGGTCATGTCCTAGAATTGTGCGTGTGCACAAAATTGTTTGCTGACTTCACCAGTCGGGTTCGTGAATAAATACGTGACAAAACATTACTACGCACATGAATGACGCTTGGTCCACGCTGTTCCATAGAGGTCTACCCCCCACTTTCCTGGCCACTGGTGACACAAAGCAGGCTGCCGACTGTCGATGCCGTTGTCGCCTTTGTCAAACAGTGACGTCGTCTATTGCCGGTTATCGCACACAGCTCGGCCGGTACCGTCCCACATCGTTTGTCCTGTACCGGCAATAAGAACGGTAACCTGTCTGCAAACGGGCCTGGTTCGGCTTACGGTTGTTCGCTTTGTCTGCTTATTGGTTCGGTCTAAACTCGAGCTAGTTCAGGCCATCATTTCACAGGCTCACGACCTTCCTATTAAGCCGCCTGCCTGACGCCCGTGGAACCCAGTGGTGTCTAAAGCCGGTCAAGCGTGATCGGAATGGTTAACATATGCTTGTACAATGCGAGAGTTGACTCACGATCATCGGTCCGCAGGTGGAGCGGCCTCCGGAGCAGCGGGTTGGGCAGAGGCCCGGTCAAATTTTACAATGGTCGTGGTCGAATAGTAACCGCTGTCCCTCATTGACTGAATGTGATTTTGTTTGTTGAACTGGGCTGGGTTGTACCATCCGTGAGAAATAATAGCTAAGGCAGTGACGTTACGGGTGTTTCACAAAAAATCGCAAAATCTCTGGGTTGGTCAATGGGCGTCGGCTACAAGACAAAGATAGATCACCGGAAAGGGACTTTTAGGACAATGAGGAAACAGATTTTCCGTCCCACAAACACGCAACGACACGTGCCGCCGACTGGAAGCTGATGCAACCAAATTTGTACACACGTTCCGTATCCAGATAAACGTAATAGCGAGCGTACAACTTCGAGCATAATTGCAACGTTTGCAAGAAACTTTGTCGCTAAAGCGATCGTTGGACGGCAGTTCGTCATCGTGAGCACCGTAGTCGCCTACCGAAGTAGCAGCAATCGTCGCCCGTCAAATGACCGTGGACGCTTCTCTCAGAACAAGCTGTAACCTATCGTCGGCTGTGAATAGCTCCAGTCACAACGACGGTGGCATGGCGCCATGGTGTGATAAGACTGTAGTATGGTACTCGATTTGCTCTGCTTCACGTTCTTTTAACTTTCCGTCATCTTCCGATCAGACAGAGCTAGACGGCAATTCATTTGATAATGCAGCTATAGCTGAAGTGATCATAACAGCTGAATTTGTAATAATGGAAATTGTGCTACATTAAATACAGTTCCCCTAATAATAATTGCAGCAATGATAGGAGTCGTAGTAGTCGAAGCTACACGTAGGGACGCACTGGTAAAATCCCAACAATAATTCGCAGGGCGTGCTATAGACACGCACACACCCAGACCGACCGACCGACAGACAAACAGTAGCTTATAGCAAAAAGCACCCGAGTGAAAAGTGATGGGTGGAACACGGTTCGCCAAAGTGACGAGAAATTAAAAGCAGAAAAAAAAAGGTTGACGAAAGAGCTTCCAGCCTCTGCTGGTGGGAAACAGTTTGATAGACATCAGTCAGCGTCAACAGCAAAAATCGCAGATCCGAGAGTAGCAACAGGTAGGCTCAGTATGCAGTGGAGTACGCCAGCGACAACGGACGGCTTTACGAGCAGAAAAAGAAAAGCTAAACTTGAAACAGAGACTGGGGCGGCAAAAATTGCCAGCAATGAATATGATAAGTTTTTCTTACAATGTAAACGCCTCAATGAAATTCTAGTCCCGGGTGACGGGAGGAGATATGGCCGCTACTGGCGTTAAACAACGGCACCGACGAATGGCTCCACGACATAAACGTTTCGACGAAGGCGGTTACATGCGTCAATTGTACCCGTTCGTCTAACGTCCGGTGTCAATCGATCGATCGGTCTTTGACGTTCCCGCCCCCAAGATACAAAAATCGACAGTTCCACCGTAACGACAGGGTAAGTAGGACTGGAATGATTCTGTTAGGACGAACAGGTGGAAGGTAAACGCAACCGACACTGCTGATCCATGTCTATTCTCAGAGGTGTTGGTTGGTAATCATAGCAGGTGGCTCATTACAATTTTGCTGCTGTCGCTGCTACTGAAGCAATGGCGGTCGAGAACAAAGCGAATCCTCATCTTCGATTGCCTGCCAGGCGATCGGCAAGCATACGCTGCACATCGGGTTCCGCGGAGTAGACGGAAAAGCTTCAGATCACCCGCAGGTTTGAACCGGGGATCTCGTTGCGGAGAGCATTACATACGATGCAGTCTAACGATTTTATGAAGTCGCCTGTGATGACCAGATGCTTTATATGATGTTTGAGACACTATCTACGCGAGCTATTTATACATTGTCTAGAAAAAGGAAAAATAAATGGCGGTCCAATATCTTCAAAGTGCCGAATGAGGGAAACGATATACGATAATCGTACGAACCATTTCGAGAACCTTTAATTTTTTATTTAAGAGTCTTAGTAGAAAAAAAAAACACCAAACCAGCTGGGGGAATAATACGCTTTTCTGTTTTCTATTGATTGACTGTAACAGATGTCACCCAAACAGGATCTAATGAAGCTATTACGACGGCCGCCAAATGCGGACCGAGCCGCTGATTTAATTCATGCATTTATAAATGCACTTCAATCTAACGAACTACCATGTTACCATAGCAACCTTGCGAGCCCTGAGGACATTTCCAAACAGCGTTAACCACGAAGAACGCTCTAGTACCACAGTGGTTATTTTTGAAACATGGCTTGATGTTTTTACTAGTCATCATGCGACAATATATTATAATATTTATTAATATATTTACCTAAGAAGCTCGATACTCACAATTCGAAACTACAACTGTATTAGATATGGTACATTTTCGACGCTTATATAGCGACAACGACGACGGCAGTACTTACGTAAACGTCGAACCGATCTTATCAACTGCACGGTTATAGGAAGTGAGGGCCTGACCCACAGCAGAAGATCGCTAACAAGAATCTACTATTAACGGCTTAACCGGCTTTTTGCTAACGGAAGAAACAACAATGCGTTGTTCAAAAGTGACGGCCAAATCGTAGCAAAATAGCACAGGGACTGCCGGCTGACGGCGCCTATTGACTGCTCATAGTAAGCTAGCAAGCTATTAGTACCATAAGATCCGTACGCTATTGGAACATTGGACTCCCCCATTGCAGTTGAACTCAATTTCGACGCCCAAACAAGCCGCTTTATATCTACGATTCTGTACGGCATTATACATATACAATAACTTGGGTCTACAGGCTCAGCAGCTCCCAATACGCTCGCGCAGAGAACCGAACGCTGCTGAGAATTTGGGCTAAAGTTCGCCTGTTCATTTTATTCCCATCCGATTTACATAAATCACATGTTTGAAAGAAGTGCCAGAATCGTGTACCTATATATTCATATATCTCTTGGGTGGCAGTTACAGCTCCTGACCGTTCTCTTCAACCGACAAATGGTTCCCTTGTTCGTTCTTAAGCTTCTCGACCAGCTGAATACTAAGCATTTGGTTTTGCGCACCGCTATTCACCTAACATTTATGACTGGCCCAATTTGTGTGCATTGATGCGGTGCGGCTTCTGTGTTCGATAGAAATTCCGTACGACGACAACACATATATGATTCTGCGGTGGTGACGATGACGGTGATTTCTATTATGAAATCGAAATAAAGCTAATCCTGATAGTTAATCCTGTAAGTTCTCCTGAGTATCAACGACCTTTTTAGCGATGTGACGGCAGTAAGCACCGATAACTAACAAGAACCAAGATAGACTGGTCAAAAAATGCCTGGTATATCTATATATCGAAGTGTCGCTTTCTACTTTTGTCCCTTCTTTTTTCTCTGTATATTTAAGAAATAAATAAGATCCATGAGAAAAAAAAAGTGGCGCTGATACAAACAGAATAGATAGGCAAATGTTCAGCCCGAGTCTCCATCGTATCACCGCGTCCGCCGCGGAATTCACAGCAGTTGGACATTATTTACTCGCCTCGACATTTTACTAACGTGGCAGAACGACCTGAATAGACAAAGCCGAATCCGACGGGGCCATCGTTGTAAATTGGACCTATTTGAGGACGAATGGCCAGAACAACCCTATTTTGTACTTTACTTTAAGGTAGTCTGATAACGAAACCAGAACAGTCCCGAAGCGGTAAAAATGATTGTTCCGTCAAAACGCTTGAAAACTGAGGATGCCATATTGATATTGATAATCAGCTATCTTAACGGTAGAGAATTCTGACAGTCGACCATTTTTCCACCTTTTCGTTGTTTCCGCATCACAAAGTATTGTTTAGGAAAGAAACTATCTTCGTTGCTGTAACATACGCGCCACTTATAAAGATTCATACGAAACAACATGTATGTACATATATATTTTTTTGCGCTGACTTCCGACAGAAAACCTTTCTATTGATTTTCCTTAAACCTGACGACAATCTGGCAGAGTGTAGATCTTAAGACGTTTTCAGATTAATGGCCGATAAACTTTTCATAGTGGATGTCAGATATGAACGGTAGCTTCGAGCTTCCATCTCGGTATACATCTACCGCAAGTCTTCTCAGAGTACGCTATATGCATATATATCTAGTATTGGTAAGTTGACATAGAAAGAACGCGCTCAAGATAATAAGAGACGAGGAGGCTACATTTAGAGGTGTGTTTCAGCTTGACATGGAAACTAAGATGGGTGCGAGTCAGTGACAAATAGGCTGTCGTTCCGGGTGGCACTCAGTAAACACTTAACCAAAAACAAAGCTTTAATTATACGCGTCCTTCGCAAATACGAAACGCGAAAAAAAGAGGCAAATTGAGATAAACCCCTTTTACTGGTCTTTCTTTCGTAACTGTAATTGTTGTCGCGTACTCGATTCGTTGCCGCGAGCGGCAATAGCAGTCGAAATAGCCGCAGTTAATTAGACTGAAAGGTTCGCAAAACGTTTTACGAGACGCTGATGAGGAAAATAGCAGCAAAAAAAAAAAGCAACGGCCATCTTGCTATCGTCGCTGACACTATCTATCGCTTTTAATGACGCTAACAATGTTGACGATGTCGGTGGCGCAATGCTTAATCGCAAACGTTCGTAGCTAATATTGCCTATAGGTACGTCATTATATCATACGGCCCCCAGTCTAAGAAGCTGCAGAACAGTCCGCTGCAGCAGAAACCTCGACCTTTCCAGTGCCGACGAGGGGTGTGGCCTAACTTTATCGTTGTTCCAACACACAGACAATACATTCTGCAGGATAACTTCACAGATGTCACTTTTTTTAGAATACGCCTTCACCGCACCACAATGCACCCGGTATTACCCATGATTAGCATGCGCTGCTGGCCTAAACGGTGCAAATTGTCCCTTGTTACTACCTCTGTGAGCTTTGTTTTTCGCAGCAGCCTTCGGAATCTAATGATACTTCACCTTTACATTATCAGTGCTGTCTATTTGTCTGTGCGCTCTATGGATTGCTTCAAGTGGGCTTCGGTTGCAACGTTATAGCAGCCGTTTCACCGGGCTCTAGCGTCGCTTTTGTTGTCCCGAAAAACGGCAATTGCTGCCGTTTCCGGTCCAAGGTATGGCCTGATGTTGGCGATAGCGCTTGTGTCCGTGTGTTTCTGCGTTGGCGTGTCTCCGTCGCCTATTATCGCTTCGGACCGAAGAGTGGCGTCGGTTCACTATTGAGGCTAGGCTAAATAGACCCAAGCCATCGGACTCCTATTGGTGGTCGTTTGCACCTGACGGCTGAAGTATCGTTATGCGCGGCCAGCTGACGTGACTAACAAAGACACTGTGATGGACTGAAGTATAACAACGAGCATCTATTGGTATGAGGCAGACTGAAACAACACAAAAGGTATATAGATTTTGTCGAAACATCAGCGTTCGCTAACTAAGTGTCAACGACTGTCAACAGAAGCGAGAAGACGAAATATCTAGGGTGCTCATGACTATAGAACTGTCACTACTGTCGCTATGAAAAAATCTCCTTTGAAGCTTTGCTGTTGGGTTCGGCGACAGCATCGGGATCGACTCGTCAACCCCTCTGTGACGACACAGTACGTCTCGGCGATGCCATCACATTTTCAATGCTGTTATAGTTCATCGTCGTGAAGTGTGTGTGTGTGTGTGTGTGTGTGTATGTATGTATGATCGAAGACAAGAACGGAACGTGGTTACATGCCGTGTGACATAGCAGACGTGCAGTCTATTGTCAGTCAGTGCCTTATAGGAATAACGTCATTGTGCTTCTTAAATGATTCGACATTGTACCTAACAGTGGGTCAGCGTAAATACAGTCACATAATCAGGGGCTAGCTTATGCATGCTTCATATGCAGATAGACGCACAATGTGGTCTTATATCTGTGTCACACACTATGACAAGCCTGACTTTGTTAGGAAAGCTACTTTAATTGTAAACAATGACGACATTGATTGTCAAAATTATAAAACAAGTGTCCTGCATACGGTGGAATAATCTGCGCCAAAAAATGTTTGGGTAAAATCAGTTTCTCTTACATCACAGTTGCTTGTCATTGAAAACTCAAGGACATCCTGACCGTCGGTTCGCTGCTGAAAAATGTTCACCGTTTATAGCGGATCAGAGACAGATCCCGTTTTGATTTGAGTCGTTACCTCGTTGGTAAATTATTGGCTCGCAAGTTACTCAGATCTTGAGTAGCTACTGCATATCTCGACTTTAGCGTTACTGTCATTTGTCGACTGCAAGGATACCACAGTGACCGATGGCGGAAACGATATACGAATAAACCGACGATTTGATCGGGCGATGAGTGCTGCCCGGGTCGGTTCGAACAAGCACGAGCTACCTGTGATGAATGCGCGCGATGACGACGTTAGCCAGTAAATCGAACGAGTAAAATATTGCGAAAAAACCGTCAATCTATGTTGGTGATGGCTCCTATTCGGCAATAACTTGTAGAAACGGAACCGTTAAAACTACTGTGTATGTTACGTCTTTCCCATTGTTCTAAATAAAATATATAGAACGCTACGACCTCTGAATGAAACATTCAAAATGCTTAAATGACTCGATGGTACATTGTTTTCCTCATGTTATAGTTGTTTCTTTGCATCTATAACAGTTGAACGTATCACACGACGGCTAATTGACAACAACAACAATCAGCCGGTGGCTGTCAGCGTCACGCGGACATTTTTATACTACGTACTTTTGTTAGCAGCGACCGAAAAGCGTAGCATGAAATTCTGGATAATCGAGCTTTCAACTTGTGTACAGTGTAATGATGAAAACACTATTTACGTGCACTGGCAACAAGGGGCCCCGCCTATGTATCAGTTGATAACGGCATGCCTCGTGCACTAGTGTATGTAAACATTGTTCAACTTGTCCTTTAGAATATAGACGTTTTTTTTGTTGTTGTTGTTATTACTAATTTAAATGCGGCTTGTTGTGTCGTGATTCGCATTGGTTAGTAGATCATTTTTGGACGCAAAACCTTTACTGGCCAACATTTTTCGTTATCGGTATGGCTCATATTGCCATATATGTCAATTGTGTTTTTTGCTACCCAGCCACTCTCTATATCTCGGGCACGTCAGATAATACGTAGCCAATATGTCCGAAATGTACCGATCGGCTGCTCTCAGACAGTTGAAACGCAATAGTAACAACAGCACTGACAAACAACGGAAAACCAAATGAGAATTAGAAAAAGTAAGTCTTTCGTAACAGGCACCGAAAACAATACCATTATTATCAGCGTCAATCAGCGGAGCGATTTACACATATTTTTATGTATACGAACGGCACGAACAGGAGCAGGACGGAACGAACAAGATAGAAATTCTTACTTCGTTTAGGCTAGGGGTTTCGTCCATGACTATTTGATCGGGCGATGAGTGCTGCCCGGGTCGGTCCGACGCTCAGCGATTTAGCTACGCGAGGGGTGTACACTGTACACATATACATATCAAGTTCGCTTTTTTGACCAAGGCAATGTCTCTGCAATATGGCCCGAAGCCGAGAAACGTTAGTAGACTAGAAGGAGTGAAGTTAGTTATCGCTGAATACTCAAACCCTCGATTCGGCCAAAACTGTATACCTAATGCAGTTCTACATCCTACAATCTATCTATCTATCCGTCTAATTTGAAGACGAGAAGAAAATCGATATGCCGTATGGCGGGCACTTTAATACATACAACAACTATCATGGCTATGCTAAGCTTAGCAATAGTATCGAACTGAAAAGGTGTGGTTTTCAAAGCCACAATTCCACTTGGTCCTCGTCAGGAAATTTTCGTCACAAAATTCTTGTGTCGTTCATCAGTGACGGAACGTATCAGACCTGCATTTATTCACTGTAAAAGCCTAGCATGAAAGCTGTACAACGGGTTCGCTTTGAGACAGACGAACTTAGTATTATAGTTCTGCCAAAAGATACAACAAAAAAAATGATAAGCGCCCATTGATTAAGTGAACTATTGCCAGTTTGTATTCGTTGACACGACCTTCTAGCTGGGCACACTTTGAGCAACGAAACACTTGCCACGCAACGTTATTTGTAAATATTCGAAGTATAGCAAAATAGGCAGTGAAGTAGATAACCGTGACGGCTACAATAGCGGAAAAGGCAAACTGCAAAAGCGTTTAATAACTACACGGATTTATTTCACCGTAGCTGGGACGAGTCTCGACTAAGGTATAACACTATCGAGACTGTCTGGCTGAATCATCTTCCCGTTCACTCGACCGTGTCGCCGGCAGACTGGCGGAAACTCTGATACACAGACGTCGCTCGGTCGTAAAAACATTGTGCGAACCTGTATTGGACGTATTCATAAATCGGAAGACTTGAATCGGAAGTAAAGAAAGGAGCTTCTTTCGAACAGTTCCGTGTTTCCCGCTTCGAGCCATTTTTTGCTATTTCTAAATTCAATTTTTCGGCATTTTTTACATCAACTAACAAAAATATTACATTGGTTTTCCTGATTTAATTAGTAAGGACGTCTTCGAGGGGCGTCGAGTGTTTACACAAGTTGTAGCACTACTATGAATATATGAATGAGGGTTTTGGAGACAGAGTTTCGGTGTCTTATCACAGTACGGGTGCAGTCACTTGATACATTGCAGTTACCTGACTACGCAGAAGGTATAATGCGTCGTGAGATGAAAAGCTCACGTAAGCCGTTCGAGGAGCTCAAGACCGTTAGTGGACACGAGTAAATCACACAGACTATGTATGAACTTAGGAGCAGAACCTAAGTATGCCCCGTTGGTTTGAAGGAACACCTCAAAACTGTACAGCATCGCTCGTCGTAGACATTTTTCTCCGATGCAAGGTGCTGCTTCGTGTCGGATCCGTCACTTTGTACGATTCGCGTCCGAGGCGGACGTCTGTTAAGGAAGTCCTACAGCCCTTTTCCGTCATTCCCTTGTGGCGCTAGCGCCAACGAGCCGACCGGATGCAATATTCTTGCGTACACACTTACCTGTTTGTTATAAAAGATCCATCGATGTGTCTGTGCAGGATGCGTAAACACGTGAGCGCCGTCACAGGTCACTCGTTTATCAGCATCAACATCTCTTCGTGCATTACCAGTTCGTCTATTCGTTACCCGTTCTGGCTACGCTGCCGATCGCCCCCTTCAGCAGCTCAAACTACGCTATGCGATTCACAGAAATTTATCAACAACCCCTTGGCATGGCACTATTAAACATAATTTCTAGTTACCTAGCTGTTAAGATTCCTTTTAGAAATTAGACGTTCTGAATTCGTAGAAGCTTTGATCTCTGCTTGTCGACATTATTATCAGTATCATGATTATCATTTCATCAAGAAGCAACATCGATTCCTGCCGTTCCTCTCTATCTACTGCGACTGCTCCGTAGTTAGCTTTCACCGATGCGGTAACAAACCGTCAGTGATACTCTGGCGTTTTATGATCTGCTGATTTGCTGTTTACCGTATCATCGACCACGTGTAGCCTTGTCATTGTTGAGATTTTAGATAGCCAACCGTATCACAGCATTACAATTAAATTTACTTAATTGTTTTATTAAATACGCGATACAGCGGGTACTGGCTCGATGTACTTTTGGACAATCACTCGATCGTCCAATCAAGGGACGCGAACATGCGCAGCTTTATGAAGAAACAGAAATTGCAAAATACTGATGATAACGATTGACGATGATAGCCCAACCGCCGTTCGTAATGATTAAGGTGACAACAAACTTGTAACTCGTTGTTATTGTTTTTGTTATTGCACTTTATTGTGGAAAAGGTTGCCATTGTGGTCGATTGAGGGTTGGCTGAAAGTACTGAAAATCCTTCAGACATATTTGCGTGATACAAACAATTGATAAGGCTCGACGAGACATAAGAATAGATATCACTTGAGAACTGTTACTCGGGACAAATACTTTTCGTAGATACATGTACATTGTCTCCGGTAGAAGAAATTGTCTATTATAGTGAAAATAGATCAGCTTCGTAGGTCACTGTATGGAATAATACACTGCCAATACGAGTATTATATAAGAAGAAAAAAAAAAAGTTTTCATGGATGTACCTGTAATACCAAGATTGATCTAGCGGTACAATGTTAAGAAAATTTCAGCTGGACGACCCTCAGCGAAACAGGTAACTAACAAGACTTTTAAAGCATTAGTATGAAGATATTTAGCACCCCACACCTGTGACATGTGGAAGAAAAGAGCACCATGTTTGTCAAAATTAGATATTGTTATTATGGAAGAACCATCTCCTGTAGTCGGGCTTACTTTTTGGGAAGAAAACGTCAGTATCAGCCTTGGGCTAGCATTCTTACAGAATATGGATGGACGTCCCGTCAACGACTCTATGACAAAGCATTGTTGGCTAAATACGGCCAGCTGTATTGTGGCTTATTTGACAAGATATTCGTCCTGTGCTGAGTAGAGGAGTGTTGAATACAATGCACAGAGTTCCCGTTCTGATCAAGCATTACCCTGTCAATTTGCTCAAGAAAAGAACAATGTAAGCAAAGCGATCAACGTTGGAGGATACGCGGTTTTTTTTGTGATAAAAATTTAAGGCATACAACGGCCAGTGCTTCGCAATAGCGAAGCCCTGCGATAATAATCTGTCCAGCAGCAATGAAGCCTCAACCGTCACGTCACTTGTTACGCCATCTGTGTGCCTGTCTGACGTATTACGTGCTTGATGACTCAAACGTAGCATTAATTTGTGATATATGTAATCGTATTGTGTTTCACGCATACGATATTCCAATATGATATTTGTAAAAATGCGAATCTGCTATACACGACATGTCGTTCGATGTATTGTTTCAGCCGGTCAGCATGTCAAACCCAACGTTCGTGCCCACGTTTCCGGAAGATGGTGGCGAACAAAAATATAGTTAATTAATCTAGTTTGTAAAAATGGCCAATAGCGACAATGGTCGTCACAAATATTATATTGCCATTATCGCCGTTATGTTCTCCCTTCCATTGGAAGAAGGCCATACAGCGCGTTCGTCTGTGAAATGAACGCGGTCACCTGCCGTTGATCGTCGACGGATCACGGTCTGGATCGAGGCGAACCGATTCCAATGATCGATTACAAGACAGCGTATCAAATGGAGCGGCGGCTATCGAATCTAGGAATAAAGAAACGATAATGGCGAACAATCCAATCTGATCTAAACACACGGATTAATAGTTACCCGACACAAATCGATGCAGACAAATAAATAAAATTACTTTTTCCAGAGAAAACGGAATATCGTACTTGGTGCTGGATGAAAAAGCACATATATGCATCTATATTTGGATGTCTTTCGATTGTCGCTTGTATTTTCGCCTCAGCGGGAATCAGAGTTGTGTGACGCGTCCAGCATGAGTACAACGCTCTGTTCCGATTAATCAATCAGTCGTTAAGAGATCGACAGATCTTGCCCTCCAGATAGAAAAAAGACAACAGATAATCAAGATACGAATTGCTGATGTGGGCAAGTTCGAAAACGAAAAATAGATGTACGCCTTTTGCAGAGGCAAAGGGATGAAAAAGTATTTCTCCTTCTAGAAACCTGGTGGTTCGGAATGCGATCAGACATCCTTGAAACAAACGGTTCACACTGAGCTATTATATCCTCGAGTGGTAAATTCGAACAAAAATGATACTCGAATCAGTAAAGGAAGCCTTACGCGTTAGCTCAGCCATAAACAGCAGGCTGCAACAAACGCGATGAGTGGTACTGCGCTCGCATGCAGTATTCACAGGGACACACATCGGCTACGGGTGCACGAAGAGGATAAGCTGCTACGAAACGATTAGGCCGTTTAGTTGTGTGTAACTGGCTATTGTTCGTTTAATGTTGCAGACAATGGCTCGGAGTACTGCACTATTTAATAAACCTAATGCGATTTTTCACGTTTAGACTTAATTTTCGCTCGAAACCGGATGAACGTTCTGGCCTTACGTGCAAGTATGTCGTACATCAGCTTTTGGCCGCACTCATAAATGCTACAGTGTCCCTATCCCGCAACATAATGTTTTCTGTTTTTGTTGCCTGGACAATATCAACAGGTTAAAGCACAACGATTTTTAAAAAAATGCTTTTGTAAGCAGTGAATGGTAGTAATACCCAATAAAAAGCGTTATATTGTCACGGCGTTTTTGCTGATTTTGTAACTGAATTAGGAAAGAAATTACGTTCTTTTTTTGTGTGATCAGTAGTTATGACATTATATGGTTAACTTACGCGGTTTAACATCGTGTAGCAGCTGTATATCGATCTCATCTGGCTGGCTCAAGGCGGGTTCAGCGTAAAGTAACGCACTACTATTTCAAATACAATAGACGCGAAAATGAAATTAAAGTGAGGAGGTTTTTATGTAGATTCGAACACGCTTACCAACTGCTAAGTTAAATCTTTTATCGAATCGAGAGAAGTTCTGATACGCTACGCTACAAGACAGCAGTATTGCGGTGATCGGGAACCGTTTGGCAAGGATTCGATCATTTAACTGATCCTGCTAATAATTCACTTAAGCGAAAGGCTTCAATGTATAGTTACTATAGTAGTTCTGCTTTAAATTGCACTATTGCTTAATGCAGCGTGTGCTGGATTAGGCCAAGGCCGACGGCCACAACTGGATCACAACTCTTCGATCAACATTTTGTTTAAAACCCTTAGAAAATCTACGACTTGACAAAAGAATAGGAACATTTTTATTCTATTCTAAGTCTATGCCGATGCGTATAGAGATGTGGCCAGGAAAATGCTCTTCCAAAATGGCCAAGCATCCCTCGTCGGGGTTTCTCATACTTGGAGCAAGCGGATAATGTTGGTGACTTCACTGTGATTACTTGTCTTCAACATAAGTTTTATCTGAATGCAGTTAATTGAATGCAAATCATGATTCCTTTGATTTCGGAGAAAAGTTGTCATCTATGGGAACACCCGTCACGCCTGTTGATAAAATTACTAAATAGTAAATTCGAATCGACACAACTTTTCTACGTAATCCGTTTTGCTGCTACCTTCAATGAAAACTTTACTTTAACCTTAAGCGCCAGAGTCAGCAATCCAATCTGCCTAATTATTCTTCTACTGAATGGTAATGGCCAAGATTCAGGAACGCCATCTGGATTTCGTATAGATTTTGGCCAAATCCTTTGGTACCTGAACAAAACTGAGAAGAGTTTCGTAAACCGTCGTTAAGCAATTTTTTTGTGAGGTGCCCTATCTCGTCGTTACCTATGCCACACATGGGATAGGCGCTGGCACACCTGCACCTGACACTCCTGATAACGGCACGATTACGTCATTATTTTACCTCGTTATAGCCATCGTTATTGCGATTACTGATGAATACTAATGACGTGAGTCTGCTGGTCACGAACGGTTTCAGGGTTTAAATCCTCCTTAAAGACGCCGCTAAAGCCGGCTCGTGTTCGAGTGCTGCTCCATTTGCCCGCTAGACGCAGCCACTGCTGGTCGCGGCAGAATTGCATAATAGCAACGCCGCTGCCGCGTAATAGCTTTTGTAGTTATTGGCATACCAAGGCTGGTCTCACTAACAAAACCCATAACAGAAACGACATACAGGGAAAATGGAGAGGCCGTGTCCACTGCGCTACTGACTGCTATATTAGTCGCCAGCAGACGGCTCACACTACCTAACAACTGATCATCTTCGGTTTTCTTAGACGTGCGGGTTCCAACTTGATTTTCTCCCGCTTTTTTTGAGTCTTCGTTGGTTTTTTTAACTTAGAATCGGCACTTCTTGGATGATGTGTTTCGTCCACGACAACTGACAATGTTCGCCGTCAGCTTGCCGCTTCACTCTGAAAAAGCTTCCGAAAATTGTAAGTAAACATTCTCAGACTACCCGATCAGCGATTCCGTCGGTTTGTCTGTGAGACTGATATAAACAGGACAACCGGTGCCTTTATAAGCAAAGTAATATTAGGCCACAGCTTTGAGTTACGTCGAGGCGGGCGACTGAATAAATGTAGGATTATCGTTTGAAATTCAATGTGAGGGCTACTATGTTGATGTTGCAATTCAGTCTCGTTACTGGTCGAATTGGGACGACCTGTGATGGCAACAAGGCTCATCCCTATCTATAATATATTTAAGCTGGCCCTGGAAAGCTCAAAACAATGTTTTTTCTAGCTGTTTACCAAGCTAAACGTCAAATTCAGATAGATAAACAAAAGGTATCGATTCCGAGCACAAAGAGACACTTATCTGAACTGAAATAACGCTGAAAGTTTTTGTTTGTATTTCATTTTGTTGGTTCTAGTTAGCGTACATTCCCTGACAGGAAATCAACTCGTACTTCCACGGGATTGCATCTGTTAAGATATGCCGTATTTTATTACGGTTGAGTTCTCTACATCTGAAAAATTGCGTCTTGGTTTGCTACAGTCGTACCTTCGATAGAGCCATACAAAAACGCTTGTGCCTATCTGTCCAAAAGATATGTAGGACAAAAAAGGAGGACATTCACTATTCAAAATGCAAACTTCACACAATCAATTTATAGCTGCACAATATCTCCCTTTTCTTCGTCTGCATGCCATATCTTGGCATACGCCGCTGCTTTTTTTGCACTGCACATCACCCAATCATCACGAAGCGATTGTCATTATTTCCGGCTGTTCCTTCCGTTGCGGCGTTCTTTGTTGATCGAGCTTAAAATGCACCCACACACAATATGTGTATGTATATAAACAAACATGTGTATATGAGAGCGGCTTCATGTAGAAGGTCGCTTTGCCATTGGACTCTGCATGGACTCAGTCCAGGCAACTACAACAGGTAAATTTTATTTCGTTTGAGCATTGATGTTTTTAGTCGTTTATTCCTACAGAGAGTAAGGAATCATCCATCATTTATCTCTACAGCAGATGCACGCCTCCGCTGCTGCTCTTGTTGCTATGGTTATTTCTGCGGTGGTCATCGTCGTTTCGTTTAATGATACGTTGTTCGCATTATTTTAGCTTGGGGCCAACAAAGTAGCGGGGAAACTCTCGGCTGGCTATTTATCTGTACGGGTCTAATCCGACGATGGACAGTCGCCGTAGCGACCGCCATCATAGCCATCACCATCATGATCTTTGTCATCGACGCGATCATGAAGTCAGCTCGTCTTTCCTCCATTCTCGTCTCTACTCACAACACGGGTCCTACTACTATCACTGCTGCAGAGACTACTACGAGCGTTTACGTGCTCCCCATAAGCGAGTTTATCATCGCGATTCATTGCTGATTATGTACGTCAGTGTCCGTTTTCTGTCGTCACCGCTATGGCAGACCAGTGAAAGCCATTCTGCAGAAACTTGCGCGAGGTCTACACGCGAGCGTGAACTCACTGTTGCTTCTGTCGCTGCTATTATGCAGTTGGACCATAGCAGCCGCTGTATTCGAACGTCAGAGTCTGCTGTCGGCGGGCGAATACGTCATAGTCGGTCGCAAGTAACTCCGGTGCCCCAGCCAAGTGAGTGGCCCGCAGTGACCAGTTTCGGCGACGCGGCCAGCGATAGGAACGGGGCCGCTCACCGAAGAGTTACTAAGGACCGTTTTTTTTTTGACTAATATCGATGCTGCTGCTATAAATAACGTGGAGTTGTCTTTATTGTTTCTGCTTATTTTTTTTTTGTTATTGCTAGTTTCTTGTTTGTTTGGTGTTGATCGTTGCGGTTCAATTCTCCGTCTTTGTCTCGATCGTATGGAAAATGGCCAGGAACAGCAAACGCAGCAGAAGCCATAATCGTCCATCTTTAACAATTGCTTTCATAGCGTTATACGACTTCAGCGTATTAACCGGTGTAACTGGACATAGTAAAACGTTCGGGACGATTGACAACTGGTGCTGTCTGATACCGTCTGCATCAGACGTCCGTCTTCTGTAGTCTATGGACGCTTTGTACGGCGTACATTCTGATGTGTTTGTTACACATAGCTCAGGAATATAACGTCTGTTCGAATGAAGACACAACATCTGCGAACACCGACTAGTCAGATAGAAAATTCGCGCATGTGCATAAGTATAATGGCGTAAACGAGAACTGACGATAGCTACGGGGAGTGCGCAAGTCGCTAGTAATCAGGTCAACATTATAAATTTATCTTACTGGACGCAACTTCTACACGTGGCATACCTTTGAGAAGTTTAAAACTGAAGCCGCTCCATCGAGTTACATAGACGTCTAACTGTCCTGTAACTGAGCTGTATGGGAAGGTGCCTACACTCATTGGCGGACAAAAAAATTGTGAAAAGAAAGTCGGGTGGGACACGATATGGCGATATTTCTTCATTAAAAAATGAGTCTTTACACAGCATCGAAAATTCTTGGTAGCAGAAACATCTTAATAATCTATATTTTTCTTCTTTTTCGCTTGCAAACTCACAACATCAGGCTTCTGGCCTATTTTTTTTTTTTGTTTCGTGCCCATCTATTATTATTATTAGAATTTCCTGACAATCAAATATCCAGACTGCGAATGATGAAGATTATATCAGTTTCAGCATGCAACTACTGTCATTAGTATTATCGCCAATAATCTCCGTTCCTGGTTCTCCCCTTTTTTCTAGTCCTACATAGACATATACACATGTACAAAAATAACGCGGGTTTGTTTTATTAATAAATATACAGATACACACGCACACACACAAAGAAAGGGGCACGGCTGATAATTCGTTGTGTTAGCAGTAGCTGCTGTAGTGCAACATGTATCTGTATGGGCGAAGAGGCAGAATTATACGAAAGTGGACTATCTGTGATAGTGGGTTAGAGTCGTAGCTTGGTTTCCCCCGGTGCCCCGGTACCCCGGTAATGACAGTATAGGGAAACGTACAACGGCAAAAGCCTCATACGGTCCTGGTATTTCTCCGCTATTCACTTCGTTGATCGAGTGCAATCACCAACCATAGACATACATGCTGTCTCAAGCCAGGACTGTCCTAAGGAAGAAATATCACTGTGGATTTTCCTACTCCTTTTTTGTCGGCACACGATCACCGTGTATAAATCAGGTTAGATGTACACAATGAATATATTGTATATGTATGTACATGATAATAGCCAAGACTCGGCTCACGGTACCGATGCGCCTATCATAAAGATGTAATGAAATAATGAAACAGGACTCGCGTGCGCCAGGCGAGAGTAACGGTGCCCATCACAATAACGGCAGCGTGTTTGTGATATGTTGTTGCTCTATTGCTAAAAAAAAAAGGACAAGTTGGCCTAAAGGCGAACCTGTTCGAAGGGGTTGCTTCACAAAAAGGAGGCGGTTCTTCAACAGATACAGCATATAGCGAGAATAACACCGGACACGAATACTTCGCAATATGCAATCAATGATTACACCGTCTATCGCATTCCGGTAATACTTAGAGCTGTATCTATAATATAGGCCGTATACGCTACTGCCGCCCATCTTGAAAAACATTGCATATCAACCCACAAGCTCATGACGGTACTAACTAGAAGTGAGCGCCAAATTGTTGTGGCGGGCATATATAGATGCGTGGAACAGAAAAGGTCCAAGCAATCAAATAGACGCATTGGATGGTAAAGAAGAGCGTACATTAAGCCATCCAGTTAAAAGGATATCTTAGCGGCTTTCGAGACGAACAGCATTGGAATGGTGGACAAGGCAAATACCAGAGAGTGTCAGCGGTGCTCTTTCATATACAGATATATCGGTCTATGAACGTACACACTGAGCGACAAACATCAACGTAAAAGAAGCGCACAAACAATGATCGCCGGTTATAGCTTGTTCGGGTCGAATATCAAAGGTCTCGAACCTTTTGGACCCAGCGGACCAAAAAAATGAATGACGAAGCCATCAATGATGATTTCGCTCATACTTCTCTCTCGCTTTGTCCTGCTTCGTTCCTTTGCCATCTTCGTGCTTTGTTCGAACAACGCGTGACATAGTCGCAAACAAAATAGCGGCACGCAAATCGTTGTATCGAGGAACGCAATGGGATTGGGCGAACAAGCACAAAATTGACGTCGATCACCGGGACGCCCACACTATACATGGTAAAGTACGACCTTACACGACAGTTGTGGTTAGGAACATCAACAACAACAACAGCCGCGACTTCCTCAACACACTTCAATGCTTGGCGTTACGCGCGAATTGACATACAACAATAAAACTGGCTAGTGAAATACGTAGAGGCGAAGCGTTGTTTTTTCCGCGAAATGATGAGTACGGCTGAGCACGACATGGCCCATATTACCCCGCTTGCTTTGCCATTGAAACGTCGTGTCATTAGGGTCGACACCCCCACTTCGTTGCGTCTGCGGGGATAGTGTATATCGCACGATATCTACAAACGCGTCGACGATGGAGGAAGGGAATAGTGATGATTGAAGGAAAAAAATTAGCTAAATAGGGAATAATCCAATACGACTGATGAGTACAACATTTACGAGACTGTCATCGATAAATGGCTGCGAAGCGTCGATGGACAACAGGGGCATCAAAAGCAAAATACCGTACCGGAACGGTCGATTCCAGGGAATAGGAGGGTTGGTAGTGATACTGTACATACACAGAGTGCATTGGCCGCGGACGTTTTTGCTCTGCTGCTAACCGGTAACAGGGGCAACGCCTTGCTGGCAACTTTTTGCCGCGGGCATTCGTTTCTACTGCTGCCAGTTCTCGGAGTATCCCCTCGCTTTACGCACAACAAAAATCCCGTGCGCACAAAAAATATAACGATGAATCTCACGACGTATTTACTGGTTGATAGGCTTGCTATTATGTTGTCGGTCTGGCTGGTCGAGTAGTTGTGAGGGGACCGCTGCTAGCAGATTGTCACGCTTCCGGGCTGGCGTGGTTGTAGCCAAAGTAGGCGGTGATGCGTTGTATAACAAACAAAATTGTCAGACTCTTTGGCGCACCGTTGTTGGTGGGCTGGTGTAACGTGCGGTAAACGTGTACGTTCAGGTTATGTGTGACGTTCAGGTCACCGTGGTTTAGCTCGGCTGCATTGGAGAATCACAGTAGGTAGACGCCTGCCGGCAGCGCCGCCGCGTTGATAGGAGTGGCCACCATCTCATGGCATCAGTGCAGTAATGACCGTTGAAGCGCTCGAGGGTCTTCAAGATATTAGCAGGAAACAGGATGGCAGGATATGGCTATTATCGTTGAATGGATGGCTATGTAGACCTCATGGGGAATCGCACCTAAATTTTGTACGTAATCATCTGATTGAGTGACCCACTCGGTGACATCGCACATTGGCAAAACGTGACAGGATGTAAATATATTGATGTGAAGAGTCAATCTATGTAAACACGTGATTATAGAATATTTAGCGGCGTCGGAAGAATCGTCGGCAACATAGACCACAATAATAATAGCAGCGGCGACAAAAAAATGACTAACAGTTTGTCACACGATGCGATTTTTTCTTCATAAAATAGAACGTCTTACTGTGTGTTCCAAAAATCTTCTTTCCCACTAACGTGTACCTGTCTATCTGGCAACAACGGTGACACGAAACGATCTTTCCATGCCAGTATTTCTACGAATGACATTAAACACGAAGGGAAATCCACCAGAACACGTCGCGTCCTGTCGTCTAGGAAAGTAGGACATGATGACCGCGTTCGTGCGCCTATTGCTCACCGACACGGGTTCAGGATTCTCGCATCTCTTCACACTATTAACATCACACCAAGCTTAACATACGAATAGCAAAATTGACAGAAATGTATACGACACATGCATCGACGGACAAATATCGCGTATCGTCACATAGTGCACTAATCCATGAGAACAATGCTGGACGGGCAAGAATCCTCACCGGTTATATAGTTTCATGCCATATCCCGTACATACAATGTAATAATAACTATGTAGTTCACAGGTAGGCTGTAGGTGGAGGTATTGATATATAGTTAGGAGAAGATATTTATGTAGTTCAGCGTCGGCGCGACGCTTGTGCGTTGTATCTAGAAGTCATAAGCGATAAAGGTCATAGGTACGATAACGGTGGAGTGGCTTTGTAAGAAGCATGACTAGCGTTGAGAGGACTAGCAATGCGTTTCCTCAAAAATGGTGCTAATATTTCAATGTATGAGGTAGAACGCCCTCATTAGGTCATAGAAACAGCTCTACAGTCCCGTTGGTGTTGTCCTGCAACGACGGGATGCAAACAGAGTTCCTATAACGTAGCCTAGGAGCAGTCTGGTTGAGCGTAACTGACAGCGATGCGGCAGCTGTTGGTTCTATGGAGCTGCCGTATTTCTTGTTACCGTGGCTTTCACGCATTACCTGCCAAACGGAAACGATTACGTAAACAAAAACACTTGAAGCACATTGGATGTATTAGGTTGTGTTCGAGCATATACACTCGGTTTGTCTATCCTTCACCCGTTTGCCATCCGACGCACTCGAAACGCATACTTATCGATCGATAGTTCCTGGACATATGTATCGCTTGGCTGAAGTTCCCTTTTCGCCACTCCCCGAAACATATTGCTCTCATCAACTCATTCTCCATGCAAACATGATCAGAAAGCATATGATGCTACAGCTTTCAAATATGTTTGTATCCTTGTAACCAGATTCAGCATTCAATTGAGGTAGCCGTAGCAGTTTGGCTAGTGATAGAAGTATCGTTTTTGTTATCATTTCAGTAACACGGTGGCGCCGTTTTTACAGCGGTACGCCTGTGGTACTTCTCAATACCATTTGATATTACTGTGTCGGATATTGCTGCTATCGATGCTGACCAGAATTAGATGATGACGAAGCAGCCGTCATCACTGTTTGGCCGAACTGTCGATGCGTTCATATTCGGCTTTGTCCAGGCCGACGAATAGACGAAGGCGGCAGGTGGCGCTAGCGGCGGCGGAACCCCAACGGAACCCCATCAAACAAAAACTGCCGTAATGATTATTCGCACATCAAAGGTATTATTTTTGGTTAGTAACAGATGTCCAACGCATGTGTAACGCTCAGCGGTTCGCTATTGGCATTCAGGAGTTCCCCTGGCTCCTATATAGACGACTAAAGATTGTGTTTTGACGACAAGAAACACGGGACGTTTTTTCAGAAAGCAAGAAAAAGAAAGCGACGTTTTTTTCTGTTGCTTTCAACCTGCTACTTTGTTATGTCCTATTTCGCACCGCTACTACAACTACCACGACTTTTGTAAATAATTCTTTGTCTGCTTCTGTTTACTTCGTATCAAGATCATGTTTAATATCATGGATAGTGTTTACGTGCGTCGGTGCATCGTGTCGCGATTGAATTAGTCACTCGCTGGTTCCGCAAATCAGAACAGAGGTAAGTCTCGAATGGTAGTGGAGATATGCCACAGAACTAACGGATTTTTCATGACAAAAATTATATGTGCAAAGCTTTAGAACATGAATGTAACAATTAAAAATCAGATATGGCGCTTCTCCATCGGGTGAAAATGTCGGTTTGTTTTGTTACACAGTTGTCACTGGCGATAAAACACCAGTAAAGAGATAATGATGATGATAAAAGCTGTCATTGACGAACGAACTGCTCTGAGCTACGACAACAAACGCTTGAGTAGTGGCGATAGCGACCAAATCGATATCGAGCATGGATGGATGGATGGATCCGAGGATTGTTAGATAAAAATTTTCGCAGTGACTATACACACCAATGTTATGAAGCACGATGTAACCGTTAGTCGAACTCTAAGTTTATTCAGTAGGTGCCGTCAACTTTATTTATGTGAATTTGGTATTCGTTTCATTTGATTGATTCTGTCCATATTGGCCTTGCTAGTTTCGTTTAATGGAAGGCACGCCATGTACTTGTACTGTGGAACACTGTGAAATGGTTCTAAAATAGGCTTAATACAAAGCTGTTTCTATCTGAGCCCTACAACGATGCGCGTGCGTATTCGCAACGTTTAAACCCTTGATATCTATCCGTTTCTGTAAAAGAATAAGCGGAACGTATGTATGTGAACAGGCCTATGTTGTTATTATTAATATTACAGACACATTATTATTATTACTACCATATTAAGCGGTTGAAAAAACGTTAGGCGGCGCGACAACAAGTAATTTTTTATGTGTGTGTGTAGAGCGCAATATAAACAGGAACGAACGTTTTTGACAAAGCTAGCAACGTTTTACTGCAACTGAGATGTTGTTGTCTTTGGCATTGTTGCTGTTGTTGTTGTTGCTATAGTTGTTAAAGGCTGTCGAAAGCTATCGAGAAGGTTGCCGCCCATGTAACTGTGCCACTAGATCAATTCTGTCTTTGAACTCGACGCAAGTATCCTTGTTTATATTAATCATTGTCAGTAAATGTAGCTGGATGCCACTGTCGTTCTGTTAAACATGAAACAAAAGCGGAATATCCTAAATTGGGGTCTCATATCTTATTCAGTGTTTTCGTCTCGGTTACAGGTACCGGCCTCATGATGGGTCTGACTTACATTGGGACGGTAAGTAAGGACCATTTTTGAACTTGCTCATTTTAGGCAATACAAGAAAAATACTGTTAAGTATGCGCCGAGCCACAATTGAACTACTTCGATAAGAACAATTTTACTTTACAAAAATGTTGGGAAAACGTGGGTGCAAACACCCCTCCATAAATTAAGCTAGTAACTAGGCACGTTATACACAAACATGCCCAAAAAATTGTAATTCAATTTTTTTCTATCGGGCTACTTCTTTCGTTGAGCGATAGAAGCCTTTCGTAGCCTTACATCATGGAAAAATGAAAAAGGTCTATGGTAAAGGTGTCTACCATCAGGAACCACATCTTTCTTTAGTCGCTACCGAGCTTTTGTTACTTAACTCCAAAATAGCACCGGTGACTGCTGACTGAGGACCATTTGGCCTTATGTGACAAACCAAAGCACAAGCCACTACAAAACGACGTTTCGGCTGGCTGCTTGGTCCTGCCCTTAATGGGCAAATCGCCGAAAGATGACGTAAAGTTTCTCTTTGTAGCTGTGTTAAACTACGCATAGATGGCGCTGAGTCGCTCAAATCGTCATGTTGTAACCAGGTGCATGGTACGTCGCATCCAGGATCAAGCTTCTTATGCATGACTCACTCATGATGATTTTATTCCCCATTAAAGTGCCTTTATTAAATCACCGATTACTATGTTATTATGAAATTGCAGATGAGGAGTCGTTGTCGATAGTCTACATAGAACAAGCCAGTGCTGTGACAGGTGCTACGTGAAGCGCAACTAAGAAAAACCGACATATCCCGACGCAATCACCGCGATTAAATATATAGACAATTTTTCGGCATTAGAAGAAGTCAATATCAAGGAGTTTTTTTTCCACTAGTTCATAAACTCGAACGATATTTCCTATAAATAGAGATTCTGTACGATTTTGAAGACAGCAGCTGAAGTTTTTATAACCACCAATGGGTATTGAATAACTTGCGCTTTGAAATATCTTCAAAAGTATAGAACAGAGGAAGAAGTTGCCTTTTCCAGAAATCTGCGGAATCTAAGGACATCAAAGGAAGGTATACAATAACATACGGCGATTGTGAGAATAAATTTTATAAGTATCGGTAATGCTGTCGCCGGGCGATGGCCGGGCATTAGCATGCCGACCAATGGCTGTACTCATTATGAAAATGTTAAGTACAAAAACCGTGTCGTATATTGCAATATATATACTTTTTTTTTTACATACTCAAGCCAATATTTATAGCTTTAGAACACTTGGATCGGCTGTAGGTACATACAGGCGTGCCTGCTAATCTTAGGGACACGTTGTGGTCTAGGTTCGAAACCGGGTATAGACACACAGAGTTCGTGCCGTGCTGGGAGTCAGCGTCTGTCTTATGGAACGTTTAACGGTGATACCGGACGTAAAACTCGAAACATTGAGGTACATACAGACGCACAGGGTGATTATACTAAAGAATAGGCTTTTTGAATTTATGTCGAGAACAATAAAAAGATAATTGAAGAACGTAAAATGCAGAATTCCTAACTTGAAGCCGAAAACTGTTTGTACATTTATTTTTCTTAAACATATATTTTTGAAGATTTTGGCATTTTTAATCTATGCATGACAAAAGCGATTTCGAAATGGATTCATCACAGAGCTTTCATCTTCATCGTATTTGATAGCGCGGCCCACATCCAACCAAAGACTGACAGCGGTACAAACCGGCCAATCGTATCTGCTTCAAACCATTCTTAGTATGTCTTTCTCATTTGACCGTTTGCCCATCTTTTATGTGCCAGGCAATCAGGCCATGTATATTTGTACCCATTAAATTTGGGAATGTTCGAAATACAAGTAGAAAAAAATTTATAAAAAATATCATGTTTTTCTTATAAATACTTGACAGATTTTACTCAAATTGTTATATCATCATTCTTTGCAATGTGAATAGCCGTAAAAAGGGTAACACCATGAATGATTTTTTTTTACTATACGGGGACTCCAAATATATAAAAGAGGCAAACTGTTTGGTTCGTAGGGCTGTCTGGTTAAGGATCTATGCTGCTAGGTGCTATTGCTACAGCACATACTTCGAAGTGACCTAAACAAAACTAAGCTAAACGTGTCGAAAATTGTGAACTACCCAAAAAAAATTAATATTGAAAGAAAAAAGTAGTAGTCCATTTTCGGTATAAAGTTGGAGGCGTTACTCTGTGGGTCCGACCTGGGTCTTGGATTGTTGTTCCCTTAAGAAAGAAATCGCATTCATCGCTATGCTTCGAAAATGATTACAGCTAGAAAAAACATTGTTCAATCTTGCTAGCATGAGTGGCTTTTACATTTTTGGTATCTTCACTTCAACATCTGATGAGAAATAATCGCATAACTGCAATCAACAAGTGGGGTAATCACGTATGCCTGTACGAGATTGCCCGCAGTCGACAGCAGTGCGGCTGTAAAGCACGCATGTCTCATCCTCTCTATATATCTTCGCCGTCACGAAGAAGAGGTACCACAACTGAGGCCTATTCGGTTGCTCTACTGATGTATCACGATTCCAGGACGTCGTAACGGCTAAGCCAAACAGCAGCGAGCGAGTATTGATTTGCCTACACTCGATTCCGAAGGTGGCAGAGGAATGGAAAAAATGAGCACAGCCAGCTGGTCAAATGGCAAATTTTTTATGTACATCAATATAAACAGCGCCGTGACTATCAGTGCACTAGGACCAGCATTTGGACAAGCGAGCTTTTGCAGTGGCTTATAATGCTCACAGTATTGATTACGCGAGTCGATGTCTGGCCGAATGCAGGATTTCAGAGTCAATGCAGTAGCTGTAGCGTAATGTGTTACGCAAAATTAGACACTTTATAGCTTTGTCATATCGTATCAGGCGATTCCTGCGACTACGTAGCCTACCTAGGTTATGAAAACGGTCAAATGAAGAGCAGTTCCTGGTGCAACTGATCGACCGCGAGCATTTTTAGCAAGAAAAAAACTGGTTTGATAGAGATTGTCTCGTCGAAAAGTTGCAGACGATATTCAGTTAAGTTGACGCGTCACCCCAAAAGACTTAATAACATTGCAGCCAGCCGCTGAGGCAATACGTACAAAAAAAACAACATGGTTACAATATATTCGATCGTAGCAAACAGCTATTATCTTCCTACTTACATTAGAAATGAACATTTCGCTATAACATATTCACTGTTTTATGACCACTAAGTGTATTTAAAATTTTCAATAAAAATGTAGGTTAAAAATCAAATCCAGCTCACCCGTTTTGCTTCTCTGTGTCTCGTTTACTAAACAGCACATGACCGACTCATACGACTGTCGTTATGAAACAAGCTTTTTGTTCTCGCCGTCCAGGATTCCGCTGCTCTTCTTTCTTCATTCGTCATGCAAGGCACATTTGTAGAGTCACAATAGTGGTTGACAGCCAACAATACAAGGTAATTTACAAAATGAATATCACCGTCATAAAAATACCGCCTGCTGATTCCCTACCGTTGAGCGACGATTAGGTCCGACCAATTGTCTATACTGGTTGGCCTTTGAAGGTGCGGAAATTAGTAGATATTCGAAGTACCGTCCATCAACACGGTACTCTAGTGCCGATGTATTCTAATGGGCGATGAATAAGGCACACCGCCTTCGCGCTGGGCAATGCCACGTTACCCACGGCAACATCGGTAACACCGCTCGGTTGGCAGACTGACTGGCGCTCATTGTGTTAGGAAGGTTCACTGCCAGGATGGCTTTTCAGTTGTCTACTCGGTTACGTTTACCTGATGGGATTGGCTTTGAAGTCTATCAGAAGTCCTCCATTTTTATTCGGGATATAAATTGTAGATGTTTTATAGTGGCCATTATAATCAGCAGCAAACTTCACAATCGATCAGATATCTGCCAGTTTAGTTGCTAATTTTAATACCGAGTATTTTTTTCTTTCAAAATACGAATGTAACACACATTAAAAAGTAAAACTATTTTATAAATAAATCTACAATTTATTACATTTGTTTGTTACTGTGTTCAGATAGAATGTTTGATTTTTTTAATTTGAAAGAGCTATCTTATTAATATATATATTAATAAGTATAAATTATTTTTACTAATCAACCTGACTTGCATCAGTGCTTTAGTTTTTTAGAAGCTTCATCAATAAAACTGATCATTAATTAAATTAGGAAAAAATCTTCTCATATTGTAAATATATTAGAATTTTGATTTACTTTTATAATAAGGTATATAATAATAATAATTGTGCTAGCAAAAACGTTTAGCTAAAAACTTGTCGAATCTAAATCGAAAAACTTAATCAACCATTGTGTCATGACAGAAATATATAATTTATATCAATTTTAAGTGCTTTCCCAAAAAAGCTAATTATTTCACACTAAAATATTTGTAAAGAAAACAGTATTGTTAAAAATAGTACATATATCTACAATATATATATACATAAGTAAAACATCGGCGAAAAACTCTCATCTGGATCTTAATACTAATGCTGTTCTTAACAGTTACGGTAAATGTCAACGAATAATTTATGCTATATATTGAAAATGTACAAAACTTTATCAATTCATATTTCTTCAGTCCAAGTTAACTAAGTTCGAAGAAAGGTAACGATCGTTCCAGCCAATACCATTAACCATTTGGCCTAGTGGCACTTTCGGGTATAAAGTCCAAGGCCATTAGTAAATCCAACTAAAACTATGGCCAAAGTATGCAGAACAATGTCGTCATGCAAACATCTAATTGGGCCGTTTGGTTCGTCCAGCTGTTGACCTAAAAGCTCCTATCAAATTTTCGACCTTGTCATTACCTAGAATTAACTAGCTATTGGAAGTGTTATAAATTTGGTAATCGTTAGCGCCACGCAAACCGAACCGTACGTCGTAAACATTTTTATTTATACCTCTTGGCCTTCCCTTCTTTTATGTCGATAGTTGAAATATGTAAGCGGTGCGATTGGGCCTTTGCAAGCAGTATTCGCATCATTCTGATCGTTAGAGGCAAGCCGTGTAGTCCAGCTAACAGAAACAGCTTGTAGCGGCAGTTATCTATTGACGGGGGCTAAGCAAAAAGGAGTGTCCTAGTAGCAATTGTGGAAATCGCGCAAGTGCATGAAATAGAGGAAACAGATGAGTGCTGTTATCGATAATGAGTTGATAGTGCTTAAACAAAAGGTACTGTTTAAACCCTCGGTGGGCCTTGACCTGTGGTCCCTACGCTAGGCACTGGACGGCATCTCACAAATATGCTATTATCACGATAGGTTATAGGGACAACAAGAGTATCGTTGATATTATTGGCAACAACGTCCTTTTGTGCAGCCCTAAAGAACCGCAAAAACTTCTTCACTAACAAGCAACACAAACGACAACAAAAACAAACGTAATTGTATCAAACAACAGCAGCGACAAAAGATCCTAGCAGCAGCAGTAGCAGCAGCAGCAATAAAAATCGTATCAGAACATAGTGCAATAATCAACAGCTGCAGCTATCTCCTGTGGAGGCAATGAATGGGGATTTAGAGGTTGAATTACTGCTTAAGGTAAAGACAATTTAATTTCATGATTACGATGAACATCGCCCGTAGAGCTGCTACTAAGACGATAACAAGGACACATGGTTACAGTGAGGAGCCGCCATAGGTACTCCGATTTTGTATGCACTAGTGTGATAAGGTCGATGAGAACCATTAATGAGAGTTTACTTGACTGGACTACGGACCGTAAATAAATCTAGATACGATTGTATACGCAAATAGGAACGAGGATGCCCATCGTTGTTTAGGAAGGAATTGATCCGCCTAACCGGCAGGACCCGTGCTCCTAGAAACAGTAGATTAGCCAACGGCGCAGAAATAGGACGGGCCGTTTACGAGTGGAGTAATACGGCTGTGAATGAAAATGTCGAACAGCAGCCCCAGCGGCTGTACGCCGCGTACACTGACCTCCATTGTCATAATTAATATGAAAATAATCATTTGCCGGCATCATTATCGTGAGCGTAATCTTAGCAATCATTGTTGTTCTGTTTCATTTTCACGATCATGGTCTTTATCTGACTAGATAGAACCGGTAAGTTGACTTTCGTCTTTACCCGTTAGCGGGGTGACGGCAGCCGGCTTCGGCGCTCGGTCCCTTGCTACGAGTGCCCCCCGCCAACAAGAGCCGGAATCTGTAGCGGTTCCACTTTCAGAAAAGGCAATAGATTGTCATAACGGTCATCGTCAGCACCAACAAAAGCGTAATAACAATAAGCATGATGACATAAATAGGAAATTTATGTTCCTACCGCTGCTCCGATTTCATAGCTGTTTTAATAAGGTTTTTTATTTCCGAGGATGAGATCCCTCTATCAAGAAAAAAATTGAGATCGCCGGACGCTTGAAAGAGAGCGTTGTTTCAGCAGCTACCAGTATATCCTTCCTCTCGTCCATCGACTCCTTGATCGTTTGCGCTGTCCCTCATCATTGCTATTGCATTACCATTAGTAGCCAGTAGCAAAACGTGGTACCACTAAAGTCGTACGTGCCATACTAGCTTGTTATTTTAAACTCGGAAGATTTATTTTTTTATAGGATGGCCAGAAATGAAACTAGCAAAAGGTAGCAATGACTTAAGCAG
Source organism: Varroa destructor (assembly GCF_002443255.2). Taxonomy (NCBI): domain Eukaryota; kingdom Metazoa; phylum Arthropoda; class Arachnida; order Mesostigmata; family Varroidae; genus Varroa; species Varroa destructor. The sequence goes on from NW_019211458.1 coordinate 18,385,163, forward strand.
CTAGAGTCCGTATAAGTAACTTTGCTACACAAGTCCAAGAACAAAGTTCGTAGGATTGATAAAGACGGACGACAACGATTGTATGCGCTGGTTGGGCTCCTTGAGCTGAGAACAAAAGGCTCTATTTGAGGACCATTTTGCAAGCCGCGCAACGTCGATCACTAGACCGATTCCGAAATTTTGCATAAATTGAATGAAAAAATATATCATTGACAACAAAACGCAGACGCTAACATATGCAATGGTTGTAGTGCCTTGGTCATGACAACGATGACTAATAAGCAAGTTCAATCAGTGAAGTGGCTTGCACTCCTCGTTGTCACTGCAGCCGCCTGAAAACGGCTAAATGTAATAGGTTTTTATGTTAGACAACGAAAATTAGCCGAAAATTTATTTTGACGTATGCTTGTTTGACGTGCAGAACGCATCAAATGCCAATGGGAAATAGCAAAAGCTGGCCCTCGACAATGTACTACACGCATTGTAGCCCCTCCGCATGACGGATGACATTTATGACCAACGAATACATGTACATGTATGCGATGGTGGTTGGCGTATGAGCTGACGCGTAAGCAAGTCTTTATCTTTATACAAAAACGTATATGAGTAAAACATCAACAACGACGCAATAATGTTACGCTAACCTAAACTTTCAATGCAAGATCGATATTGTTTAACACTCGATGCACATATTCTTGATTTTTATTTACATATGTTACAGGTACGCATGTAAGACTGTGTGGCTGCTCAGGCAAGACAGGCCTCCCGAAAGAAGAAACGAGCTTTTCGACGGAAGAGGCCAAAAAAAAAGGCAGCACTACTCAATCCAACATGGAGTCACTGAAAAAATTTTTTGCTAAACTACGGAACACGGTAAGTAAGTTTCACTGTTGTGAAATCCATTGTTTTGCCCAAGGTGGCCACCGTAAACGTTCAGTAGTTGCTAAAGGTTTTTCAAGAGTGTTTATTCGTACTCTTTTAAACCCTTAGGACGACACAATGTACATCTCTGTGGGTTAATTATGGGTAAAGCATTTTCTGCCCCTTATTCCGTCTACAGAAATATGACAAATTCGTCTTTTTAATTCTACCATGGTAGGCTAGTCTTTAGGAGATATTCCATCTTGCCAAAGCTCAGCTCTACTGCTGTTAATGAATTGTTATTATATGTCTCGAAATTTACGAGACTCTTATTTCGTACTAACGTCATCACAGAGTGGTACAACAACGATCATAAGATAACAGAAATTGAAACGGTGCCTAGAAGGGCGGGTATTTCTAGCATTTTTTCAAGCGAAGAATATCAGTTTGTTAGATAAGTAATGATTACTTCTTTTTGCTAACAGTTAAGTATCATACAACGCTTCGTGCCGTATAACATCGCTTTGATCGCATCAGAGTTGGGTTACCACTGCGGAAACTCTAACGACGGCGATGTCAAAAGGCAAAGAGCCCCCTGAGGAACGGATGGAGCGTGTAAAACGAAGACGCTAGAGCTGAGAATGCTAACTAAAATTAGCGCCATAAAAGCTTGCCTTGTAAAAGTTGTATTTTCAATCTAACGAACGTATTCTTCTTTGATTCAAGTAGCTCTAAAGGACGATGTATATTTGTTACATGAATCTAAATCAGATGGACAAAAGCATCTATAGTTTACCAGCTTAGACAAGTTTACCAGCTGATTTCCGTAGTTTCGCAATCGTTGACAGGCAGGTGTCGTAAACTCCGCATAAAAGCGGTCAAACGAAGCAGCTATCATTTCCATATTAACGTTCCAATGTATCATTTATTTAACCATTATTGGTCCAAGTTTCGGCATGTCGCAGTATGCCTTTGTACTGTTCCTATGTCCGGTCAACTACGAAATGATTATTATCTCTACCTAAGAGAGCACTTCACCACGCATTACCCTGCGTCGAGCAAAACTAATTCAGTGACATCGCCGACGTTCTTCAATTTAAGAAGGGAAACAGCATTAACAAGATCTGGAAATCGTTTCGTCTGGCTGGTATGGAACTATGGACTCGTCGTATCACATCTATAACCTGTCATCCGTTATTATTATCATCATTATGACGAATACATCATTGAAGCTGATGCACATCCCTTTGGTGCTCAACCGAAACTTACGACTTATACTAACTTATAGTTAATATAACTTCCAAGTGGAAGATGACTCTTGTGCACTTTGTAGGTTTGCCATTATAAATGGTTCCTCGACGGTAGTTTTTCTAGTTACCTGTGTTCGCTCCTTTCTAACACGAACAGTCTGAGCACGTTTTAGACTAAAACGTGTGCTACAGATCATTCAATCAAGATCAAACGATGAAATCACTCAATCGACAATAGTATATTTAACCGTCCTTATATGTCTTCATTTAGGTGGTTTGTCATAACAAATGTGCAGTAAACAGCACTACAGAACACAGATGATCAAAAATGATATCTTATCATCATTTGCACATTAGAATTAGTCAGCCTATGGGCGGGAAGTGATCGTTTCTTGCACCTCCATTTGTAAGGGCTGTTTAAAACTAGCTGGAGAATACGGGACTCCGGGTTGATTTGCTCCAAACGAGTTCAGGCGCACAGGCAAAATACAAACATTTCTTTTAAGGACACGATGTTTATATTCGTTCGAGCTGTTCCATATTTCTGGCAGATGTATTACACCTTATAGTGATGACGTAGCTGTATGTGCCGTTTCCTATATGACTAACCGTGCGCTTTAGTATATAGCACGCCTCTACCTTTCTTTTGCCAATTAAACAGCTCTTAGACAGCCACCTTTACTGAAGCCAGACCCTACGGACCCATCGGCGACCGCGACCACCAGCGTTTGCTGAAACTAGCTTCTATTATCAGCTAGCTCTTAGGCAAATTTCACACCTTTATCATCTGGATAATATGTCAAAAAGAATAACTGGTACAGTTCAGTCTAGCGTTGTCTGCCGCTTCTCGCTTAAAGAACGGCGAGAGTACCCGACAACGAACGAACGAACGAACGAACGTAAGTGTCATATGGAAATAACAACCTCGTGTAGGTCTGGATAAGAGACGTTAGGTTTGCAGTACTTAGCTAGACATTAGCATAGGAGCTTCCGCGTAGCACAGTCATATGTGACGGTGCTACGATCCTGGTTGTGTCTTTGTGCGTAAAGGTATGCTGTAGATAGACACAAAAGTTTGTAGCGTTATTCAGTCACTCGTGATGTGGCAGCAAGGGATATTTATCGGGGGCCTGTTGACTTGGCAATAACCGAGAATCGCACCGAACTGCCAGCGCAGTCATAACAATAGGCGTCGCTCTTTTGTAGACATGTTAGTCAAGTAGCTCTGACCGGCTGATCTGGTAATCTAAGCATAGCAGGTCCCGCGTGAAAGGCATGTATTATCATATGAAGTTACATTGGCGGCGATATTAAGGCCGCAATTACGACGTCATAGCCGTGATAAAATGTAATACCTGACAAAGGGGTATGTCCATATGGAGTAAGGTGGAAAATTTATGCTAGCATGTTGGAGTTTTGCACATTTGGAACGGGTTCATTTTTCGATTTTTTTTTTCTTGTGCATCATGGATGACGGGCGAACGGTAAGCCAGTGTGAGTGTATGACGAGATATGTGTGTGAGGGTGTTTTTATATGCGCATTTCTTTGTAAATATGATATAACACGTACCTGTTACGTGATCGTGTCAATCTTGTTTATTCCAATTTTTTATTTCTTGATTATGTAGATCGATTAAATGCTTGTGGTTACGTTACTTAACTATACATTAAAGAAGGCAGAAAAAAGCCTCTGTGAAATAACGTGTGACCTTTGTAACCGCTAGCCAGTTAGTTGTTAAGCTATCCATATATAAAAACTACGTAATTAAGAGAGAACACAAAGGCGTTTTGTGGCACATTTCGAAGTATGTAACACAAAGTTATATAATTCTGTGTATGTAAAACTTTGCTCTCATTACACAAGCATTGACTGACTGAACAATAGTGAATGTAGAACTTATCAGTTCCAGTAACAATTTGTCCCGTTTCCCCACTGTTGCCATAGTAGCAGCACAAAATAAGAGGTCCATTTAGCATGGATCGTGCATCAATCATGCTATAGTAGACCCCACTTGAACTTCTACAATCGGTGTTTCAAATTGGTATCGGCAGCAGACCAGTTAATCGTCTCGACTACGTAGCAGGGAAAAGAAAAAAAAGATTGATCAAGGGTTATTACAATCTTGTCAACGGCAGTTGTCCTTTCTATACATCCATACTTTAAGAGCTTCTGATAGCAGATAAATGAACCTCGGTCTCATGGCCGACTGCTCCATACCGATGATGTTATCGTTGTTGTAATGTTTGGTCTGATATGATGTCTCTGAATGAAGAGTGAATAAAACAGTCTGTAGCGGGAAAAAAAGCCTGTGCTTGAACGCAGTACCGCTTACGACAGATCGCCTGTGGTAGTTGTGACGGCTTTGCCGGCCCGGGGCCGACGCTCATGGTCTGAGCGACAGGTTTCATTGACTGACCGATAGCGGTATCATAGCCTGGGCGACTTTGGCTATTAAAATGATTGTACTGAAATGAGACTGCCGTATGCATGCAACGGGGTCCGCGCGTCAAGCAAGGTCACTCCGGTATATATATATACGTGTGTTTGTGGCTGTATGTTTGTATGTGTCCCATCGTTACAGTGTATCATATAGGAAGGAGACTCGAGCTATGATCACAAGCTATCGGATGACCCTGACGCCTGTGTAAACGCTCTGTACATTTGCGATCAGGCCGTCATCGTTTCGCAATGGAGCTGTGCCTCCCGCGTATTTTTACAGATCATGGCAAATGGAGTGACACTAGGTCACAGTTTTTAACAATGGGATGAACAAACTAGGATGGTCTCCCGCTCGAAGTCAAATCCGGCTTCGATACACAGCTTAACTTTGTTCCCAAGATGTCTCATCGTCGGCAGATAGATATTATTGACAAACGTTTTCTATGCTTATCTATTCATATTTATAACTTACGTTAATTTCACCAGCTTAAGCAGCCATTGAATATAGTTGATTTGTAAACGTAAGGTATTTCATAGTCGACAATAGGCTAAATTGTCGCACGAGCACGTTTCGAGGCACGTGTCCACGTGCGTCGCTGTACTTTCGAACACAATTCTATGCTTTGGCTTGATTTTGTAATATTTCGTGAATTACGCCTGAGAGGCAGCGTATACTTGCTCAAATTGGTGAGGGTCGGTTCTGAGCTGGTCTGCACCATTCCCGACCTCTGAAACCGAAGCTTCTCATGCGATTATATTAGACATAGGACGTTTCTTTTCCACCGCTCATTTCTTGTCGTTCTAAAGGTGTCCTGTGCACTTTTGGTATGGACGCACAGATAATAAATGTAAATACCAAAAAAAAAAAAAAAAAAAGCCGATTACTATGATTTCGGCAACTCTCATTCATTATTGGCGTTGGTACCTCCCCACCCCCCACCACCACAGATGAAGTCTATTAGTATCCGTAGGCGAGTGACGGGCAGAAAACGTTGCGAAAACGGCTGCCTGCATTGCGTAGCGAACAAAAAAGAACATTTCTACAAAAAAATACTCCATTCATACATAAAAAGTCAGTTTTGTGGTAATTTTTATTGCTTGGCGTTACCTTGTATATATGATTGTATTGTAGTTGTTTGAACATATGCCAGCTCTAAGTTGTTTCAATGAGACAATAGTCGAAAAGAGATACTCGACAACAATGAAGTGCTTCATCAATAATGTTACCTACAACAGCAACAATCTAACAATAAATACGACTGGCCTATCTATTCTATATTAGATATATTATAGTAGGATGTTATCTTATCTGCTATAGTCAGCGGTTAAATAACCGGATGATATAGTTGTGTAGTCTACGATACCCTCTCATTTAACGCCAGTTGAGTTGCGTACCGTCCTTGGAAGTTCATTGAGAGCCTCTCAATATCAGATCCTAGGTGTGAAGCTTGAAACCTTGTTACCTAGTTGCTCAAAGCAAATCGCTACGAATATGACTTATGACCTGTGTACCTAAGCAGCAGGTCTTCGAAAATCAAGCGGACCATCAATGGGAACTGCATGGCCAAGCCCTGGGACAACCTATTTGTGTATATGTTATTATTTGTTTGACTAAAACTACACCGATAGCTGCCTTCCGTGGATCCGATGCTGTTTATTGCGCCGAGATAATAGTACTACTACAGCTACTTAGATCGAAATAATTAATAGACGGATAATGACAAAGCGCAACAACTGATGCCACCATAGAACTACTGCACTGTAGTCTGTGTTTGTATGATTTATATTATCACTATAGCGTCCAGGGGAAAACACGCTCGCCAAGAAAAACGAGCGGTAATTTTCAATACGTATGGCTAAAAAATAGGCCCGTTTAGACAAACGAAGTTTTTCAATAGATTCAATCAAGTGCACACACAAAAATCGTTAGCTGTTATCGCATGTTGGCTTATTTGGCACGGGCAGGAAAAGCAAGTCAATGAGCTCGAAATGGGGCACAGTACTGACAACTTTGGGTTAGGACACGCTCAAGATAAGCTGCATTAAGTTCGTACCGAAGTAGCAGCACAATGGTCACCAAATTAACAGGCCGACGTCGAAAAATACCATTTGTTAATGCGTAGTTATACCGCTCATTATATTTGCAATTGAAGTAGATCGTACATGCACTTAGTGGCTAGTCCTTACCGTAGGCGCTTGCCCATTAAATTGTTTACAAACAACGCGTACCAAGAAAATAACACTCGTCCCTTTCGATAATACCGAACTATTACCAAACTAGCATTCATTAGTTAATAACACGATACTTTACGGACCTAACTTACTTTGAGTTGCACTTTCCTATTTCACGTTTCGTATCAGTTTTCACTGTGATACGAAACGCTGGCTCGCTTCTAATGTCCTCTTATTACTCATCACGGCTATGCCACCACGCTTGTCCGCCAACCTGCTCTAAGAACGCAAACAACTTATTACGCCGCTTTTGCAGTTTCAAAAAATTTCCTACGGCACCCACTAACCGATAGATAGCCAAAGCTTGAGCTCAGTAAATGGTCATTATCTCAAACACTCCCGTAGAAATAACAGGGGTAGCACCATCGGTTATCACGGGAAGTCAGCGAGCATATCTATTGTCTAATTATAGCTTTTAATGCAATCATTTATTCACAGCAACACTGTTTAGTATCCTGTCCATATTCTCAGTGTCTGCTCTCCTGAAAGAATATCGCACGAAACCTTGTTAGGTGGCTATTGGAACTTTGTCGTGACTTTAGGCAGATGTATATTTTTTTCGTATGTGCGAGACCGTACACGATGTGACTGTGATCAATAATGTGAAACGGTCTCAAAAGTACAAAAATAATTTCGAAAATATCCGTTGTTCACACGCGGAACAGGCGTCCTGCCAATTCATCCGTCAGCCGACCGCCATAGCGATCAAAACGATGCCAACAATTATGCCAAGGAAAGCGTTAGGCACAGCGGGAAAAATGTGTGACACGTTTTTTGACGCCAGCGCTTTTCGTGTATGCATATGGACAAACTATGGACTTGACGGCGGTATTCGACGGCGCCGGCACTGCTGCATCTATAAAACTACTAGAATTACTAAAAGTTGCTATCAGATTATGGTTTTGTCGTTTTACAATTTGACGTTAAGAACTTTCACAGGCGTGTTTACGTAAGGACAACAACAAAATTGTAGATTGTGTCCACATTGCTTGGCCGCATATAGCAGCAAGGGAAGACCCGCGAGTATCATTACCTGTGAATCAGGAACAACACAATCTTATCGAAGCTGTCGGTTTTCTAATATATTGAAGCACGTCGCTGAAAACAGCGACGACACTGACGCGGAAACTAGGATGCGGATATTCCATCATGGTAACGGACCATTCAATTCTGAACGTAGTTGTTCGGAGTTAGAGGTATAATATAATCGCTTGTACCACATTAACAGCTCCCCATTTGCTGCTGTTGCCAGTTTTGAAATTTGAATAAAAACAAAAATAGAGATCTTGTTTTTTCCGGTTACACCATGAGATTAACCACTACATGTTGTTTCGTAATAGCTGTCATACGTATTTGAACGCTAAATAAAACCAATAAGTAAAACCATCATTTCCTGACCGATGAATAAAGCACTAGAGTTTGGTGATATAAATGTGCTTTGAGAGTCTTTGCCTTTTCTGTGCTATGATTCTCCAGAATGCTCGTTCATCGAAGAAAAACTTACATCTATAAATAAAGCAGAAAAAAATTCAGAAACCGCAATGACTTGGGACGCCTTTCAGGTTGGGTTAATGTATGTTTAAATACTCAAAGTTTTAATAGTTCTCCTTTTGGCGAATGTACTGCTTTCCAAATTGTAATACTGTCCTGAAATGGTATCTTCCTTTCGGTTTATTAGGACTGGCCGCTTATTCGGATAGCCAAATAAATCTCTCGCATTTTATGTCCGGACTTCTGTAAAGCACCGCTTCAGGTATTTTTGAATATTTAAAGACTGCATACTGGCCAATCTCTTAACTCCTCCTGGGGCACACATTTCGAGCACAGGCACTTTTACTCTTTTTTAGAAAATGATTCTGCAAAAAAGAAGGGGGGTAACAGCTCAGCTCTGCGCATAAGGTCTATGTGTTATCGATCCTTTTTCACAGTTAATAGCATGCTTTCTTTTACAAGCTTATCGCAAACGCCCTAGTACGTATTTTTCGTTTGGAAAGAATAGAGCCTCATCCTACGGATGGTGGTTGCCATCAGTGTTTTCATTCCGTTTGCTGTTTTCGGTGGAACCTATCGTAAGCGTAATATCAATTCGAACCGATTAACGTCCAGGCGTAAGTCTTTAGGTGTCCAAGCTGTTAGGTCTCAGTCACTTTTTCAAAGTCGACTCGGGATAGTAGAACGATGGAAGATTACTTGTATATCAGTCGTCATGATTGCTAGCCACGTACATGCTTAAGCTAAAAAAGACCGAATATATCGTTGGAAATTTTTACGGCGACTGGCAGTCAGCGGGCAGCAGCCGCTAACAGTGTTGGGCACGGGATATCAAACTAGAAGGAAAATCACGAGTCGTTCGATTTCCTCGGGTCCGAAGGTCCGATTGTACCTATTTTTCAAGAATGATAAACATATCTCCATTGAAATGTTCACTGCATATGAAAAACGTCCAACTCTTCTTATTATTATCATTATAATCTTTCTATTCTCATCGCTCACCTCATCAATCGTTGATTAAGTGCCACTGACCAAAAATTAACTACTAGAGAAGTTTTTTGACATAGCGATCAGAACGCGTCAATCGTTATCCACTCAAATGCGCATTCATAGCAGTTGAACGTAGAATTTTCCTTCGCCGTTATAGCTCATTTACGTGCACTCGTAGACGGTACCTCGCCCCTTATTTCGTTTTTCCTATTCTATACCTCGGCTGCTTCGTTAACTTCGCAATTTAGTTTCTTTGCCGGCCGGCGTCAAAAACGCCTCACGAAATATTACGACGACGTCCGCGACGTCGGAGACGCTAAGCAGGGCAAAGGAAGGTGGGGCGGAACGCGCAAATCAATCGTTTGTGACACGCTACCGCTCGCAATTTTCCGTCGCGTCCTGGTTGCCGCTGCTTGAAGCTCGACGTACAGCTGTACTGAAGATGCTCAAAACAGGAGTCTTGCCCAAAAGAAATGGGATCACATATAGAAAGCATGTCCAGCAGGGTGACCAGCTATGTATCGTCGTTGAACTTCCAGCGACCATTTATTTACTGGCTGCGTAACGTCATATAATGACTGTTTTAGCACGTCGGCGAAACAAAGAAGGACTAGAGATGAAGTACTGACTAAGGCCATTCGCCGAACGAGGGTAGAATGTGAGGAGTGAGTCTGCAAAAAGCCTAGTTTCTGTAGTCTATATTAGCAGCTCTCCTGATGCAGCCAGACTAAGCGTGAAATGATGGCCTGTGCGAGAATTTTCGAAGGGTAATAAGGAAACACGGAGTGATATCAGTCCTTAAAAAATAGCGATACCTGCTTTAATTAAGGATTCCAACTTCACGTTATCCATTTACCACGTTATGCCCTTAATTACATTTAGATTCGTTGTACCCAGATCGTCATAACAAGATCGGTATGTGGTCAGATACATGTATGATACAGAAATACAAGCTGCCCACAAAATAAGTCTATTCGTTCAGCGAAAAGGATCGCCCGAGCGTTTTTCTTCTTTGAAAATTTGCAAGGTGCTTCTTTTTTTTGGAAATGACTTACACGGTTTTAGTACTATCCATGATCATGCTACCACGATATAGTGACATGCGATATGAATAGACTATTCCCTATATATCACACGGTGCGTGGAGCATATTTTTCGCACAGGTCAATACGAAGCAGTAGCGGTATTAGGGCAAAAATATTTTTCGAAGTGTGTTTATAGTGTTTTTTTCTGGTTTATTTTGTGCCTGTTTACTATTACATTTTTATTTTTTTAACGAACAAATAACAAATGTATGTATGTATATCAACTGTGCACACAAAAGAAGTAAATCATAAAATGAATTTTCTACTGAAGTTCTAACAACCTTAGGACCTCTATGTACAACACATAGGCCTTCACAACACGTAGCTTCGTGCGAAAATCTCTTCACAGCAGTTGTTATTATCTTTCGCGATTATCACAATGTTGAGCCGGCATAGCGTACAACTACGACAAAGCCTATCAGAAAGAAAAACAAACTAACTGTTAGCTACATAATGTCACGGGCAACAGCTGGTCGTCAACTGATCCCATCATTTTAGGCTGACTGATTTTTTTTTTCTATTTACCTTAATTTTATATATGATTATATCTACGTTCTTATTTAGCATGTAGCAGCGCCGCTAAGTGCACGAAGCTTCGCGATGAATAAGCTGGAAACAGTAACAAACACTTTAATTGGCTGCGGTGTATTATATTTCAGCTTCCTTCTAAAAAGTCCGTTGTCGTAAAGGAACCGAAGCGTAACAAGCTCACGACGACGAAGAGCCATTGCCGGCGAAGAGCGGCACTCGCCATTAAACGACAGACCATCACTGCTCTAGTCATTCCAAGCAAGTGTACACGAAAACTATCACAAGCGATTCAACATATGGCAAACTTGAGAACGAGTTGTCAATATTTACGTTTCCAAGCTGATTCATTTTGTTAGAACTTGTATCGAGGCCAAATTTCATTATTATTATCACCATCACAAAACGTCGCTTGTATTCAACCAGTTGAAACAACAGCCGTAACAGTTAGTCGAACCGGTATTATAGAAATCGGCCCGATCTTGCAAATGTTCGTACTGGGACCCTTCTACATCTTATACTGCATTGATTTCGACGGAAAATTATTGTATCTCCCTGTGGTTTCAGGTATTATGATCATTACGGTTGGAGGACTTGTGATTCCGCTGCACTTCCTCTTCGGCTTGGCCGTCTTTTGCTTTGGTCTAATACTGTTATTACCGCTACCGTTGGTGATATGGAAAATGAAAACCTTCCTCGTTGAAGAAGACTGCATGTGCTGTTGTTGTTGCTCAGCGGTCGCGAGTGGTAGGTAGAAATTAAAAGACGCGTACGAAGAAGTGAAACGTCGCTAGAGCACGGCCTAAGCTCAAATGCTGAGTATAGAATGTAGGATATAATAGTAGCGTCTAAATAGTATACATGTTTAATTCATACCTATCTTTTGTATATTTTGAAACGTCTATTTTGTGCGTCTATGACACAACAATTCCAGCTAAGTATGATATAAAATTAAGGGAAATATATTGGGACAATTTTCTTCATTCAACATTGACCTTTCTGCCATGTAGTGGTTTCGTTAGTCCTCTAGCTACAATATATTAATTATCTTGTTTTTCTTTTTTGTGGTTTTGATTGCTGTGGCCGTACAGTGTCGAGTACAATCGATCGCAAGATAATGATGGGCTCTATGAGCTGCATTAACGGGATGGTCGACGTGGGCCCGTCATACGTCAACTATGCGTATGATGCACATCTCGACTTCCCTTCATCGCGGCCGATGACTCCTGCGTCCTCATCATTTTACACAATCAATTCGTCCTTGTCAGGCTCATTGCCGGTTCTCAATTCCGGAATCATCCGTGAGAGCTCCCTCATCTGAAGGAGTTAGCTCACTAGGTGGATAGGCCTTATTTGTCGATCTGCTGGACCCTCTCATCACCAGCGTCAATCAATTTTATCACGTGGCCGCATTAACTCGAGGCGCTCCATCAACAGCACACCCTCGATGGCGGAAATCGACGATCATAAAAGAACATCGAGATAAAATCGAAAACCAATTGAGACTGAGAACGTGGCCGGTGGTGCTGTTTCATAGCCACATTTCTGCGGTGTTTGAGGGCTGGACAACAACCTGATGCATCGACTACATTCTAGCAGTCAGTTCCTCATTTATACAACCGAATGAAACTGTCCATAGGCTTCACGAAATTATGGTGATGCAGGCGAAAAAAATGTTTAATGTTTTTGTACAAGATGGCGAAATTGTTAGAAACGTAATACGTTGGATGCGATAATTAATTGTGAAGGATTTGAGATTATCTTCGGTAGAAGTTAACTGGTAAGAATTAAACTACGCGATTTGGGTCCAACTATTGAAGATTTAAGGAATCTACATGGACATTCAGTCCCTGAAGGATATCTGGTTTACAGATAAAGCTTCTTTTAGACAGATGCCAGCCCTGGGAACTCCGACGGCCAATAGTAGATCACACGAGAACGACACACCTAAAGAACCTTGTCCCGGGTATATTTTTCGAAGGAAACAATGTTCAGTCATCAATGAAACAATAATATTTTGCCTTCAATCAAATACGTTTAGTCAACAAATATATATATATATATATATATATATATATATCACACACCCTGCCTTTTGTTGAAGTCCAAAAAGTCTAGCCCACATATTCCGCAAGAATAGCAACGATCTCCACCCTTCAAGTGTCCCATGAGACCTACAGCTTATAACATAATAATTCAATTAGATTTAGCAGTTTAATTCAGCTTTTTCAATTCGAATTCAAGGCGGCAACGGCCTGCTATCTGGGATCAACTTTCCGGTCAGCCTATTGAGTTGCCCAACTGTATATTTCCAATTAGACATTTGCCAAACCCGGACATCATCGGGCTGTTCTAGGTAATAAACGAAAGAAATGTGTTACTATAGTTGATTATTTTTGAAACTGCCCAAGTTGGAAACTATATCTTGATATCCTGGATCCCTTTACATATGCGTATGCAGGAATACATTGCTAAGGTAAGGAAGCTGGCTTCATATACACGAACGCTGGCTTGAAGCCACAGAGTTAGTCTGACACAGTTTTGTGGGGGTTCCATAAGCGTTTCTTGATCCGGAGCGATCTACTGGATTCTCCGGAGCCAGAAAAACGTTGCGAATTTGACCGCCAATTGCAGTGGTAGCATTTCTTAACGAGCAATCCTTGAAAATATCTATCGTGCCTCCTGTTTGCTTTGGGCAATATATAATATTAGGTAACTTTATTTTTCTTTCTAACTTTTCCAGTTCTTGTTCCTATAGTGAAATAATTTTTGTGGGCAAGACTTGCAGATTAATCTGTCCGGGTTGGCATCAGGGTTGGCAAAACCATACCTGCTGGCACCGTACAAAAAATACCTAAGCTGAACGTTGACCAATGGTGTACTCCGCTGATGGTCGCGCTGATAAAAACGATGATGAGGTATAACTGAAGTGAGATCGTATCGCTATGTATATACCGCGTATTTGAATGACTGATATTGATTCCTCGGCGAGCTTCAAATAAAACGTGACGCGTTCGAACCGACGGCCGTAAGCGATAATGACTCGAGGCTCGAGCGAAAACATCTGAAATGTAAATATTCACCAATAAAGTATTTATACTATGTTGTAATTTTTTTGTTTTTAATTGCAGTCAATTATATTATGTCAAAGAAGTAACACACCTATATATAACACCGAAACTTTTTCTTTTCTTTGTAATTTTTTTATTTTAGATTAGTCCAAAATTAGATTAGAAAAATTTAATATCTACGTTAAGCAGAGTGTCCAGTTCCCGAGAAACTTCAAAGGCAACGCCATTTCAAACCGAAGGCCGTACAGAGGTGCTCCATGCGTACGCAGTCTAATTGTATAGGCCTGCCCGAGTGATATTGGCCAATATGAACAAAAATTCGTTCAGCTGCCCTCGAGGGCAAGCAGATTCCTTACTCTTGTTGTGATAATTGCATGGAAAAGTTTAAAAAAAAAACCTCTAAGTTTGCTACCTGCGGTAATGGAAACATTGCTTATAAGCGTTCAGTATCCGTGATCAGACATGACCTATTGTTGAGCCTACATTAATCTCCTAATTACTTAAATTAGCAATTTACGTCAAAACAGATATTCTGAACGACAATTTGTATCTTTAGCTGGTGAGAATAATTTAGGTTATTTAATCAAGGTCCATAGTTGTTGATTAGAACATTTGAGTTTGTCAAATCTGTTCACAGACATTTTATGAAGCAACATTAGATAAGAAGATCCATGTAGTTACTTGAACAATGAAAAGTGAGTTCTAATTCTACTGCGTAACAAATAGTCGGACACCGCGCAATCTACAACTTCGTAATAAAGCCCTATCGATGCAATATCGGTGTTCCATAGACAATACTCGGAAGTCTGATTCTACTGCTGATTCCACATTGCTATATAATACCATTACATATGCCGGCCTCGATACATGCACATAGTTCTATATGCTATATTTTGTCAAAATTATTAACTAAAAAAAAATTAATACTCGCTTATACCTTGAGCGGGATCAGGTTTTTAGCGAAACTTCACCCTAACATATACTGAAAATTGTACGTTTTTACACAATATGCACTTAAATAAGGTAGCAATTGTAACTTACTTCAATCACAGTGCTTATCAACGTCGTAACAGTAGACTATTCATTATCTCTCTGAATTTGCGAGGAGCCTCGGGTTGGCTCGGGCTAAACTGTAATATATAAAATAAACACCAGACCGTTGCGAATTCTGATTATTACCCTCCCGAATCATCTCTAATCATTGACAATCGAACCTATTGAATCGATAGAGTTTGGACATCTTCCTCTATTTTCAGAGTTAACAGTTTGTAAGTTTGGTAGTTTTCATCCTCTATTACTTGATCTGACGCCCACTACGCTTACTTCCCAAGTGATCTTTTCTCGGGAGGTCGGCTGGCCTTTCTTTGTCAAAACAGCTTGATGCTCGTCTGTTTGACGCACCTCCAGATCCCGCAGCAACCATGGGGGGTCTTTTGACTTTTGCCTCGAAAGGTCTTACCAATATTCGTCAACGATTTGATCGGTCTAACAAAAGCTAACATCAAGACACACGGAAGCTTCTGTTCGAAGGTTACGTTCGATGCCTACCTTCCTCAGGAAATGTTTGAACGTCGAGATGTCTATCCTGTGTAGTAAACGGTAATCGCGAAAAACTAACTCGATAGAATTTTTTTTTTTGTATTTATCGGGGTATCGTAGTTATTTAAATGAAGGTAACAGGAATGGAGTAATACGGGTGAAAAGTCAAAGAGTGTACATCTAGTTATAAAGACTGTTAGTTCATATGGTAACTGTTAAAAGCTCAGCTAACTCAGTACGTGATCATTATCTAGATAATTATGTAGAGGATGTAAGGCCTGCGTCAAAATAGGTTTAGCTCCATCTGTAAATGAGTGTCAATAATTAGGGACCTCCAATAGTTAGAGAAGAACATCCAATAATCAGCCATACAAAAATGCCTTTGTTCCGTAAACAGTCGACGACATGCTCTTACTCACTTGAAAGATAGCGTACACTGAGTACAAAAAGGTAAATTTGCGGACTCATAGTAGCTAAATGATCACAGAACTATATTATTAGTGTAATTCGCCATAATTTGCTTCTTCGAAGATTTCTATTTGCTTAAATTTGAACTACATAAAGTTTCAGTAGAGTTCACTATAAATAATTTAGAAACTCTTTTATTTTAACAACGAAAAAGATATAGCCCGATGTATTGAAGTACATCTGCTGTGTGAACCGGAGCTGCATAGAACCGTACAAACTGACTAATTTTTCTTCTGAGTGCGCTGAGTTCAAATATGGGCTAAATTAAAGTTAGCATGTTTCCATACTTCAGATTCACATGACGCGTTTTGAAGTGTATAACGTATTTGTAGATGTGAAAAAGTTCCCTTTCGAAGCCGATCCTAATATATCATTGTCATTAGTTTGTTTTTAAACGAAATTCTGTAGTGATTTCGAACTCCTTTTTTACGTCTCGAAGTTAGGGCGTACTGCTAGCTCGATATTAAGCCCCCGACGTATATTGTTATTAACAGTGATAATTTTCTACTACCAGAATATCGACGATATTCTGAACGAATCTCTTTTATTTACTTATTGTGTTAGTCTGCATGTAATTGATTAAGAAGCTAAATATTTATCCCACTTTCATTCTCCGCGCGAAGGAATCATCTCTACATTGTTGGCCCGATTGCAGTTTAATAAAGGGCTTGTCGCTTCCGTCACAGATGATCATCACGCGGCTCGTGTTTGTTGTTAAGTAGTAGTAGTAGTAAGCTAAAGTTTTGCATAAGAGTTCTCATATGCCCTAACCGCACTGCCCACGCTTTTCCAGCGCACACACGCGACCTCACTTTGTCTCGACCGTATAATGGCCGTACAGCTACTTCGACGTGGTGTTTAGCATTCGAACGGCGAGGTCACTCAACACACTGACAGATTAGAGTTTCCAGTGCCGCTAGCAGTGCGTTCAGAGATGCCAACAAGAAGAGCGCGTTTCTTATCCAGCCACGACTCATAGCTCTTACACCAAGAGTATGCACCACTTAACCCAGAAAACGAATCGTTAATGTCTCTTTACGCTTGGTTCTATCACTGAAAAGCCGCATAAAGAGGATACGAGTAGAAAAATTTGTACACTGAGTGCAATATACGGTATGGTAAACCTAACAAAATAGAGCTTTTAAAAAACTCACTAGCATGCTGTTCTATCTAGGAGCCACAGACCTTTACCCTATCTTGGGAGAGACCTTGAGTCGATTCGTTTGATCATGAACAATCTATTTGTTTTCAGCAGCACAATCGTCCATTTACTTATTAGGTGTTGCTCATTTACGTTGATTATCCACGCGGTGAGTATTGTTTTTTTATCTGTACGTCGGCATTGGTGTATAGTTAGCTGGCGAAGTAATAAGAATACTTTGTCGTCGCTTGAGAAAATTTCGAGGAGCATGTAGTCCTGTGACGTTTATAGGCTCATGTTACTACTAACTAGGCAACTCCTAGAAAAAAAGTCTAGTCTTATTCTATTGTACAGATATACGTCGTAAATATTATAGACGTGCAAATTTTTACCGATATTGTGCCACGCACTTTCTAACTACATGTATGTTGTTAATGTTCAGTATATTTGTAAGCTTCTTCTCTCCTAAGCACTATAGAACAAGCGTCGATTTCATTTTATTATAGGGTTGCGCCTTATAGCATATAAAATGCATTGCTTTGTTTTACAATATCTATTTATTTTAGGTGACTTGCTGTCGTATTCTCTGGCATATTTATATTCATAGTCAAAACGATCCTCCGTTGTACCCCAATCATCGATTTAATGTTGTCAACTTTGTCTATGGTCTTTAGATGAAATTTTCGGCCATATCACCATAACTGCACAGAATGTAATAAGCAACATCTCTAATACTCAATTACTATAGTCGTCATGATCCACGATTGGATTTCGTTATGTTTCCTCTTGTACTGACATCATTAGTTTTCCCTACGTCGTTACTGCACCACATCCAGCTGTTTGGCGCCACTCCGAATTCAAACTGTTCTTCTGTTAGGCCTCTCCACTTTTGTCGGGGCTCCTTCTCTCGCCCTCGTATCCGGCGCTCGGCCTCTGCTCCAACAACAACGGTAACGACAACGAAGTTGGTGTCATTCGAGGTCTACCAATACGAGCCTACCGATCGACAGAGAGGTTAACAAACGAGGAAACAGCAACTGTATTTTTTGGGACAGCATTACTTCCCATTGCACGATCCGTTGAATAAGACAGCCAGTTAACTAACTACTCAACTATTATTTCCGTAGACAAGAACTACCCCTTGTGTACCTGCGACTACAAATCATTTTTATTGCTGGAATAAGAAAGCTGCTGCTGCTGCTGCTGCTGCTGTAGCAGAGCTGGCTTTAATCTTGGCAACTGCCCTGGAATAGTAGGGTGAACCAGATATTTTGTATTTTGAGCACCAGTTCGATTACTCATCAGCCGCTGTTTGCGATCATCTGATTTTGCTGGGCCGGCCCGAATTGGATTGTCGTGTATGAAAATTATTTTTGTGCTCAGCCGATCGAGGTTTTCGTTAGAGAAGCGGCGGCGATGCTGTTTCTCTTACTCTTCAGTTAACTCATTTTATGTGTGGATGCGTGGTTTTGTATTAAGTTAAAGTTCGTTCGAGCTGCTTGATCAGCCGATTGATAGGCCAGCTCTACAGCAGATCTACTGCTGTCTGCGGTCACTTTGTTAGTAACGAGTACACATATAATCTGTAGTTTCGCCGTTACCTAGTGACAGCCTGATCGTGTTTCTATAAGAGAGCACCGTATATTGTGAAATTGGATTTTCCATCACTCGGTCTGTGTCAAGGTTCGGAGGGTAAATCCGATAGGTCAAGGCAGGCTTTTTTTTCCTTTTTTTTTTTTTTATAGTGGTACAGGAAAAATAGTTGTAATGGAAAATAACTGTGATAAAGGTACCTCCATGCTGTGCATTTTATCCTTAACGAGTGACCGTGTGTGATCCGTGCCAAGTATCCCCGGCTGCTAGGTACATTTTTCTCCCCCTTCTTTCTAGATGCACAGATGCATATGTCTGTATTTATGAGAGTCCGCGCGAAATCAACGCGAAGATTAACGGTGTTAGAATTAACGTTAGTGAATAGAGATACGTTTTAATTGGCTGCCCGCAATGGATGACGTTTACAATTCGTGTTTTATAGTTGTTTGCTCGAGGAGATTCATGGCCACCGAATCCAGCGGGAAGCTGTAACACTTGAGTATCCTTCATTGTGCTGAACCATTTCAGCTTTATTTAACAAAATGAATTGGTACTAATACACGAGTGACCATTGCATTTGATAGAGTCCCTCTCGCTATTAATCAAGCTGGCTAGACTCTGCATTATTTACCTCTCACCTTGTTGACGACTACCGTGCGCGGATCCCTGCAGCGACGAAGGCTTGCTCTCTATAACAATAACAGGACGACCTATTCAACGGTCAGCAGAAAGATAAAAGGCAATAGAGACAAACGAGCTAAAAAAACGTAGTCTGATAAATGCATACACACGGAACAAACCATTACTGGTCTGCAGGTTGTCGTTCTGTTCGTCGCTGCTACGGCTGCATACGTTGTTGTTGTTGCTGTTGTCAGGGGCGTTGTTGACGCTAACATTGTTGTTGTTGCCTACTTCCCGTTACCTGGTCGTTCTTGCTACCGTTGTCGTCACTCAGATCAGCAAATTTTCGAGCAGACCGGTTGTTAATGCCAAGGTTTGCTCAGATAAATATCTGGCTGCCGTCATTTAGACGCGACACAAAGCCTGTAGCAGTAAGCGAGTGTCATAGCTCGCGCGCTTAATTCGTAGCAGGACCATAGTGTGTCGATCGTGCGCTGTACAGTGGTAGCGGTGACGCCACTGGCATCAACGGGAGACACGCAAGCTGATGCTGACGCTGATCCTGGTAGATCAGCAAGCGACGAGCACCAGCACAACGGCCTCCGCAATCGCTCACGATGGCTACCGAGATAGTGTTCCCGCCAACACCTGCAAGGAGAATATCAGCATTGAAAGCAACAGCATCAAGAACTGTCGTAACGGCTACGACACCATTATTATTGGATACCTGTATCATTTCTGTTACTACTAGAAATTCAAGCGGTAGGCTACGGTAGGCTTCAGTGTTCCAGAGTATAACAGGGTGGGGCGGTAAAGCTTCCACGGCCACTCTTTTTTTCAGAATCGCTAGTCTTATTACGTATACGACGCCGGCAAAGCTATAGCAACGTACGACAACCATCTCGGGCCATACGGTCAGAGCGGCAACTGAAACACCGATCAAAATATTGGGAATAGCCGGCAGCACTACGACAGGACCTCACAATAAGTCTTTTCCCCCGCCCAACCGAAAGTCTCGAACTGACTTTCGGTTGGGCCTGGTCGTTTGTTTGTGTCCGCTACAAAACTAGCGCCATTTAACCAAGTGCTTGGCATAGGACCGCAATCGCAACAGCTGCAGTTGCTGTGTGTGAGACGGTGTGCCTGCTGCAACGCTACATCGGCCAAATTGGTCCGATCAGGAACAAAGTGTTACGCAAGTGTCTCTAGGCTCGAATCGAATCTTTTTCGAAATACAGTCAGCAGCTAGAAAGCGAGTTCTAGTAGAAAACGAACGGTGACCTAACGCGACGGCTACTCGCGCGAAAGGCTACAACCGGAATAGAAACACAACAGCAACAGGACGACAGCGGAAAATCAGCGATCATTTCGTAATAATTCTAATAACAACAAGCCCTCTTCAAGGTGTTGCCGTTTCCGCTGGCACGATGTCTCCGCCATCAAAACCGTCATCATCTACTGTCATGTGAGTACCATTAACACACAGACACACAATCGTAATCGTACTAATAACAAAAGTTTTCGTCATTCAAAAACGCTTATGCAATATCACGTGCTGATATTAAATACTTATTATATTCTTATAATATATATATTATATTAAACACATTTAATCAACCCATTAGCTTCTTTTACTCCCAGTTGCTTATCATTGTTTTCGTTTTCGTAGTATCTTTATAAAGTTAGTTGAAAAAGCAGAGTCAATGGTCGGCGCCCTGCCCGCTTTTTCCTTGCCGACTACTTGAAGGGTGCTAACGGTAGAACGGCAGTGGCGAAGTTGAATAACTCAGTTCTTAAGCGTTGTCCGATTTTCAAGGAACATTGGCCAATTTTCTAGACGAGTCTCTTAGGACTCTAACCCTCCTGCCACTTCCGCACCCGGTCTCCTCTATCTTAGTCTCTCTATCTCAGTCGTGTCGCTAGGTGATGTAAACCTGATGCCTTGACGACGGGCTGTGCTCTATTTAAGTGTCGTGTCCCTTTACGATTTTCAGCGAGACGGTCCTATCGTCCACTGTACAAAAATTGCAGCTTGAAGTAGTGACGCTTCAAACGCGACATTGTGATTGTAATAACGCACCTGCTAAAACAGGGAACTCTGCGTGTTGAGCGATGAAGTCGACTGTAGCCTAGTTCACCCCTAAGTACTTAAAAACATTGGCGAACAGAACGTTTTTCCGATGTCGCTAAAATATGGAAGAAAAAGCAAAGACATTTAAAAAAAAGACTGCTTATATCTGTGACAGCTGGTTTTGTTGACGGGGGCGAATTGGCCCTTTCTGCGTATGTTATATGTGCTAATAGATGCGTACAGACAAACACAATAGACCATCGTTGAATTAGCTGTTGTAATTTTTAACGCGTATAGGCAATACCACATAAGCAAGGAATCCCTTAGCAGTTTCCGACATCACTTAGGAGTTGCTAAGTCATTTGGTATCAGAGTTTTAGTACTGCACGGTATTGCAAAAGAGTCGCACTTCACCACGTCAGCGTTTACTTGGCGCCATTGAAGATAAAGAGAAGACATGTTGATTTCCTCTAAACTAATTCGAGACTATAATTAATCAACTAGTACGATTTTAGCAGCTCATTCAGTTTATAGCTGAACTAGAAAAAGCGGAACAATATTGGGATGGTGCAGTCACGTACGTTGTTACCTTACGATATATACAGTAGCATGTACACACAAATTGATTGTCTTATTGTAAGACAATTACCAAGTGTCACTCTGTATGGTGCATACGTAATGCGATCTCAAACAGCGTATGGCAAGCAAGCGTCTATTGAAGAAAAAAAACGTTGACAGAGTGCATTTGAGCGTGCATCAGTTCACCGAAAAAGCTGATCGTTTTCGTAATACTTGAAGACTTATTGTTTTTTTCATAGGCTAAAAAGAAATAATCATATATCGAATACAGGGGCGTGAACTACTTCTGTTAGCTGATGCTGGTTCTCCGTGTTATATGTTGTATGTTATGCTTGCGCTGCTTATTATGACATAAGGACCCCAGAGGTGTTTAGTCATTGCTTGGATGGTATAAGGCTCATTTTTGAAAAATTATCCCCGAAAGGTTTTTGCTGATGAGGTTTTTTCACGCTGATGTAATCAAATGCTAGCTGGTTCGAGAACTGACGATGTTGAGATGAATGTACATTGTCGTCCTTCGCAACCGGTTGATGGATCTCCTTTTCGCTACCGTTTTAAATATATCTTTGTGTAATATGGTCGTTTTCTTCCTTTAGCGAAGCTTAGTTGTTCTAGATATACGATTGCCCTGTAATCAGCAGCAGGTAGGAAGCCATAGATAAATGTTGAGATTACTTGTACTCGAAGTTACACGAAATCCAACTAGTATGGAGGAATATTTTCTCGTTTTTCTGTCATTTGGAAAATGACTAGCTCTAGCTAACATAACATTCAGTAAAACTTTATCGTTAATCGACCAGCACGAAAAGAATTCGTGATTTCAATTCTCTCAGAATCTACTCCTGACTATAATCTGAAATAGCTCCAAATGAACAACATGGCTGAAACGTAATGAGGACCCGAAAAGTGGATCTGACAAATCTATTTAATGCTTGGTTACTGCACGGAAACCTGCCAACTAGGTGGGGTGGTGGCCCCCTAAGAGTCCTACACAAATTTGCTCGATCCATCTCCATGGCAGGCGATCGTTGCTGAAAAAGTTTACTGCTGTTACAAGCTTCTGACTTCTCATCACACAGTGGCTGACGAAGTTCCTAACAGCTCGTTTGTATTCCAGCTGAACATCATGGACTTCGAACAAGACGTTCCATCCTTACAACAGGTGAGTTCCTGCTCCTGCAGGTACACCCTGTCTTTCGTAGACGAGACCGGGCGCTCCTGATTATGCTTGCGAATTTTTAGTCGGCATTTTTATATGGCGCCCAGAGACAGAATGCCAAATCTCGCAGAGCAAACGGCATTTGATCATGGCAGCAGTGCAAAAAACTCAATGGGCAGGGATGGAGTGCCTCAGCTGAAGCCTTTCGCCCGCGGTATGGGATAATAACCTCTCAGCTGTTTTCTGTGCTGCCAGATAATCTGCCACTTCGTGTTCAAGATCCATGTTTCCAAGTATGATCTTGTCCTCCTTGAAATGTGTTACTTTCATGTCCGGCAAATCCCCGTAAGACTGTAGTCTGGGTTGCTCTGGATGAGACTGGGTTGTTGATCAGCATAAATATGATACTTTTCCGTGAGCGCCACCGGGCTGGTTCCGCCCTAGGCAAAGCCGCCTTAAACAGCTTCAAATATTTGAAGGTAACTGTGCCCATGAACAGCAATCTTCGCAGACGACATCTGCAAGAAGCAACGGCTGTTAATGTAAAACTACCTATGCCTTGGAAATCTTTCTTGCACATGGTGGAATTCTGCTTTCTACGGTTAAATTGCCTGCCTTTAAGAATTAACCGAGCGAAACGTTCGGCCATCGTAAACTAAGCTATTGACCTACAATTATAGTTGAAAAGATACGTATAGGTTACATACCGCTATTCCGAAACAATTAGATGCATTGATTGCTTATGTGAGCTTCATTAGCACATGCGAGGGAAAGATAGCGGAGGTTGATCTTACTCGGACCAGATCTACGACTAATGAAGCCTCGGAAGGTTCAGACAGAACAAACCGACACAGTTACACGCTTTACAGTGCGCCAGTTGAGTTACATGGGGTCGTGGATTTCCATTTACCACGGGCTAGATTTATCTATACAGTGTCGCTCAATAACAATACATCTTAATATAATCAATCAATAATCATAATTGGACAGTGTCCCTGATCAAATATACAGATCTGATTTTTTTTGATTTCATCCGATCATATGGCACAACTGAGTAAACCCTAAACATAAATAAGTCATCAATTTTTCGAAATATACTAAGATAAAGTAGCAAAAACCTCAGGATTTTGTGTCCTATAATCAGTACAATGCACTTAATATTTCTCGTTATCATTGCGTTTGCCAGCCAAAGTAGGGTTACAGTTTTAGAAACTTGGAAACTAGAATGATGATCGATAAAATTAAGTGTAACTTATTAGCATCTTGGTCCATCATTATCGTCATAGATACTATTGTTTCTATTTCACTAGCGTCAGAATATCATCTCAAATAATGGCTGCAAATACCAGCTGGCATATTCCAATATGAGCAAGCTTGCGGCGGAACCATGTTTGCTTGGTTCGTTACTGATGTACGGAAGTACCAGGATTCTATACAATGGTCTAGATTCAAGTGGTCTGTCGCGACCTTTGATAACGACCTACGATATACGTGAATACATATTTACTGTACCTGCACATCGTTAGTTAACTATGGATCGTACCATATAGGATCAGGTTATACGTATGTGTAAAAAGTAAAATAATGCAGTGAGCTGTACGTTAGGCAAAACAACATCAGGTTTCCCCCATTTGTCCTATAAGTGTACTCCGCCAATAAATCGAAAGTCAGTCTTCGTATAAATTGTGCTGAATCGTCGGCCGCCAGAGTGTTGTGCGGTCAGATTTGCTACTTGGCTAAGGCTGGAAGACTACCTAGGGGATTTTGGTTTTCCCGTATATTCCCACGTAAACGATCGGCCTAGTTACTTCTGTCAAGCTTCGACCATTGCTGCTAGTGAACTGATACACTATACGGATGTCGAAAATGTTAATTATGACAAAGCAGAAATGAAACAGAGACTAGACCTCTGCACCTACTGAAGCTGCGTGGCGATGCCTTTCAAACGTGCGCTATTCCACGGCTGCGTATATAGTTTCCATGATGCCACGATCAAAATTACATGCTATTTATGTGCGGAATTTTGCCTTAGGGTATAGGTAGAAGTGTAGAATTTATTTTTCAGTTCGATGGATCGAATCGGTCCATTTGGGCATTAGGTTCGTCTACGGACATGTGTTCTATTACAGACGATGTTGATTGCTGGTAACAGAAATCGAACAAGTGTGGTGGTTAACGTGGCGGACTACGAATTACAAGTATCCTATTATTTGGGATCCAGATAGGTTGTATAGGGGGCAAGGCAACTACGCTCTGTCGGTATACGTTTCCTTCGATCCATAGGCTGTTCTTCCATGAAGAGATGCTGATGCTGTTGTTGTATCGTATGCTGTGGCGACGATGCTGTTACTGTGGTGGTTTATCCTGGTACCAGTTGCAACAGGAAAAAGTTACTGCATGCAGACAACTGCACAACTACGACAGGGACAAAGAGCCTTTGATGAAGCAAAAGTTTTAGTGCTGCCGATGTGATGCTGTGAATGCTTTTTCAAATCGAAATTCCTAAAGGTCGAACTAACCTCGGCCAGAGGACGATTTGCGCTGGGACACTTCCACGTAACAGTACGCAAGCAGGACGTTGTTTGACTGTGCTTAAATTTGTAAAGAATTATAACGGTCCCCTTTACGTTGTCCGCACCTACCACTTAATGCGGGTAATATTCACGGGTACCCTAACCTGTTATTCGTCTTAAATTGATAGGACAAAAACATTATTATCGAACCACAAGATTCGATCGACCACAAATCGAAATATGCGTAAAATTTGCCTGTATAATTTTGGGGTATTTTCAAATATAATACTGATCGAAATATTGTATTTTTTTTACCTATTACATTTACAAACCATGTAGTCGTCTTTATATACGACTATATATATAGTCGCCATACAGAAGGTCGCTCAGTAGCAAACTACACAGATCTCTAGATTTGATTAAACGCAGCAAAGGACGCTCTGTGTGGGACCACGTCCTATGCCTCTTTAGTCATCCCGATCGGCCTTAACTGAATGATTGCTGATGCGGCTGCATTAATTGACGTTGCTAGAAGCGACAGAATGGTCTGCTGTATTCTAGGACACACGGTACCGCTTAATACGGCCTGAGAACTAAGTTACTGGACTCATCGATAATTCTTTCTATGTGGATCGAATTAAATAGGGGAAATGGGCACCTACCCGAAGTGTTTAGAGGGTCTAATCGGTCGCCAATAGCAATTGGAGATATACGAACAGAGAGAAATGACTTTTCGACGATGGGGTATTGCCGAATTTCTATGGAATCGGTAAGGAAAGGTGCTTGAAGAGGAGCCTAGTTCCAGTTACGGAACCTTTCATCGAAACGTCGTTTGTTGAATGGTGACTACATGCTCTGATAGAACACGTAGTCAAGGTAGATTCTTATTTATCGAATCGATAATTTGATCACCGCCCACAAACCCATTGTTTCCCTTCAATGTGTACATATTTTACGATCTATGTTGAGCCAGTAAAGCTAGAGTAAAAGTAAATAGTCCCATTACCTCTATAATAGTAAAGTGCATAATATTATTCAAGTGATACGATGCACATCCGTTTCTAGAGCATCGTTTCGGTTAGATTGTAGGAGGAGCCGCGTGCTGAGACGCTACTCAGAACGGAAATGAGTTTTCTCCTATTTCTATTAGTCTTGTTACTATGGTTTTTGTATGTAACAACGTATAGGGTTCGGGATAAATTGGGACAAAATTGATGCTGCTTGCTTATAAACTACACGCAAATGATCTGTGTTTATATGCAGTTTTATTTTTAAGTAGCTATTTTTGATATTTTTTTGGAAAGATTTGTCAGTCGCACGTGCCGGAAAACTGATCTCATAATAACGCGATGTTAGTGCGATCAGGTTCGCTGAAACCTAGCCCATACATGAATATACAATGGACCTTATTTTACGGTGTTAAGTCCGGTTTAGATAATCTGAGATTCAGTTTTAAATTTCGCGATCGTTACGCCTTTCAACAGTGTTTTTTTCCGCGATTCCACCGCAGCTGATACATCTAGTGCCCTGCTGAACTTTGTTTCGGTTTTATTAAAAAGGCGTAATTATCTACCAGATCATAATTTCAGGGACTGACCGCACCGAGTAGCTAACCGAAACACCTTTGGAGCAGTGTCGACTCCCTTCTCCAACATATTTCTGTATTAGTTATAGAGAGTGTAATGGCGTTTGTATTTGTATCCTTAAATGTGTGAGAAATAGATGATGAACGCGTTTGCGGGACGTAGCCTTTAATTCCGAATCTAGATACCAATGTTAGTACTTACACGCCATCGTAAGTTAGAGGTTTTGGTATTAAGTGACTTTTTTTGCTGCGGATCGTTCACGTTCGCATATGAGAACCTTTCCCGGCCTTCGCTGAAGCCACATAGAGACTGGTACGTTCAGCGCTCGCGGTGTGAAGACATTGGGTAATAACTATTACGTACTTTTGTTGCAAATATGAATCCCCCATGTTTGCCACTATTGGCTCTTCGTTTTGTCCTAGAGAAAGCGAACTTTTCTCTAGTATAAAAATAGCTAGAACATTTTCGCCACGACAAACAAACAACCAACGAAAACGTGTTTCGTAAACAATTTATTTACCACCGTAAATAAAACTTAACGGACTTGTTTTTTGCACCATTCTGGTATTAACAAGCAGATAACACCAAAACATATTTCGAAAAATAACATACGGATGTCAAAAAACGCTAATGATTTCCTTTTCGTATGTTATCTAGTGAAAAATAATTGAATGCTGGTCGATAGTTCGTGTCCCACCATTGGATAAGCACCACGACTAAATAAATAGTCTAACTCTGAATTATTTCTGACACAGCCGAAAACCATGTACTGGAAATCTGAGTTTGAATTTTACATTTACCTGACGCAGAATATTTTCGAAATATTGTCGATGTTTCGTAAGCGGTAGTTTTCTGTACTCTTGAAAGGGTTGTTTTCGTGCAGTTGATCGAACTGCACGTTGGTACATACCCACATATAATTAACCTTCTTTCACTCTACCAGCATAAGGGAGTAACTTGATCTGTTGAATCAGCAACGAATATATCCAATTTTAGAGGGGCAATACTATAAAATGCTGTTTTTCTTTTGGCCTTAAACTGTTTCCTATGGCTTATGTATAAGCCGCTGCGAGCGCTCTTTTTGGCCTTCCAGTAGGTAAGAAGAGATTTAGGTACTGAGAGTAAACGAACCATGTGCTCCACCGAAATTGGCGTTGTGTTATTGATATTGGTGTAACGTGGGTCGGGTGAAATTAAATTTAAAGTTGTGCTTTTTGATAATCTCGTGCAGAAACACCCGACGGTCACAAAAAGCACGTTTAAAGACCCAGAACGAGGCAGAGAGGTGGGGGTCAAAGGAAACTGATGAGGAAGAAGCAGCAGAAACCAAATTCAGAAGATAATCTGTTGCATGCTCTGTTGACATGAGCTTTGATGTTGATCTGTCCTACGCATTGATGAGAAGCGAGCGCACTTAACGTAATAGGCACATGATTATACTGCTTATAGTTAGCTGCATAATATAGACAGGCGGCCGGGCGGGCGTGCGTGCGTGTGTGTACTGCTCACCTATATTATGCAGCAAATGAACGACTGCTGACAACGGGAGGAATCCGCGCGGAGCCGCGTATTATCTATAATTAAAGCTACTTTAAGGTCGGACGCCAAAAGGCGTACTTCATTATATATATAGCGTGACATAATGCTGCAAACAAGGTGATGGCTTAAGGTTGCAGCACTACTTTTTGGAAATGTCGAGTTCGACGTTTTAAGATAACGACTAGGGAAGCTTGTTTGCGTAATACAAAAACTTGCTGCTTTTGGACATAGGTAAGCGGATATAAAACGCCGCGGCATACATAAAGACAAATTATATGTGTATACGTGTGCATATATGCATGCACGACAGTCAAACACCGTAATCGAGTTGTCCTTTTATGTGCAAACAACTGACTGACTCCAGGTGGGGGACACACATCGAGAGCAGAAGCATAGATAGCTTGGTGACGCACCATTTGAGCGGATGACGCTCCGAGGTAAGCTTTTTAACTAAGCGTGCGGATACAAAACGGCCACGATCCTTGTTCTTAGGGTACTATATTACTTTCTAAAGTCTGGCTAAATAACGTCGATACGAACTAACAATATTTCCACTCGAAAACATTGAATAACTGATCACAGGTAGCCACTCCCAGGAGTCTGGGTTGTTGATGTTTACGATGGCGACCTTTACACGTGTGTGGTTATGTTTTTGATGTTTGCCCGTTCGTATTCAGTATTCTCCATTGTTGCATATTGAGGCACAAAAGATAGTTTGTAGCACGCGTTCAATCGTATAATCTTTGTATGTGCGGCCCCGTTTCGCAAAGTACAAAGGCGATTTCAACATAATCTACCAATGAATATAAATATACGGGATAATGCGCAGTGGTTTGGGCGTCGTAATAGTTTCAGTCTCTTAAAAACGATCGCTTATTAGCTGTGGATTACTACAGCTTTCGGCCAATACCAGACATGCTACATGCTTATACTCGCTAACATAGCAAGCATCGTATATATGTAATTACAATAGATGTGATTGCAAATTGAATAAGGTACATCGATTGTAGAACAACGTTGTTTGATCAGTCCGGTATATGTTTGGCCAAATCGCCACTCCCGAAATAAATCCACCATTTACCACAGAATCTACCATAGGAGCCCACGTTACCGAACAAAGGCCACTTAGATCGGTCCTGCTTCACTAAGCTATAGGTGCGAAATAGACGCGATACGTTTCGTAAGCGCGATCGACAGCTAAGCCCTTTACATGATTCCTGTATCGCGACGAGTGAAAATTCAGTCTCCGTTGTGAGGTTTGGATTGAAATTACTTTTCATCATGCATGACTTCTAGAGATGGTGATAAGACGCTAAATAAAAATTATCAGCATATTGAATACCCCAGTTCCGGCATTGTTATTGTCTACTCGGGAACCACTTGTTGTTCTTTGCTAGGTAGCAACATGGTACAGGGTTTTCGAGTGGCATTCTGGGACCCACGGCCTAATTTGCTAACAACTTCTATCTAAAGAACAACATACATAGGATTCGAACTCCTTTAAGGGTCGAAGCGAAGTAAACCCGCACATTGTTGCTCATCCTTATCGAACCTTTTACTATGACTGTCCTAGATATTGTTGTTGAAGAAACTGAAATTTGCAAAAAAAATTTTAAAACAAAACTGCAGGAAACTGAAATAAGTGAAGTTCACAAGCTAAGTACGTCTACTTGGAGAAACATCTGATAGATCAACGGAACGATTTTAAATAGAGGAAACATCGCCGTTTCATAATCGGAAAAACAATATCACGCTTGGAACAGCTGAACAGCGTTAAACGACTATTACTTTATGATCGGAGACGGGAGTAGTACTAAATTAGTGTGTATAGGCAGACAGTCTCAAA
This sequence comes from Varroa destructor, assembly GCF_002443255.2. NCBI lineage: Eukaryota > Metazoa > Arthropoda > Arachnida > Mesostigmata > Varroidae > Varroa > Varroa destructor. The sequence goes on from NW_019211458.1 coordinate 18,415,766, forward strand.
GGCGTTCTATAGATTTTCGGTGTTTTCTTATCGAAGTTTCAGTTACTATCGTTATTTAGCCCAGCGCATTGATTAGCCTTATTAGAAGCGAGAATATGCGTTGTCTCAATAGAAAAAAGGAACTGGGCATTTGCCCATTTACACAATGGAAGCGTATGTCCCATATTGAGAGAGGCGCCGTTCATTATATAGAGGTAATTGTAAGAACAAAAAAGTGTCGCGAATAAGATGCAGAGCAACTAGTTAACGAGATGGGACCTTTCCAGCGAAAATCACTCGATGTCCTCGGCCTGTTCTATAGAAGCTGGCATGGGAAGGAGTCACTAAGAAAGGACAAGATTTGGCTTGACGTCAAAAAAATCTTCTCATGATCACCGTACCAAAGCGATAGTGTGAAGCAGTCTACCCAGAAAGAGAGTCAGAATAAAAGCGATCACTGCATAATTCTTTGCCCACTAACCCCAACGCTACAGCTATCGAACATAAAAACCAAGCGCACTTCTTTTTTTATATTCGGATTCCTTTAAATTTTAAATCGTTCTATCTTTCGCCGTTAAGCATACGACCACATAACTTTGATCTATCAAGTCAGTAGAGAGTATTCGAAGTACAATTACGGTAAGTAAAACTGGTCACACAGTTTACTTCAGCAACATCCGTGATCACGCAGTGCAACATTGGCTGTCAACATTTCATTGATTATTTTTTTAGGATACTTCGATACGTCCAGCTTTAGTTGAATGACTAAAAAGCCGCCTCAATGTAATCCATTCCAAAAGAAAAGGTCTGCACTTGCTAGCAAATAGCACTTTCCAGGGCAGTCTCCTGTGCCACTGATATATGATATAGAAATAAATAGCCTTTTGTCTATTGCGTTGGGACAAGTGTATTTTGACAGACTTTTCCAAGGAAAACACGAATCGTAAGCGTGTTTATATCATGGCACCAGCCAATTAATTTCGAATGCTTCAACATCCAAAATGTCAAAGAAAATTTTTGAAACAATTGAAAGAAGCCGAAGTCCCTGTTAATACCGTAGCCGGATGAAACCAGAATATCAAATTGGAATGAATCCGACAATTTCCGTTGTAGTTGAGTATCCACGATGAAGGTGATGGCGCAAGGATACCGCACAACCCTCTTGATGGAGTCCATTGTGAAGATTCCTGAATAACGTCATGATAAACATATATGCACGTAATAAGCAAAGTCTTCGTAAATTTTAGCAAGAGCGTTTTTATGGTTACCTGATACCGTCTCCCTACGAATTGCGCCGCGAGGAGCTTCTAGATATAACGGTACTGTTATGAATCCAATATAAGCTGATTCAAATCCACTAGCCTTGTATAATATAGTTTCTAATTTCGTTTTGTTGGCCTTACGGGCTATACGGGCTTATAAGGTCACTTGGCACGTATGAACCTAAACAAAAGCGACTTCTCAACGATAATTTCCTATAGCTGGAAGTTTTTGACTACTTCTACTTACCCAGTAGATAAGGTCTTTTGTACATGGAGGTCTAGAATATTGTTCAAAAGCTAGTAAACTACTATCTTAATGTACGCCTCAAATAACCCCACTCAATAAACGTACGAATGTGAGGATCTGTCGGTGCGTTCCGCGCAGACTATTCCCATATGGCCTTAGCTCCCGAATATTGCACCTAAGCTAGAACGATATTGGTTTGATTCTGTACTAGGAGCGAAAATTAAGATTTCCTCAAACTCGATATACAGTACAGTGATCTGGACGGCCTATGTTTGTAGAATTATTAGATATATGTGTCTTTTTGTGACGCTACTTGTAAATTACTTCTCTTTTGTGTTCAAGATTTACGATACTTCATAATGTAATAAACATCAATTGCACTTCGTATCAGTGTGGATACTTACTCAGTCTATTTACTTTGCTGTGATATCCATTTTGTTGTCCATTATTATCTAGCGCTTTTCATCAGCTTTCTGAGAGATATTCGTCAGTATTTGTGCATATAGATTTCTGGAGTTTATAGTTAAATGGAGGTTTTTAACGGAGCGGTCTTGTTGTCAATATGGTGATGTAGTGATAGTGTCGACAAAATTGCGCCCCTACCAACTCTGTGCAGCAGTCCCAAAATGCTGTTTGATATCCATTCGGAGACGATCCTAAACAATGGTGTGTACCCCCTTTGACCAAACAAATCAAAGAAACCAGGCTATCTACTGAACTTGAAAGAGACAGTTTTTCTCGACGCGCAGCTACCGTTAGGGGGCTTTGACGTAATTTTGTCTGCCCATATCCGACAAGCGATACTAATCCGAAGGGACGCAATGCTTCTTCGTTGCCATAGCTGAGCTCCATAGTTGCGTTTGCCCCTGGCACAGTCGTACTAAGAGCAGCAGCAATGGTAGTGGTGGTGATGTTAGTTGCGGTTTTGTACGACTTGAGTCGATCACCTGCGCCGAGCGTTGACTCGCCGGGTATTAATGCTGCTTTCCACCATCGCGTACGCGTCTGACGCACAATTGAATGCAACTAATATATGGACGTAGTAGTAACTATCTTCCTAGGCAGAAAACGAAACACATCTTTAGCCATTACCGTTTCTTTCTATTTCATTTTTGTCTATTGAAATGAACTCTACGACGATCTAATAATAAGACCATATTCGTTTCCTGAGCTAGCAATATGGCTGGTATTGGTCAAGTATGCGTTAGGGTTAGCCATTTATATCGTTCTTCTTACCCTCGACAGTTGTGTACGCAGGATGCTCCGCCTAAATTAGGTCGGGATTGACGTCACTCGTTTGTATACTATGTCGTTCTAAGCTATCAAACCTTCAAAATTCTTGCTTTCAGTGAGTATGAGGTTCGTATGAAGTGTACGATTTGTTTTTTTTTTTCAAAAAATCGCCTGTCGATTGCTGTGCAGACGCTAGTATCTCAACATACGCATTTCTACGCTTTTTTTGTCTATAGACGTTCTTTTCTCTTGTGGGTCGCCCATGTTGGGGTGTCGGTGCTTTCAAGGAGCCGCACGCAGTATCGCAACCGTGCCAGCAATCGATTCTGTTGGCCGTCGGGAAACTTTAGGTATTACGAGATGTCCGTCAGGATCGAAGATAGTGGACAATAGATGATCCTCAATGATACTTTAGAAATCGACCCCCTACATCTAACATGGTGTGTTTTCGTGATGACAAGGTTGGCGCCTTTTTGTTAACAGCGAGAATAATCACATGCTAAAACAATTGTCATAAGCGTTATACTTCCGTCACAAACTATGACAAATCATTTATGCTGGCTTATAATGTTGTTTGCTTAATAGTGTACTCTTCTCCGCGACATTGCTTTCGACATGGGCAAAAAAGCAATCGAAAATGAAATTTTCTTTACTGTTGTAGAAGTAGTAGTACAGTGGCATAGCCGAGTAGGTCTCACGATAACCACGACCAACTATCTCAGCTTAACAAACGCGCTGTTTTACCGTTATTTAGAAGTGTTTAGTTTTGCCTTCGGTTAGACGCACCGAAAACACGCCTCTACTCGTGGAAAATAAAACCATAAGCGAAGAACGTGGCGACAAGCAATCAATCGTAAACTGAAGATTTTGCGCCGTGTGTGTTACTACTATCCGTTGCCAATGCGAGCCAAACTCGATTGTGGCTCTGTGCCTTTGACCCTCGTGCAAGCTTTCCCCGTGCTGCTACGGTGATTTTGCTCCAACTGCCATTACTACTGCGGCGGCGGCGGCGGCGGATATGTGGGCAGAAAGGACGTTTTCTATAATGTCTCGTCACGTTCAGACCCATAGAGCACACGGACTTTTTTTTTCTAGTACCGGCATAGAGATGCAGATATGCCGGTACCAGTTCACGTGACTGGTGTGCTGGCAAGTCCATATGACAGACAACAAGGCAGTAATGGCAGCTTATCGACACCTGTCGAAGTTCAGAGTTGTTCATTGTTTTCGCACATACTGTTCGGGGTAGAAGGATCCGAAGAGACACAGGCGCAACTATAATGGCCGGAGGTCGTTTCTTTCTAGCTATTTTTGATTATCGGCGACCGCGCTGGAAACTGCTGATTGTTGAGCTGTTATACGCATAACCTTGCACCAGGTCGGCAAGTAACGTGCCCGGCTTACATGAGCCCTGGGATTCTCGCTTTTGTTCATTATATCTGTGGGTTCGAAAAAGCCCACAGAGAAGTATGGAGCACTAGCAAGTACTACCTGGAAGTACTGCCGTTGCTTAGAGCGCACAGTAGCTTTTGTAAGAGTATACGGTTATTTGCTCTCTATAATAAAGCGGATCGTATAAAATTGTATATGTCTACCTTTGATATATTGATATAATATTTTAAGCAAATTGTCGAGGTATAATTTCGGTATCGTATATTTATTGAACTTTGTTTTATCCAAGCACACGTTCGTAAGCACCTTTTTTAGGTATAGCATTAAGGTTTTGCCCAGGCTGGTGTTGTGTGGAGGTTTTCCGCCACACGTAAAAAGCGGCATGACAACTAAAGAAGCAACTTTTCATCTTGATACCTTTTCTCTTTGCAAAATGTCTTATTTTCCCTAATTACCAGTAATTTTTAAGCACTAAATTTTGAACCAGTGCAACAGCGCGCTCGTTTGGGATAGTTACGTCGGCTATTTACAATTGCATGATATTCAGCTAGTTCAATGTGACTAGGTACGTGCAGTTACCCGAATAATACGAGGTAATCCTCAACTGGGCAGCCTAAAATGATCTAAGACCCAGGAAACAGTTCGAATGTACAAAAGCTGCGTGCAATGAATAACTTAACGTTAAGGAGAAATTAACTATAGATAGCAATGTTATTTATCTACTATAGGTTTTATCACAGATTATAGTTAAGACATCATAATAATTTAGTTCAGGGTAATTCTATAGGAAATAAATAATTATCGGCGTGAAGAAAATATTGTCACATTTTCGTTCGTATTGAGAATCCACTTGGAAAACTTACATTGTGTCATGATAAACGACCACCTAACCACTCTTGTTTTTACAATTGTTCTTAATTTTCATTTAAAGCTTGATTCAGTCTTACAGATCTGTCGTTACGGAACCTCGTGCTGCCAGGGCTACCTAACATTTTACCTAGAAACTATAATATCGATTGTATCTTAATGAAGCTTACAAGCAAAACTGTGATTGGCCGTCCAGTCACGACATGACCGGCCATATTTACAGGAGAGCAACAAAGTACTATTTAACATTAGATTATATATATATATACTCATCGAAATCGTCGTTTACCGTGGGTCGCTAATGGTGCGGAAGGCTTGTACGACTGATGAGGCATTCCACTTCTGCCATGTTTATTTGACCAATTATCATGATACGTATGAGTGAAATTAAACATGATTCGTACTATACACAGTATCTACAAAACCATTACACAAACTGTGTTATCATCGTACGCGGCCAACAATACGATTGTATTTGCAGATGTTATTAGCCCATCTGTTTTGTGTGACGATTGGGTACTTCAGCATGCATGCATGCATGCATGCATCCTCCTGCTTCGATACACAGATCTTTGTGAGTATTTCCTTATCTCAAACACGGATGTAGCTTGCCCCCACCATATTCTAGAATATGGCTTGGAATGATGGAGAGCAAGCGAAGTTATTCTTCTATAACTTCGCTTTTCTCATCATATACGTTACGCAACCACCGTGTATTAGGTAATTGCGTATAGGCCTATTTATAGTAATTCTATTTGCCAAAACAGCACAATTCGGCTATGAGTGCCACGAGCAGGGAAACCCAGGCAACGGTAGTATGATTGATCACCTGTTGCCACTTCGACGCCAGTACAATAATTGATGCCGATAATGCCGCCACATTGGATCAATAACCGGTGAAAGCGGCTCAGCCGACAACAGGAATTTTCGCAGAAGGACCGGTAACCTGCTAGAAGGCCAAGCAAGCCAATCAACTAGGCCATCCGCTGTGCATTGTTAGTAAGCTTCTGCCCGCTTGTTAGAATTGCATCGGTAATGGCTACTCAACATTCAGCCACGAGCTTACGATTCCGCCTTACGAGGTGACGCTACTGCTTGGCAACTGGCAGACCAAGACGGGCCTGTTTGTTCTCGAACAGTTCAACTGCTTGACCACTTCAGGTTCGACATCGGTTAGCTAGAAATCAGTGCAGCGAGAAGGTGGCAAACCTGCGGGTGGATATATAGTGAGCCGTAACGAACGAGTCAGCTTGGCGGCAGGATATCGCGTCGTTTAGGTAATGATTGATGTCGGTGTTGAAATAATTTACGCGCAGCACAAGCGGACGCGAAGGACCGAAAAGACAACAGAAAAATTAAGCGAGCTCTAAGTAGAAGAAAAATAGTGTCCTTGCCTCTACTGCTGCCGCGCCGTAAGAGCCCGACAATCCCAGACAGTTCGACGACTGTTGTATTCTTTTTGTACAAAAGACTTATCGCTACTACCTTTACCATTTCGGCTATGACGAGTGCCAGTATTGCTCTGCACCATACGATTCACCTTTTTCACCCGCGCAGCTGGCTTCAGTTCTCACATGCAGATAGAAAGACTTGGATGATGTAGTAAGCGGAGGAACGTAGCTTCGATAAAGCCTTTCGAGCAACGATTATGTCAGAGGCAAAACGGTTGTCGCAGTGAGAAAAAGAATCCGAAAATGTACATGCGACCATTGCTGGTCTATGACATATTACAGTGTCGACAGTACAGGCTGTATGTAGTATTGATGGCAGAAACCAGATGGCTCACACCAGTTAATTTGCTGCTATTTTTAGTAAAAGTTGCCTGATTTGAAGCACACACACACACACACACACACACACACACACACGCGTTCGGTCATGAAATGAAAGATGACCGGTTCATTAGAACGTTCTTCATCAATTCCAGAATTAAAATTAGGGCAATTTATATGACTTTGCTAAGCTAGATAACAAGCTACTAAAAATACAGCCTATCTTTCGAAAACTTATATTCGATGGACCTTCATAAGACCGCTGAACTGAAAGTAGAAGCAACCTTGCTTTTGGTTTCATAAATAGAGGTCGAGGTTATTTTCATATTGTAAGTATATTTTTGAATAGAAGATCTTCTGAACCTGAAAAATAATCCATTAATCTATCCACGACTAAATATTTAGAACAAGAAAGGCTACTATCCACAGACTAAATTACTACAACTAGCCCTTATTCGATAGTAGTTTAAGTATGACAAACATAATTTAAGTATAGTTGATCCTGCATGTCCTAGTTAATCCACCAAGCGCTCACACAGCAAATGACTGCGTACTAATTCATACAACTACGAACTCAATGACGGAAAACAGGAAGACAAGTAAACAACGGTTCAGGCGGCATTTATCGAACAAAAGCTCGTACAGGTCGGCCTTCTTGTAAGCACTGATTACTGCCTTCCCGATAGAGACCTGCTAAGTCGACACCTCTCGTGACTGACGTCACGGGCGGCCTTTCACGCTAATTCAACGTGTCACATCGGGTAACATATGACATACAGCTACCCATAGCCTATAGCTCATAGGGGCCATTCCGCAGACGACGTCGCGTCAGTTGTTGATGACGTAAAGTTCTTGTGTGGACTAGGCAAAAGGCCTAACTCTCGTTAGGCCTTTCTGTTGTGTGGTGGGTGAGGCGATTGCGGAAAGCAAAAGTTACTTCTCGGACTCATCCTGCCAGAAAATTAAGAGTAAAACGATATATGCGCTTGGAGATGACGTTTCCATCGCGATAAAAGAGCAATAGTTGGGGCAGATGGCAACGCTGGCAGCATTCATTTCGACGATTCGATGACGATGTGTGCTAAATAGATTGCGACAGTAGCAAACCTGGTCTAGGCTACTCGTCGTACTCGAACCACTGCTGTACATGTTTAAATTCGTGTTGGTGGCAGTAGTAATAGTCTCTCTGCAGCCTACTCAATAGAAGCCAACGAACGGCTGCAGCCTCACCAGACTGCATACGTATACAATAGTAATAGTCAGTGGCGAAGCTAAAGGCAAGACAAATAGTTTTATTGCTATTTCTAGTCGCTAGTCTTACATATAGACTTAGGACCACAATGCTGAAGTGTGCACAATGCTGAAGTGTGCACAATGCTGAAGTGTGCGGTACTTCGGTCTGGTAGAGCTGTGTCTCTGTCCCACCCTTGTGTTACTCTGCCGTGCCGCCTGAGCGCAGCCAGCGAGACCTTAGCAAGAGGCTAGCAGACGATAAATCGGCGGCAGCCGGATAAAAAAAATTAGCAACATAGAGGTAAGAGAATCGGAGAGAGGAAGGACGTGAGAGTGAAACGGCACAAGGGAAAAGGCGGCAAGAAGTCTCGCTACGACGAGAAACTACAAGGCAACCAATAGAGGGCATCAACGACGACGACGACGACGACGACGACGACGACGACGACGGTGATGACGGCGGCGGCGGCGGACACGACAGCAACAGCAGCAAGAGCAATTACGATAACTACAGAAACAATAACGACATGGCTAACTTTGTACACAGCAACGAAGCGGTGGGTACTGTGCTTGTGCTGATAACGATAAGCAACTGCCAGGAAACTATTACTTACGGCCAGCTATTACAGCCAGGGTAACATATAGCTGTTTAGGCATTAGCGAATTGACGGTGCTTTGCTACGGTCATTGTACTGCGCGGTTCCTTTCGGTTTGTAATGCCTATGACTCTGGTTGGTGACTCGCTTGGTGCTCTCCGTGGCGCCGTCTTTAGTACGATACGATACGGGGTGCGATATAGCAACGCTCTACTGACGGAACAGGGACAAATAGAGTCGAGCGAGCGTTAGGAGCCGTCGGAAATGCGATACGAGCGACGCTAGCTATGCAGCAAGCACGCGAGTATAAAGTTTGAAGTTCTGAAGTGTTAGTATTTTTGAACTCTACGGTGGCTGTGCGTCCGAAAAGCTGAAGGCGCGGCAATCGACAATAGATAGGTCGCCGACACGAGGCTCGGATAAACAGAAAATGATTGTGATCTAATCCAAAGAGGCTATTGGACGGTCGAATGGTAGAAGCCCGACGCTCAAGCCTAGAGCATACTCGCGCACAACCTGCCAGCGATATCGTACTGGTCGTGCCTGCGTCGATAAGTAACTGGCAGTCAGACACCATCTAAACTAGCCGATCAGCTCGAGTCGAGATGTACTGGAAGGTGATTTCAAAAGCAAACACAAAAAAGAAGGGTTTTATAAATCCCATCATTTTCCTTTACGTTTATCATTACAGCTGGTCATAGAGAAGGCGGTGTTTCTGTTGCTATCTGTTTGTGCTTGAAGGGGTTGAGATCTTCAGACCGGAGGAAGCCTTACGCGGCCTTATCGTTAGGACAGTCGCTGTTATTCGCAAACACCAGCTATCAGTAGATGTGCGATAGCGGCAGCAGAGTCGACAGATCGAAACAAAGCGGAAGCGGGCAGTAAACGAGAAGAGGAGTGTCATAGGCTCTATTTTCACTTTTGTTTTGCTAAATGGGTCCCTATGGCGGAGTTCTTGTGTGCAGTGCCTTTCAACAGAGCCGGTCAAAGATCCTTAGAAAGGCGTGCTGTAGTCCGATCGTCGCAAAACAGTAAGCAATCACACATAATTTCAGCTCGTTAACTAACTCCAGGCTAATTTTACTAAACATGCATTTGGCTTAGTAAAGGGAGAAGCGCGGCGGCAGTTCCTAGTGCAACGGGGAAGCCATGTTGTGCTGATTATGTCATAGAATAGTGTTGCTTGGTACACGAATAAAGGCAGTCTGCGTGGCGTCTGTTGGAAGAGCACCAACCGCATGTAGGGGATCGCGTGCTATGACTTTCTCCTTCTGAGTGGACCAGTCCTGGATGCTATTTATCTTTTCCTATTACGCTTACTAAATATTTTGAATTTCTTTTGATAGGCATCGACGAAAAGGTTGGATAGCAAGGTACGACTAGCTGAAAGTGTGCTTGCAAAGTGATCTCTCGCCTGTATTTTGCCCCTGCTTATCTCGTTGTGCTTAATGGGCTTTTGACTAGTTAGTCAGAGAGCAGCTAAACATGAAAGTAGCTCATTTTGTTTCTTGTAGTTACTTGCACAACGTTGCTGGTAGCCAACAATGATACACGTAGCTGGCTTTGTGTATAATATTGCACATATAAACCCATTCAACCGATGGAGCTGATCGAATCTTTCTGAGGCCGGGTACATGAATAGGGCTTGATGCCGCATCACAATGCCCGTTAACATCATCATCGTCAATCAAGATTAGTTAATAAACAGTAATAGTTAGTAAATACTTTTCTTCTATAATACCAACCCAGAACTGCAGAACGATCAATGCATATCCTATCCTGGAATCAACATAATACCGAAAGGATCATGCGACCAATGTAATTTTATCTATCCTAAAAAGTCAGATATATAAGATGTCGCTGTGACGAATAATTAGGCTGCCTTTCGCCTTTGCTAAATAAGACGAGTCCAAATATAAAGACTAATTCATTAAGGCAGCTTTATTAGAAAATGCAGATCCTATCAGCTGCCGTTACTATGCATATCAGTGGGTTAGGACTAGCGACTGGCGTCGAGCTTTTTAGTAAATTCGATATAAAAAAAAACGTGTGCATTTTTTTTCCTGTGACTAGGAATCTTTCTTTTATGAAGTTCCTGTTACCAGCATTTTATGCAAGCGTTTGAACGCTGTCACAATTGCAATCTCGTAAGAAAAAGCAAGGTTTATACTGCATTGTACAGAAAAAGAAGCTGAATAACATTGACGAACGGCAATGGACAATCTCAGTCGCTTTTCCTGCTTGGTTTCTTGTGTATAGTCCCATATTTCCTACCTTGTCAGATCCTTCCGGCAAGACCGAGGTCTCCTGCTGAGAGAAGCGAGTTAAGACTCAACAATGGAAAACGTCTCTGGCTGTCAGTGGCTACCTAACAGACTTCCCAACGGCGACAAGGTATACAGTGGAACAATTCTTTCTTATTGTATATCTACCCTAACCTGTTCGTTTGAACCTAATGACACCGCATTTTCTTCGAAGTTTATGATGTCTAAGTGAGTTGTTGGTCTTTAGAACTTCCGGCTTAAATGATGCTAACCTTTCCACAGTACGGTCATTTGTTACTGTGGATTGCGGTCCCCACACTCACTATAATTTGTGTGGAGTGCGCACGTTTAGCTGACTATTATAGTAGTTCCGTAAGAAAAAAAAAAACCGTTGTTGATGTAGTGGCAATAGGCTCGCTAGTGGTGAAAGCAATTTACGATCTGGTACTATTCTGACCATTTCAGAACGTGCCAACACGATCACAATAATAAAATAACAAAATCTTGTTGATACGGCCAACCGTGCCGCTGAGGTTGTACGTTCATACGCGTCGTTCCAAAAAAAGTATGCACGCGGTTGGAACGATTACAACTAATTTCGATGTTCATTTACATATAGTTGGTATCTAAATATAAAAAGAAATAACATAAAACAGGATTCAAAGTGAGCAAAGGTTACCCTTTTGCTCAGTATACTACCTATAACAGTAGGTTATTGATTGACACGTTTTAACAAACTTCCAGATCTGGTAGTGTCGTCAATTTTCAGTCTTAAACGTTATTTTGAAAATATCCTCACAAGAAGACCTCCATTTACGTCCGGTTCTGGGAACGGGCAGACTATTCAATAAGGTGTACTCATCGAACTTATCTTTTTGGTAAATTCTCGTAAAGATCTACTTTCACACGACGATTGTAGTAGTAGTAGTACAGGTGCCCCGTTCTGTTGAAAATGCAATTCGCCAGCCTTAACGCATCATATAACAGGGTCTTCTGGGTAAATTCAAATTGAGTTAATTTGAGCGGATATATATATATATTTATATGTTATGTACAGTCTTTTTTTTTTTGCCGGCCGTATTCGTAAAGGATGCCCAAGTTGACCTGCATATAATACGAAGGTTTTCAGTCCATGGAGAGATTTTTAAGATTAATAACTATGAAAATTGATGATTTTGTTTTTAAATTGTAGTGATAGAGTATTCAATTCTGTACTGCTCTAGCCAATGAAACACTAGGTTAAGGGAGCTAATTGAAGTGACACTATTTTCTGCCACCGCCCTTCTAAACATGTCCCAACGGCTCAATGAACGGCGTATGATCGACAACACTTGTATAATTAAGCTATTGTACGGGTTTATAAATGAACAGGTCTCAACGACAACAATTGGAAGGCTAGTTTAAGAAAAGTGATAGACGAGTTGGACCCAAGGTTGATGACATCGAGCTGCACTCGTACTATCGCAAAGGCGGCCAGCTCTACGCTACGACCTCGGTTTGAGTAACAAAGCCGGAAGGCAAACTGGGTTCATCTGGCAACGCGATTGTGCAAGGAAAATACAGCCTTTCGTAAGAAAGAACTGTAGTTCATGCAAATGGAAGGGGTCTGGCAGCAGGATGTAACAGCCAATAGAATTTAGAAGAGACAGAATGTGATTTTCCAGTACATATCATCGTTGCTGCCTTTGTACCGTTCACCATGGCGGTTGTTATCGCCTTTATTGCTGACGACGATGTTCTTGATACGTGTTCTGTCCACTAATGTATAATATTGATAACAATAACCTCCGCCAGTGTTGAACTCGATAGCTCTGTGCTGCACATAGATGAATCACTGCTGCTGCGGCGGCGGTGGCGGCGGCGGCGGCGGCTGTTGTTATAGCGAGCTGGAAACTGGAAAAGCTAGAGACTACGCCATGAAGATCTGTGAGGTTTTGCTGTGGACACTTGTGTTCACTGCACTGTTATGTACACAAAAAGCGGCCTTGTAGATAGGCCCAGCTATGATCACTTGACAACCAAACCTGATAGCATAATAGAAGGCAAATTTACGTTTATCACCAGCAAGCACAGCAGCCGGTCTTTTCTCTATGTCGGACGACTGCTTCAAACATTTTTCATTCCATATTCGCTGTCAAGATCGATGCTTTTGCGCAGTGGTATATTCAGTTTTGTGGCGGCAGTGAAGTTCGTGTTGGCATCGATTGATTCTTCGTGAGAAGCGTGTCGTGAGGTAGAGTCATAAAGAGGACGTGAGCTTTGTACTCTACAGCTATTTCGTTGTTTTCGATGTCGTGTTATGCGTCTGTTATATAACTTCTCAACGCTATATTTGTTGTCGATCTAACGAAAGAAGGCTGAAAAACAGTTAAAGAGATACATTTTTAACTTTCAGCATGAGGGTTAATGCCCGATATTGCCGTTAAGTATTGCTTAGCAAGGGCAGAACGTGCCTCTGCTATTACACTACTACGGGGTGAGATTGGCACTCTTACATTTTAGAGCTTACGAGCTCGGTAATCTCACGAACAACGCTATGATAACCACTCAATAATCAGCCACATACTGCTGAATCTGCTAACTGAAACAGGACTATTTCTTGTTAATCAACCTAGTTGGGCAAACAACTGCGTATAACCGGAACGAACGGCAGATAGCCTCTGCTGGGTTGAGTCTCCGAAACAGGTATCTTCATTGCAAATATTCATTTTAGATAGTTAAACAGCGTTTATACTATTGACTTTTGTGTGATAGCTTTCCTGTTAACAATCTTCCAATCATTGATACGATCAATTAGTTCCTGGCGCTCAAAAAAAACCTGTTGTCCAATTTCAAAGGAACTATGAGCGTCCAAGTGTATGCGCAGGACATAACTCATAAACAGGTTGACTCTTTGATTTCTTTGCTAGCAATCGATTGAATAACATTTTTCTGAAACCTAAGGTACGTTCGCACCTGCATCGTACCTTGGAGCGAATACAGACATATAAAAAAATGTAATCATAATTAATATTGTGTCCTAGTTATTAGTCATTTAACATTATCTATATTATTATATTTAATACATATATGACCCTGCTTCCACTGTTTTTATTTCTTGATATACAGAATTCGCCGATGTTGATGCTTGACAAAGGTCCGCCAGCTTTGACCAACCCCGACAGTCGATACGATAGATAATGCATTCATTTCGGTGGCATCCATATTTGATTTTAGTGTTTACTTACAGAGACGAGATACAGCACGATCGGACATACGATAGAACGTAATCCTGTGGGGGCAAAACTCATATCACAGTCCTATGTACTCGTATGCTTAGTTTGTCATTGGCCTCGCTGATGTTTCGTATGAGCAGTGAAAGATGTGGGCGCAAGCGAGTCTCTCTTCTGCGCAATATTCCGGTACAGATACACGTACGTACATACGTTGGCTGGCTTGTCTATTTCGACTGCCCTTATCCTTCCATAGCATCATCTACGCAGTAGAAGTAAAAGCAACAACAGGTTAAATGGCAACATATTCAACCCATATGTTACCAGCGGGACAGTGCCGTGAATGGTCATGATGCCTCCACGGCTGATAGCGTTGCCATCTTCATATTGTTTGAATCATCGCCTGGCCTTTTGGAGCTTCACCGATGCGTTGATTACAAAGGCTTGAATTCGGTCACCTCACTGTTGTTTCTATGAGCGGTTTGGTGTCACGTGTCGCCGGTCCAATATTTTGCAAGACTGTATGCAAGCAAAGCCTTCCACGTAAGCGATATTCGTTGATACACATTGTTGTAGCGGCCAGTGACACCCCGCTGCTATCCGTTTATAATCGATAATGACGAATTGTGCCGTGTAGACATCATTCCCTCTTTGCTGCCGGGACGAAGTCGGCAGCACAAGCGAAATAAATTGAAACCGCCTAAAAAAGCGAACTTGGCTATCCGTGCAGATGCTCAGAGCTTTTTCTATTCTAGCTTTTTTCATGTAGCACCTACATACACAGTATGCATACATTTTTTTGCTTGCATTTACCCCAAGAATTGCGATAATACAATTTAAAGACGCGTATATATTAAGGACTAGTCGTGTACAAAAAGCCCATTCAAATAACGATTATCAACACACAGCCTCGCCAATGACCATGGTCGCCTTGTAAAAGTGGGCGCAGAGTTATTTCCTACTACCGATTTTTCACATGGTTCGCCTATATATATACACAAAAATCAAACATAGCGTATGTTTCAACATGTTCCTTAAAAAGAACTTTGAGCTTTGAGGATTACTACTCCCCTTAAAACTGTCAGCCTATTTTCGCACCACTCTCC
Source organism: Varroa destructor (assembly GCF_002443255.2). Classification (NCBI taxonomy): domain Eukaryota; kingdom Metazoa; phylum Arthropoda; class Arachnida; order Mesostigmata; family Varroidae; genus Varroa; species Varroa destructor. The sequence continues at coordinate 18,430,929 of NW_019211458.1, forward strand.
GTAATGTCATTTGAATGGGAAAAGCCTAAGTTAAGTATCCTTTGAGCTATTACCTTCAACAAGGTTTATGTCGGAAACGTTCTATTATTGCCTGTCTTGTTCTTCCTGTGTTTGATACAGCTGGGCCGCTGATTGCGAGGGAACTCACAATTAAGAGCATTTGTTTGCGTAACACCAGGCGATGGGTCATGCCGTGATGACGGACCACGGAGGAGAGTACAGCAGCACAGACTTTCAAAGCCAAAACAGATGTCAAAAAACAACAAAGAAAAGCTTCCAACGAACAGAAAAGCATAAAACCGTATTCGGACTCGTAATCGTTGTTTTCGTACCCAGTCGTCGTATCGTAATGACCGAGCATACTTAACAAATTTCCCACGTAGCAAGATTTTTTAAATATATGCAAGACGGGTTCAAGAAAGCTTTTCATTTAAACCCAGCGCTCGAATATAATAATTATAATAGTGAAATATGATAAAACGCTTCAATAAATAGTAAAACAAACAGTTCAACGGAACTATTTCACCACTATCAATAAAGCTGTCCGTATATAAAGCAAGGCTATAAGTTCACAGGATGAAACCTCGAAGAACCTATAGCGCAGTTGTATTACGTCTCAAGGCAAATAAAAGGTTACATGCAAACTCGGAAGATCCGAACAAAATCCAATAGAGCGTTTCTAATGACGCGGTACGTTGCAGAGCGTTGCTAATACTGCAGCGCTAACCGATGCGTATCGGTAAACTTTGATAACAAAGTACGAGGGCGAGAGGCGGCCGTCTTCGTTTCAATCTCTGCTTTCTGTTTTCTGTGTTTCGATGTTCGGGTTCGATTCGAAATATTGTTACTTTTGTTTTTGTTGTGTTAGATCACACCTGAATAATAACACGTTTTTAGTCATATCATGTTTTTCGTTCATTATGGTATGGCAAAGCTCGACGTCACTAACCCCAAAGTTACCACTGGTTGCAGTACGACATATGCCTAGTTAGGGTTTCGCCTGTTGAGCAGCATTGAGTCTTAGCAAGGTTTTCAGAACTGTGTCTGTTATAACTTTGGAGCCCGATTCGGTCCGTCGTTACTGTTTAGCCGAACTATTACCATTTGCCGATTAGGCCAATAGCCCAAGGCCACAGTAACTTTTTTTTATCTACACAAATGCATATATACGCATTTGTGGTTGGCTCGAAATCATTAGCTAGCTGGTGATATCAGCGTTCTGGACCCATGTGCACTTCAGTTTTGTATTCATAGAGCTCGTACAGAAAAGTAACCACGATCATATAGAGTACCTCTTGTCTATAGTGCGACAACCTTTCGCCCTAGGTTTTCTCTTCTTTTTTCGGAAACGAAAAAAATCAGCTTTTTCTTAGTTTCCTATGTTGTTTCCCTCAGGAACTCATTTGCCTCGTACTATAATTACGAGCTGCTTACCTTCTGCCCTACCGCTGACGGCAGTAAAAACTACTGCATGATGCTACTGGAGGTAATGGTGGTGAGAATTTATCAGGTGATAAACAATAGGTGTTGCTCGCCCCACAAATGTAGGGTAAGAAGGCTTACGGAACGGGGTTACAGGACGGTGGAATAGCTATTGTTATAGAAGACAGCCTCTGCTTTTACATAAGCAGACCATTACGGAGCAATACAGATAAGTTTTGCGTCGATAATGATGCCAGCCTCTTAAGGCGTGTGTTTCTCCGTTGATCATTTTTGTGTGAAGTTGGCGCTTTTTTTTGTACATACACACATGGAAACAGGTACGTGCAAGCTGTGGCCATGGAGGCACCAGACGAGGTCTGGCCTGTAGAAAATAGTCACCAATGACTAACGAAAGCATATTTGCGTTTCCTTACATTGTCCTTGGTTATTGTCTTACATACCTAACGGAACTCAGCAGATCAACAATTTTAATGAATGACCAAAATCAATGGTCCCTGGCAGTTTGGCAGGGGTCGGTTCGCCTCGTCGAATTATTCGTGATTTCTATGCAAAACCATTTTTGCGTCTGGACAAATTCTGTTTCATTCGTTCGGCCAGCGATCTCCGTAAAAAGCAACGCCTGCACCGCATCTACCACTTAACCCGATTTAGATACATGTCAGTTACTGCTATTAGATCAGTAACAGATGAACGACGGGAAACACAAGCGAACCCTGTTTTTTCTCCAGCTATTTTTATTCTGTCCCACTCAAGTCAGCTGACATCAAAATTTCTGTACTAAATAATCGTACCTTCACACAGACATATGTTGTAGACGCTACACATGCACGCCGTGGCTAGCCATATTCCCACATATTCAGAGGAACTTTTAATATATGAAGGGCTACTACATGTGCACATATAACACTCTTGGAAAAGTTCATGCGTCATATACAGGCTCATAGACGAACCTGTCGAAACTGAGGAACCAGTGAGTGGTCGGCCCTACGGAAGCTCGATTCGTACGTATAGCCTTTGTTACTTGCTAAACAAACAGCGGCGGGCCACCCATTTATTTGCTGCTTACTCTGTCACCCATAGTGCCAGTGGCATTAGGTTCCGTGCAATAGCAGTTGTAACTGTCCTGCTGTGGCAAAAGTGTTAGTTAAAAAATCAATATAATAGTCTTAGGCTGCTTGTCCTTCCAAGGGCGTCCACACAGGTCGCTTTGATAACGGCTGGCCGCCAATCCGTGGCCCGCCCTCTAACGATTACGGAGGTACTGGGCATGAATACGAGAGAGAGATCAACACCGTAACTGCAATGGCTGTCGCCGTAGTGTGTGGCCGTGTGTTACTGAAACGGCTACCAACGCAAATGTTGTACCTAAAGGTGTAGTTGCATTTGAAGATATACTATGAATCACTATAGTGATAACGCATTGCTCTTAGCACCGCAGGCTAACGAATGTTGGAAATTCTCTCGGTGCCGACACCCGAACACATGAAGAACAGCAACAGTTTTAACGACGAAGGTGTTGTATACGTACAAAATGGCACACGCTTTCCTCTCTACAGTTACTCATCATGACGCTGGCAGCTTACGTCTTAGCAAATTTAGTTTTATCCGATTCTATCTACACCCGCCCTTTGTCGAATCCCTTCAAGTCTTCATCTATCCGTGAACACAATGTGGTCGCACTGGTTACTAGAACCTACTAGTAGTAGCATCTGTTGTTAAACAGAGGGAGGAAAGCGAACATCGAAAGCCCATATTTTATATAGGGCTATCCCTACGGCGCAAAGGACATATGTCTCAATAGATCGTTGACTGCTGAGATGGCGTGATTTATTTCTTATTTATTTTACTTTGCCACGTGTTCAAGTTGCAAATTCAGAAAAACCTAACATATCGAAAAGAGATTAGGTTGCGTTCTACAGTTCGTTTAACCTACATTAAGGTGACTTATTTTGCCAGACTGATCACCGTTAAGATCAGAAATTTCAGATAGCTTCCAGCCTAGAAAATTTTGAATCAAATCATTTTTGGTCCCGATTTGAAGTTTATATTCCAATCAGCTATTTGGCTACGTAGTTAACGTAACCATCAATCCACCTTGGCCAGAGGGGATCCTGTGTTCCTACACTGCGATAAGGTTCTTGGAACAAATTTAGGACACGCGTATACTTATATACACATATATTAGTCGATTATTAGCTGTTACAGAGTGTAGTTAATTGAATCAGGTTTAATAGTACTTGGCATATTCGCGTTTCACTAGTGTTCTACTGAAAAACGTTGTTAGACAATAGTTTCATTAACGACCAATGATGTCCTTTTGTTTCAGGACGGGCCAGAAGTTGTATAGTGAGCTCGAGGGCCTACTGCTTTTAGAACGAAATGAAGACGGTGTCCTTAGAAAGCTTAGCAGTATTCGGAATCACCTTTCGGGACTGGGTGTGTAGACATCATAAACAAACTTACGCCATTTTCATACATCGTATTTATATTTGAATGCATCAATTGTCTCTGAGTATGTTTTTTGCATTGCAACATGTTGGCAGGGCCTCTCCTAGGCTATGAATAAATGTGCGAATCGGCGCATATGTCTACAGGGGGCAGGGAGACCTCCCAAGCTCCAACAAAAGCCGCTGGGAGCTCACGTGCACTTGACCCTTTGAATCTACAATACTTCACTGGCTAAATATATCATACAAAAGAGGATATGAAGCTCGGGTGTTAAAAACTCGGGGCGGGCTCGTCCTTATTTAATGGCTTGTAGTATAAATTATTTACTAATTGTCTGCTAGCACGAACAATATAAATTCTTTGTATACCTTCAAACATGAGAAGCAGTCCTCTAAGGCATCAGATTTTCAACGCGGATTGTGTGCGTGTGGCTAACTAAGTGTGCCCATCGAAAATGATCGAGATATATCCAGATTTTTTTTTTAAGATCAGGCGTATTTTTGCATATGTCCGCAGATTTGACTCGTTTTGGCCTAACATATTGTGTAAGCTATCGAAATGAGTATGCTGAGACAGTGAGCAAAGTCCGGTTAAGAGCATCTATTTGTCAATGATGACCACTTGTGACTGTGATGACGTTACTAGTACGCTGTTATGGGCATCGTATTTTGTTTCGTTATATTTTTCCTGTAGGAAACTCTGTCGATGTGGCATCTGTTGCTGTGCCCGCGTCCCGACTAGCTCTTCTTCTTGATGTAAGTTCATTTTTGCCTCTTAAAAAGCAGCTCACACTACTGTTATTATTACAAAGCATTTGCCAACACGTACGATATCTAGTAGAACACCTTGAATCACCACCTTGACACTTCAGAATCTTTGCCAACATTATTCTAACAATAGTCAAACCGAAAAGACTGAATGTCATGCCGCCTCTTACTTTTACAATTGACAATTCAGTGCGCTCCGATGAATATTGTTTTTGTCTGCGTACATCAATGTGCATGTCCCGTATTGCTGCCGTGTTTTTTTCATTTTGTAGAAATATCCTGACACAAATGAGATCCAGACCGGCATTGTTTACGTTTTAAAAACCATCTGCTCCCACGAACGGGGCGGTGAGACATGTTCCGAAGCGTTAGCAAACCCGGAGGCATTGCCGCCCCTGCTGGCCCTCTACTCTCGGCAGAGGGCCATCAACCGCGATTTGTACGCCCTGTTGGCTCGAGTTTGTCCACATGACAAGATGTTCGCTGTAAAGGCGCGTTTCTCTGGCGTCTTTGCTACGCCCTTGAGTGATTTAATGGCGATATCGAACGGGCAAGCTGGCCCAGTGGCGGCCGCAAGTCGGGAGGCGACCACACAGTCCATCTTGCAAGTGCTCCGCATAGTTCTTGCTAATAGTAAGTGTGCTGATTAATCAATAATGAAGAACAGTTTTCGCATGATTTGCCGTTGTACTTTCATCCGCGATCGGAAGGCTAGAAGACGTAGGCAGTGTTAACTCTCAGTACATGTGTACAGGATTTAAGCTATTCGATACATATATAGGGAGATAAGACCGCTTTGTGCATGCATCGGAGTCATCCAAGGAGGATTTATAGATTTGATGGGTTTATGGATCACTTTATCATCGCAAATACCGTCGAGATCGTACGTGCTAACGCAATTCTACCATAGAAATCGAAATTATTTCATGTTGTTTGTATGAACACGTCAGGGCTGAACGTGACGCTCCTCAATCGTCGCGGTCTTCTTGCAACTATACTGAATCAAATGAAAAAAAAACAGTCTGGCACCATCGATCTCGAGATGGTGCTTCTGGCCGAATGCCTTGCAGCCGCTTCCAGGTCCAGTAAGTCATGTATCGTTTTAAGTGTTCAGCAGTTATTTTAGCAGCATTATTACTTCTAATAGGTCGAAAGAAAGATCCTTACAGGGAAAAAAACTTACAGGGCGCGTTTGTTACGAGCTGCTACTCCTATTCCCCACCCCGCTCACGACGCTTCTTTCAATACTAAAGTCTTTGCTGTTTTTTTCTCGATTGCTGGCTAATTTCAGAGAACAGCGTAATGCAGTTGCTGGATCAGGGTGTGCTGGAGGTTTTACTACCGATACTAGAACGCGGTGGGCTATTGACCACCGAGAAGGTGCGTTGTCTTCTTGCGGTGCTGCAGATCGTGCTCCACATAGTGTCCTTCAAGATGGGCCGGAAGGCTGTAGCCCGAAAGGCGCTATGTCAGCAACTAATGACTATGGCCGATTTGGTGACGGGTCAGCAGGGCCTATTGAATGGAACTTCCGAGATCCTCTACAGGTGCCTGCCCCCCCTCAAATTACCAATTGAAAAAACTTTAAGAAGCTATACACAGCTATTGAGAGAGAACTTTAACAAGCGCCTTCCTTCCCCGCCAAACAAGGTCAGTGTCATGAAAGCTGTCGGAATTTCGGACGCAAGTGCGTTAGATGCGAACAAGCTTAATTTGTAGGAGTTCATGTAGCATATGAAACAAATACTACTTGAGATGAGCTAATGCAGTTCAACCAAATATGTTTCTGATTTCAACAAGAAAACTTTTTGTTCATTTAGGATTTATCGGAATCATCGCTGGTGGAGTTGTTCGAGCGCATCACATCATTTGACGAAAACCTGGAGGATTTGCCGTTTCTGGGCAACATCGACCGTAAACAGGTTTTGCACAAATTGGCCAAGGATGTTGTGCGTCCCCCACCCGAAGGAGTGGATCGGGGCGGCTGGGTAGCCGAGGCCGAATTCTGGATGCTCAATCCCCGTAACCTACAGCTTAACCTAGAACCGCTCAACGTCTCCCCAGCCTTAGAGTCGTGCGTATTAACATATCCGACAAAAATCCGCAAAAACAAAATGAAAGCAACGAATTAAATAGCTCTATACGGTGGTCCTTATATTTAGAAGAAAAAAACTAACTGTAAGTATATATAAAGAGAAAACGTATTATGTGCAATGTGTTCGATGGCAAACTGTTTCTTTCAGGGTTGCTTTGCTGAATCATATGAAAGCCCACTACTCAGGCGAACTTACGAACAAGCGATACCCAGTTGTATATGACGTAACCCAAGGCCCGCTGTTTGAAGATCTCTCGTTCGAATCCCGTTTCGAAGGTGGTAACCTACGTCGTGTTGTACAGAGGTCCTCGCGCGAATACGACCTCATACTGAATCCAGATGTGAACACAAGCCGGCACCATTTCTGGTTTTACTTCGGAGTCAAAAATCTTACAGCTCGCGTTGTTTATACGTTCAACATCATCAATCTCGACCGTCGCGACACAGTCTACACGAAGCGCAGTACAGCCGGCGGCCTTTCACCACTCTTATTTTCCGATGGTTCTTGGACCAGACTCAGTTCGCTGCCCGGCTTTAGTCTGTCTTGCTACAAGAATCACTACAGGTATTGTAATCTACTCGACATGGATCCCCTATGGAAAACACGAATCATTGCCAACTTTCTAATGCTATATGGTGTTTCTATTATTGATCATTGAATCTCGAACTCACCCATCACAGATTGGGCGGCTCTTTAGGCTATCTTTACTTTTAACTTTATCCTAGCCAATTCCTATCAGAAACAATGTTCTTATTGCGCCAATGTCAATCGTTTGATGACAATTCTACCGTAAAAGGCATCATCACTGTCGCCACATGTAAATGCGCATTACCATGATTCCGGTGCATTGCGATGTTGCATTTTTCGAATTGTTCGACAAACTAACTTAGTACTTTCGTGTTTGTGGCGCCAATTTTAGGCATCCTTTAAAAGGACACCATTACTACACGCTGTCCCTAACATTTCTTCTGCCGAGCAATTCAACATGCTACATTTCATCTTCGTTCCCCTATTCGTATTCGCTGCTACGAACGCACCTCTGTACCATCCCGTTCAACAGTAATACGGTCTTCTATAGGGTATGCACTCACGGTAGCGTTACATGCACTGTAAGGGTAACAATGCTGGTAGACGTAACACGTGATGCCTATAAGCAATGTCAGGATATAAAGGCTGACGAAGTTGCATTAGATTTCTAACTCTTGTTGATCTTTGCTGCTGTCCTAGTGATCTGTAAAGGCGGTTCATGGCTCTGTGAGCACTATGTAGGGAAACAGCGTGTCTCTTTGCTGGGTTCGATCAGTTTTTCCATGAATCCGGGTACTAACAGTGAAGACGATCTTAGTATTAGTCAGTATCAAATGTAGTAAATCTCATATAAATTAGCATCTGCATTTTCGGCATCTGTGAACAGTCAGCTACCAGATGTGCGATGTGGACATGCCATAATCGTTCAGCTGGATCTAATTCAATAGCAATAAACCCACTGTTTAACAAATATACGTGCAGTTTTAATTTCACTTTGGATCAGCCACCATTTTCTAAAGAGTTGTGTTGAAATTCATGTCTATCTCGTTTAGGTCCGAAAAATGTGCAACAGCGTCCTGGGTAATAAATGTTATCTCGTTACGGTAACAGATAAGTCGAATGGCCTTACGAATGCGATGCAGAAATCTGTGATCTTCCTTTCGTCGCGGGTTCATCCCGGCGAGACGAATAGTTCGCATATCATGGCCGGTGCCCTGCAGGCCGTCTTATCTGATCATCCGGTAGCGATCTCGTTGCGGGAGAAGTTTGTCTTCTACATAGTGCCGATGATTAATCCCGATGGAGTAGTGTGCGGAAATCAGCGCTGCGGTATGGCCGGTGTTGATTTGAATCGGCAGTACGAAAATCCTTGCACGGACCAACATCCGACCGTATTCCATACGAAAGCCTTACTTGCCTATTTAACAGCGATAGGACGACCGCCTCTGATCGTTGTGGACATCCATGGCCACTCACGAGCGCATAACGTGTTCATGTTTGGCTGTGAAGATTCCCCATCTCAAAGGCTTCTTCCAAATATTCTCCACTCGCAGCTCAAGTCGTTCAATCAGGGTCAGTATATAATCAATATAGGAATAAACACTAAGTTTGCACGATAGCGCGCGGAAGGCTGACCACGTGCGGAGTTCAACTCTATCAAATCGTAGTTACTATCAAATTGAATTTCTCGCTAGAAATGTGAACATAACCGGCCAGGGTAACTTGGATCATTTGCACAAAGTTTGTTCCTAGTATATTATAATTCGTGTTCAGTTGCTAACTTGTTTTTATAGCAGACCCGTATTTTAACTGTTAGTCTGATCGGTTTTGTGCGCGGTCGTTAGGTCAGTGCACCTATAAGACAGAAGCATCAAAACGCGGGGCGCTCCGTATCTCTGCCTGGAAAGAGCTAAAGCTGTCGCTCTCGTACACGATGGAGTGCACCGTGGCTGGCTGTGATTTCCGCGGTTACAAGGGTTTTCATTTGGGTATCGAGCAACTCGAAGAGGTCGGGCGCGAACTAATTTTCGCGCTTGACAAAATCGGCACTGATCGCGCTACCCTTGATATGATCGCTGCCAAAACAGATTTCAACTGCCACAACCATAGGTAAGAACACAAGACTGACGGCCAACAATGATCTCGTAGGCAACCCCGAATAGCAGCGATAACAGTGGACAGCATCATAAATGCATATAAACAAGGCATTAATTATCAGGTTTATCGTTTTCATCAATTAGGTATTTGTCAGTTATTGAAAACGGACTGATCGGATCGTATATTATGCATGATACGTATTCATAGAGATAATCTGCACCGTCCATAGATCTCTGTTGAATGATCCGATTCCTGAATGAATTTGTGTTGTCTGAAATATTACAGCAGGACAGCATCTCCCTGTGAAAAGGTTAACTTGAGTGATTTATCTAGTTCCGATGACGAGCCGAACGTGATTGAAGATGACGATTAAATAGAAAAATTCACAAACTCTGCGAACTTCTGCTGAGGATTTGCTTGTTTTGGCTCAAACTGTTGAAGGATGAACTGTATTTAAGGAACAGCCGATGATCAATGGATTTTTAGTAGGTTATTAAACAAGAAGGAGCTGAGTATTTGGATAACGAACGACAAGGCAAAGCACAGCGGATAGATAGTCGAACGAAGAGACATGTGTTGGTTGAAATGTAACGTGTGGCTACATTTTTAATCGTACGTATTGCTACATTGCTAACATGTTCAACACAATGAGGACCGGAGTACTGAAGTCAAGCTACGAAAATGTTTGTCACAATTCTAGAAAAAAGAAAAAAGCTGAAACGATTAATGAGGAGAGGACGTGCCAGGTGTTCGTGACGACAAAGAAAAATGTATGCCTTCCAAGTGCAATATACTAATTGGAGTAGACATAGTTGATGCGTGACTGGGCCTGCAAAAAAGAAGCACACGCCAGGTGCAGTGAAACCAGGGCAAATGGACGTCGAAAATATGGAGATGACAAGTAGAGTGGGTGACCGATTGATATACGTGATCTCTCTCATTACATTATTACTACTGCTATTGTTATTATTATTATTATTATTGTAGGGTGCAGCGAAGAGGTAAGTCTTGAGCTCTTCGTGATTCCGCCACGTATAGTTGCATAGACGTTTCTATCAAGTTGTCGTCAATTAAAAGAACAAGGGATGGGTCTATCTTCCCAAAATCATAACCCCACAAAACTGCTACGTATATACATATATACATGCAGATGTATATGCACATATAGGTATACGAAGATGATGCAATCGTTTGCTGTGCAATACTGATCTAGTCGTGGACGTTGATCTGAATGGGAGCGGAAGGCTGGTGACTTCACAGCTGAGGACAATTGAATTCAAAGGACGATGCATGCACCGCTTGTGCAGCGGAATTAATCTGCAATCTAAATTTCCATGCAGTGTTGAAAAATAGTTGGTAACGGATGTCTGGTAAGGCCGTGCATCACCGTGCTTTGCAACCAATGTATGTTGCATCTTCTACAGTTCTCATTTTTATATAGAACGTTTTTACAGAGCCAGTTTTTCCGTATCCCATATTTATAATGAGGTAATGTTTTCCCTCCTTTTCGAGTGGTGACAGCGGAGATCGTTTGCTTTGGAGCTTGGTTTGTTCGTTGTTATAGCACCAGCATCCACCGATGAACTATTAACGTCATTGCGCAGATACATTATAGCTACTATTTGGATGTAGGAATGGGAACGTAAAGCAGATTCTGATCTCTTTGGTTAGTTGAAAAAAACGAAAGGTAAACAACAAATACAATTCACTGCTTGCACCGAATCCCAGCTTTTTTTTTTCCATAAAACATAGGCAGTGTAACATGCAGATATCAATAATATAATTAATATAATATATAATTACTATGTATAGAGAAAGTGCGAATGTTTCACATGATTCATAAGTAATTTACTGAAATCGGCAATCTAGCTAGGAAATGAAGTCTCTTGTCTGGAGTAAGTCCAATGTATGGTTCCCGAAAAGATAGCTGTAGTCAATTTAAGAGAAAGTCGATAAAAGATCCCATAAATAAAGACCTATCGTGACGAAACGTTAACGTACAGCCACACGTGATGAGCCAAAAAAACAAGACACGGGTACAAAATCAATACAACCACAATATGGTCGTATATTGGAAATGAATGAGACCAGACAGTTCATATAAAAGGCAACCCTTCATTTTAGTATACATGATACACGACATGAAAAAAGTGACAATTATTTAATGTGTGTGTGTGTGGCAACGAATGCTAGCCGCTTACGGAATACTTTGGGTAGTCGCGTAAGGTAAAATAAGCACTTGTAGACAAATCTGCAAATGATGCGTGTAAGCTGCGATGAAGAACGCGACTGATAAAGGACACGTTTTACGGCAGACGACAAAAAAAATCCAGCTGCATAGTAGGAAGAGAAAAAGCAGACAATTATCTTCAATCGTTAATTAGCGTGCAATTGCCGCCAGTCGAACTATCTGTGATGACATACATACACACGTTAAATGGCTTCACTGATATGATTGATAGTAATTACAGGCTGTATTGCGCCGAGTATCTGTTGTACGGTGAGAGAAGCCTATTCGGGGAGTGCACCAGTCAATCTATCGGCGAACGTACAATAACCAAGAAATGTAAATTTGGGTAAATTTTGGAACATGATTTGTCCGCTCGGATAATTGTATGTAAGAGAACGGTTGATGTACGAATCTATTGATGCTAGTTAACCTAATGATAAACATAATAAGGGAGAAAAAAAGGACAAATATTTCTCCTCGTCTGACCCCTAATACATATACATCATATGTGATCGATACATTGTTTATCAGATATACAGAAAAGGACATTCAAAATCCATGTAGTCAGGGTCACACTTATACACACACACACACACACACAAACACGATATCTGTCTAGCGTAGTGTTTGTGGTATGAAAAGAGGTGGACAAATCTGTTCTTTGTTTTTGTACAAGAAACCACGATGCCACAACATCCGACTTTGACTACAGAGGAAAGAGCTTTAGAAGAAAGCGTCTCCTCTGCAGGAAATGGTCCCAGACAAATTGTTTCAGACTCGTTAAAGCAGGAAAACAAACACACAAAACAAGCTAATAAATACCATAACACACAATAGACCAGTTCTACGAAAGTGTTCAGCACGAGACAATGGAGGATCGGCTTCGTGCCGCACTGGCGTCTTCGGAATGTGCGCAGGCGATAATAAGTTTCTGAACACCCCAAAACGAACCTGCACTGAGCTAGGGAACGAAAAGCTCGTGGAATTGTTAAAGATGGAGGAATGACTGATAACAAATTTATAAACAAGTTGAAGTTCGTCTAATGCCAATCAAGCACACAGCGTTCTTAGGCGATACTAAGCTAAATAAACATGAGAAAATCGAATGAGGTAATAGGATAATGTTACTCGATTGAAGCCTGTTGGAAGATATCGAAAATTCATCTCCATCTAGCGTCATATTAACTGAAACAGGTAAGCAGGTGACATAGTTAGTTACAACTATTGCAAGAGCGGCAAAAAGCTCTCAAACAATTTGTTTTCGAAGCTGAGAACGGTGTGCGAACATTGCATCATATGGCTACAGAGGCTTCTGTTCAGTTTGTGTTCATGGAAAAATAATCAAACAGTAAATATAATAACAATATTATTAAAAGCTCTTATGTACGTGATATACACTATATAAATATATCAACTATATGTATATAAATGTGCGAAGAAATGTGTTATATATATATATATATATATATATATATATATATATATATATATATATACACATATATATATAGGCAGAGAGAAAGAGAGATTGTGTAGATGCTACAGCGTTGTAGTACATGGGTATATGTTATTTAATGCATCAATAAATAACTGTCTTCGATATCAGACACGATAGACTTTTTTCGTAATTTTCTATCGCGTAGATTATAATTTGGGCTGCTCACATTTCGTTAGTGGGTTAACAAAGGTACATTTTTAAAAAGTAACTTCTCTAACAGCAGACGATTTTTGATCGATACGATTAGGAAAACATGGCCCCAATTTTGCGATATTGACCTATCTTATAGATAAGCGGTTGAGTGGACTCGAAACAGCCGTTGTTCAAACTTAACATTCTGGTACTATATCTGTGGTCATAAAACGAATTCTTAGATGTACAGCTTCAACTTCTTACGCCCCGAAACTCGTGCTTCTTCTCACTCGGAGCCCACGATATCGTCATTTATACGTTTTAAGAAGTGAGATATTGACGAAACAACGGCTTCGTTTGTACGTTTAGTGGAACGCAGAAAGAAGGTTTTCAGAATTTCTAAATTCAAGGAAAACTTCTGTTGGATAATAACGTCAATGTTAACTAGCGCAATTAAATATACTGGGCCGATTATTAGTTGAAGGAGTGATATTGCTGTAGGACAACAACACTCGTCCTTACGAGGCTTCGACAGGTTACCTTTTCACTGAACTGGAAAGTCTTCCATCATTCAATATATTTGCCAGACTCGGCCATTTAACGCCATCACGTGGTCAGATCGATGCAGACTTCTGTTGGCCGAACAGAACAGTTATATATCCCGCGCTATATTAACGAAAGAGAAAAATACTAACCCAAGGAAAGACGCCACGTGCTAGATGACAAGAAACAGCACAGATCATAAAGGCCAATATTTCTAACAAACTTTTGAAAGACATCGTTGGAAGACTCAGTATTTATCTATTTATAGATTTGATAGTTATAAAACCATATATATAGCTACGACAAAATATAAGCGCAGCAATATAGTTGGAGTTCCTTATTTTTAGCAAGCATAGTAACAGAATAAATTGCGACGGAGCTAAGTTTTTTTGACCGATCATATAAACTTCGTCGAGTAGTTTCGTTAGCGGCTGAGACCTATGGCAGACTACACAGCTGCACTAGAGGTGCATGCCACGACCCAGTTTCTTCGCAAGGAGTCGCCAGATAAGCTGAAATAGGTGCTTTCAGGAAACTAAAATACTGCTAGTAAGGAAAGGCATTGCTTTTTCCAAAAAAACTGACGTTAATCCAAGAGCGATCTTATGATTGAAGTTACTTTGCGCGCCTTTTTACTGTGATTAACTTTCAACGTAACGATCATCATTAAATTCAACGAAAAGCAAACAAGAAGAATACACAGAGAATTTCCTGTTTCAATATAACCAAACATGTAGAATTCTCTGGGGAAAGCACATACGGATGCTTGGCTTAATACGAGAATTAAAATGTATCCATAACGCCCGGTTTCGTTGAGCATTTTAACAGACTCTAAAAGCTTTTAGAGCCATTGGTGCCGTGGAACTCTCGGCTCATACTTAACGTTTCGTATTATTTCGCAATACGATATTTCAGATGTGTACGTAGATATGAAGCTGCATAAACAGTCGTGAGAACATTGATTATAATTATATTCGTTTTCATTTCAGTGGCTGGTTTGCGTACATCGGAACCCTGTACGGTAAACCCACATCTGCCAAAAGCGCCTTAACAAGCGGATTCTACCATAATGCGTCGACGGAGATCTTCACCGATTTGCGCGTTGTACAACTTTTGGATATGGTTCGAGCGAGTGCATAGATAAATCTATTGTGCAACAGTATATCGTGACAAAAGAAAAAAAACTCGTACAACATTATTCCTGGATATTAATACGTTTTTTAATAGTCTGATACGGGGTGGTTACGAAATTGGGTATATCCAGTTATATCTCAAATATCTGAAAAAGGGGAACTCGCAGGTTGTTGCAGCGTGTCGGCTGAGAATCCGTTATGGTCTAGTGGCATGGATTCGTTACCTTCATCTTAAATGGCCTTTCTACTTTTACCTAATTCCGTGCTCTAGTTATAATCGCAAGCCACAGCATACTATAAGTACGAGGGCGTTTTTACATAACAAGCACATTTAGCACATTGGATACTCGTTTTATGTACGAGAGAAAATAGTCTCTTAAGTTGGATCGAAACGCGCGACTATACAGGAAATCCGTAGCATTCACAGTTACTTTCATCATAGACTACTCTGCCAATCCAGCTTGTGATAGCACGCTATTCAAAGAACGAAAACGTACGCGTGCGTAGGCTTGTCGTCGATTTGTATGATTTCTTGAGTGGTCCATTTAGCAGCGCTGAAAATTTCGATGGAAATCAAAAAAAAAAAACAGAAAATAATTTTATTTTTGTTTCGACATTTAAATATGAACAACTGTTAAAACGGAGCTAAAAAAAAAAAAACTCTGGTATGTAGTTCACTGAAAATCACCAGTATTAAATGTCAAGCCATATTTGACACGTGGCACTGACTACGCTCTTGACGTGTGGGTACGACCTGCTTTTATAACGTTTTTATATAATTCACGGAAAAGTGCTCTACGTAAAGATGCGTTTGTTCTAAACAAAAGTTAATATTACAATCACTACCATAACTACAGTGATATTTGCTAGGGGTTTACTGATTTGCTTTTCTTGGGTTTAAACGTCCACGGTTCATTTGTCGTTTGGGCCATGCTCTAATTCTTCGAGCTTCTCTTCGCGAATGCTCTTCGTTCTTAAACTATGTTCTTAGTCTGGATGCGTTACATTATATACAAGCCGTTCATTGCCCCAGAAGCAAAACTGTGCACGGCTGGACGCACAATAAAGGTATTGTTTCAATGCTAATATTAAAAGCAAACAACGTCAATACATCTAAACGCTGTAGATACTGGCATGACTGTGTTAATATGATAATCATGATGAATGACCAGCTATGTAGAGTGGAGACACGAGACCCTCAGTTAGAGGCCAACGTCCAGTGCATAATTTGCTGTTTGTAAATTTCGTTAAACCACTTTGCCAATGATGGTAACAATGTTTTACAAAATAACCATTAGATAGAAGACAATAATGAAGCGACCACGAAAAATCATTCCCTTTTTCTCTTCTTTTTCGGTGTACTGCCGGTCCTGTTGTGCGTTTCACGTTTGTCATCAACCGCGTTCTTTTGAAAACATTATTCAACGGATTAGGTCGATACGTTTTAAGCAATTTTAGACCGATTATAATGCTACCACTATAAGTAGGCATATGTTGACAGCACTGAGATGACAGCGACGGCTCATTATACACCGTCGATATATTCATTTTCACACTTCTGACAACGTAAACCGTAATAATTACTATCGTCGTCGTCGATGATAAGAGTAGGCTACGATATCATGTTTGCTATGAGCGATAATGTTTTCTTATTATACCGTTATCGGCTTCACCCTTGCCTCGTTCATAGTCAAGATTATGATAACATAAGACCATAGGACGCAGAGGAAATGCTCTTTCCTCTCTTTTCGTTACTCGTGAACGTGTTCTTTACCTGCAACAGAAAGCTAATCGTAGTCAGATCGGCATTGTCTGAACGACTATATGTGACTTATCGTCAAACGAAATTAAACGTTTTCTGCTGTTTCGGCCAATATTGACCCTATGAAACGTACACGATAGTTGCCTATCGGTTTTCATGGGAGCGATACTAGTCAACAAAATTATAGACGCAACGATCATTAATCAGTGTTATTACCGACAAATTCAGCCGTTGCAGAAACAGAAAAATAGCCTACTTTCCGTGTGATTCGTCGTTTTCAACAAAGACACCGTAATGGTTTATCTACTTAGTAACTTCCAACATGCTTTTCTAGCTATCAGGCGAAAATTCGCTCTCACAGGAACATTGGAACAACGCGCTACCTTGATTGATTCGGCGGAACTAGATGGACGTAAAACTTGAGACCTAGAGTAACCTGACTGAGTGGTATCTTTCGTTCGCCAGATATTATGTAGAATGAAGGAAGTTTCTTGTAAATACTCCGTGTCAACACCACTGCAGTTACCCGATACTAGTTATTAAGCTGATCCTTAATAGGACAAAAATAAGGCTGGCTTTAAAAGGGTCTGTTGCTTACACAGAGATTCAGTTTCAAAACGCCAAAGTGTCTAAAAATCTCACTAGTTGTGTAGATTGACCCAAGCAGAGGTTCGTCTTAGTAACTTTCTGAAAAAAGCAGGTACAATTGTTGTTCCGGCAACGTTTTGTCAATAAAGTTTTAGGCCATCTAACGTTATTGGGTGATCAGGGGCGGAATCGCTGCAAAATACTCACGCCTAGAATAAACATGTACACACCACAAACATTCTTCAGGCCTGTCTCATTCTAAATTTGCATTTGTGTTTTACCAGTTTGATACAAAATAGGAATGACTGCCTGCATCAAGAGGGAAATATTCGCTCGCTTACGTTAAATACGTTGTTGCTAATAGCACTTTTTGCTGAGCTCCTGCTAGAGTTTTCCTAGTTCGTAACAATCGACCTAAGTAAGAGTGTGTACGATCTTCAACAAGCCATATCTGTAGCCCGTGAAGTTTTTCGGCGGTGTAACTTACTCTCGATTCAGTCAATGGCTCCATTTAATAACCATTGTACTTCACGATGTCCATGCGAAATTAAAAACGGCCCTAACTAAAGAAAATGTTAATAGAGACAGTGAACTCAAGCAGCCGATATGATTTCCCCCGTGTTTCGAGTTTCATTTCTGGTATCGCCGCTAGGCAGGCATTCTATTAAACAGACGACCGGCTAGCTCGCAACCATCATGGAACGAAGTCTGTCCACGGCTGTGTTCCTAATGCGTTCCTAAGATTAGCAGACAAATGCTTCACCCATTAAGCTACCACAGAGAAACGTGTATGAGCTCCAATGTACCTGTGCCATACGTATGGACTCCGAATTAAACGGACATCTCCATGAACATTCAGACATCAAACATAGAATTTACACTAAGAATTTCTTCTATCGCCATACGTTTAAGGCTGATCCAGGTAGTGGTTACCATTCGTAGACACCGAACCTTCTAACACCCGCATATAAACATGTAGAAACTAAAGAAAGAGAGCCAAACTTGCCGTTCTAGTAGAGCGAGTTCATTATGACGCAACAGGCCCAAAAAGCCCGACCAGCTATTTGATATGACCGTCTTGATTAGCTGTGCTCGATGAACTTGTAGATCATCGTATAGTCAAGTTCAAATCGTTGCCATTTATTTATGTCGTGTACGCACGCGCTACCCAACTTCTATACCTCGACGATTCAATATGGAATAAACGTAAATGAATGATTCCGCGATCGTGCACTGCGTCATGTTGCTTGTCGTTTCCTCTTTTTTCTCCACAATTTTTCACTGACTTTTCAATACATTACTATTCGTTGATAGGTTCTTGCGGTAGTTCTATTTGCAGAATTAATGGCATACGGTTCGCTCGCATGAAATGGCGATTTCCATTACAAAACGCAATAGTAATTGCCAACGCCACTCCACCATGTCGATTACTACTATTAATGCAAATATCTTCTTTTTCTCCGTCAGATGTCGTGCTTGGGTAAACGGATACGTTATAGGACAGCCCCCATGTTTGTTGTTGCGTAAAGCGCTAACCGTCAGTTATGTCGATGACAACCGAGCGATTCTTGAGGGAAGCTGGTTTTGCTGTTAATTGCGAAGGATCCGCCAATCGTCGACGGTCAGACTGTTACAAGTAATCGGCGACACGAAGGCAGAATTTCTCGCTTGAAGATTCAGTGGTACCGGCGTACGCAGCATGGGAAGATATTGCATTAAAGCTCACTGGTTTACCTCAACGATACGCTGAAAGCGGTGATAGATCGATAACGAAGCTATCGTGTGGAATAAGCCAACTAAAAGCTATAACATTAATACAATGATTTTGAGCCAGATGCATGCAAACTATCGGTGAAACAGGTTCGCCTATTGCTTGATATCAGTCATGACATTAGGTAAAAAGAAGAACGAACATATATACACAACTGATCTTTTGTCAGTAAAGTTAATGGAAAAAAATGCGAAGATATGTCGACACGGGAAGTACCTACATGAACCCGTTCTAATTTTGTAAGCTATGAATTTGTGCGCTTGTACTCTGACTTTCTACAAACTTCAAATTAGCGGTACTTGACGAATTTGGGTACAACAGCCCATAACCAAAAACCCTACCATTATGATGTTTATAAATGTCGTAGGTAGGTAGTTCTCTCACTGTTCGGATCCAACTATTGCCTCTCATTTGCCCTAAATGATTTTATGCGTAGTAACACTTAGCTTTTTTACCTAATACACTGCAACACCACACCAAACTCAACCAGACATCAACCGCAGTAGTACGCTAATTTTACGCGTATATGACTGGTCGTTGAAAGTCATTATATGGTGAGGCGCTCAATCAAGCGCTCTCCTGAGCGTCACCTGTATCTGTATATAAGGCAGACCTACTGTTAATGGCGAGGATCTTTCTCCGTCCATTGTTGTCTAGTCAATGTAGAACTAGTAGCCAACTGTGTCATGCGCCTGGAAGAGAAAGAACTGGTAAGTGATTGTTGTCACCCGGCCGCAATATTATGGCATACTGAACTTTAGCCTATTGCTGATTTATAGCTTCAGCCATCATCCGTTTAGCTTCACATCGCCTGATTGATGGTTGGTTTTCCTTGTTTGCAGATGGACGCCAAGCTGACACCAGTTCCTCCTTGATGTTCGACGTAGTGCGCCCGTGTTTCACCCAGCACATCCAGAGAGAGAGAAAAAGACGGAGCGACAACGATCAACATGCCCCGACAGACAATCATCTGGCGTACCTATCAGCGTCGCGCAGACGGGTTGATGCCGAATGGCAATCAGCACATACTGGACCACTCAATAAATAAGCACGTATCGTTCATTGCTACAGTAATTTATCCTCGTAAATGGTCTATGCAAGCTCAGATTCTATTATAGTCTCCTGTACGCAGGACACGAACATGGGCCACTATTGCTAACTACTCATCTTACCAGGCGGGAGAAGGTGGATTAGCGGGAGGAACTGTGACCGAATCGTGTTAAGCGTGCGAAAGGCAGCAAATGACCATCACTTAAGAAAGGCGATGTTATGTCACGATTTTTGCGTCCCTCCTACCATCTTGTCGTTACTGCCGTGTTCATTGTAGTCGATCTGTGGCCGTCTCCATGACGATGCTGAGCGTTGCGGCCCGACTGCTTCGACTACCGAGCGACACAATGACGACGGCAAAAAGACGAGTCCATAGGAAGGGAACGAGCGAGTGCGATAAAGAAAATTAGAGACTATACAGGTTTAGACCAGTCGACTGAAGTTAGTGGTAATTGTTTCCGAAACGCCACGATATGTTCGCGCGTATGTGTGTACCAGCCTATCTATATATGCTGATAACAAATAAAGACCAGTTTATACATAAAGCTACTGAGTCGATCACTATATAGCAGCAGGCTAATGGTATGTTTTTAAGCATCATTCCTATAGCCATGTATTTGTTAGCAACAGTGGTAAGTAGTAATCGGTTTCTGCGATTTTACTCAAAATAGCCGAAGCAAGGGATAGAACAAGTAAGATGATCAAGCGCCAGCTGCAGAATGGCCAACTATCTGTTAGTTGACTTCCTCACATTGCTTCTCCGACAGCTTCCGTTAAGGAAATCACCGGTGGAGGCAAGAACGTTCCATTTGCAAGACCACCATGTAAGAGTTACACAAAGCAGAATGTTGAATGTGTAGTATAACACAATTGTTGGAACTAAACGAATAACTGTCGGCGTGACCAGGGCCGACAAGTCGCGTTCACGGTGTGCGTTTAACTGATTTTCAATCTTTCTCGGCACGTCTCCCGGCCTTCTTCTTGCCTCCGTTTTACCACGTCGATCTGTTCGTTTTTGGTTATCATTCAGATTATTGGGACAACCTGAGCAGTCGCATAGTAAGCAGACGGGGAAGATGAGTTGAAATTTCACGACATACTGATCACTCTTCTTGTGGGCCTTCGTTCTTTTGAAATCAACCAGACAATCAGCTTTCACAACGATGGTGTTTGACCGACATCTCGTTACACACACGCTAACAATAATGCTGACTTGCATAGCCGGAACAGCTGCAATGCAACAACAGCGTCTCGTCTGGACGTACCTCGGAATTCGTCAGTGGGCATGCCCCGTTCAGATTTCCGGATTCAGGTGAAAGCCGATGGAGGGGCATGCCCAAGTCGGTTGCCCGCGGTCCGAACAGAAAAAGAAGAATTCAGGTTTCGATTATCGGAAACAAGAAGAAAATGCGAAGAAAGATAAAATCTCAGTGAGGACTCGTGCCAGCCAGCTGTTTTCGGCCGTGTATAAGTGATTTTTGCTGCCGTTGCAGAGATGATACAGCTACGCCGTTGTGTGTCGCCAGCGCCGTCAAATAAATGTATCGACAAGCCATGGCGAAAGGAGCGGCTGCGATTGTTGTTCCTGTGTTGGTAGCCACTGGTTCACCATAATAGATTTCTTAAATCTTTCTGGATTTCTTTTTGTGTGGGTACTTAGAGTCTTTCCAATGTTTTCCAGAGATGTTGGACAATTTTTCGGCCCGCTGACGTCGCGTTTGCTGGCCGCTGAACGAACGAAAGGAAGTGAAGGGGTTTGGCGATCGACGAACCGATCTCGGAGCGAACTGTTGGCAGACGCCGTCGACACAGATTGTTATTGACTGCCGCTGCTCCTGGAGTGGTCGGGATCGTATTAGCGGGCATCGGCACCATGGTTCTTCGACGATATTGCCGTGATTTTCGTAGTCGCCGCCGATGCTGTTATCAACGACGGATTTTCTTGGGACGGACAATCGTTTGCTATAGCTAGATGGTCGCGGCAAAGGTGACCAGCTCAACGTACTACTTACTCGTTGTGGTACGTATGGAAGAGACGTGATGCGATGCTGTTCTGTGGTTACCGAGCAGCAGCGGCTCCTGACGATGATAATATGGATAATGATAAGAACGGGAAAAAATTTCGGCCTTTCAATAAACTGTGAGGTGACCTGCCTGCTTAAGGTGCTTATTATGTTTGACGTGTATACTTGTATGTCTGTGTACATGTTCGTGAATACTGTGTAGTCTGAGCGCGCGTCTGTGGGCCCGCGTCATTGCGGAGGAAGCTAGGATATTGTTAACACCCAAAGCAAGATGACCTGAATTGCAGCAGGAAATTGTAGTTTTATCTTAAACTCGTTTCACACGCTGATTTGAAACCATTTGTGGCAAGAATATCGTGTGAGACTTTGATCAGGTGCCGAATGATGAGACCGGCGACTTGAGTTATCTCAGCTTTATTGGCCAGCTATTTTAGAAGATACGGCCATCGCAAAAACAGGCTATAAGTGTTAAGAAAATAGAGCACTTATCACAAAGGAAAAGATGCCTTACGTCCTGCAGCTCTTCAAGCGACAATGAGTCAAGTTCGAGTTCTAGGAAATTAATAAAGATAATAAAAATGCTGAAACTAGTATTTAAAAAAATATCAAAATTAAACAAACTCTTATTAGCTTTATAAAAATAATATTTTAGAAATACAAAGCTGCATTTTAGGAACAAATCTTTGGGTTAATCTCTATTCTTCAATTTTCTGATACGTAGTGGGCAATTGATAATAAAATACCTGCCGTTGCTTGTATATTTGCGTTACGCTCCATATGCGTTCAAATTTTGAGTCAGGTATATTTCGAATAAATCATTCGAATTCTATTCGAAGCGACGTAACTATACAAAAATTGGTAGAGCAACTTCGCGAAGGGTGTGTAGCTTTTTAGAAAAACAGGTGCCGAACTTATTCGTGCGGGCGTAGCAAAACTTTAGACAAAACCATGACTTAGACGACATATCTGATTTGGGCATAGAATAAGCAGGTGTGCAACAGGTATAATCGAACAGAAGAAACATAAAAATGCATGACTTGGTTTCCACGGTTAGCTTGCCATGCTTTAACATAGGCAGAAACAACCATGATCCTTCTGGCGTTACCCTTGATTCAGAATCCACTCGTTCTTATCATTATTAAAAAATAACCTTTAGTCTAGGTTGACATCTACGCTTTACGGCGTTCATAATCTTACTTATGTTGACACATCTTTAACTGATCAATCACACATAGAATCATTAGAGGAGCACCTCCTGGTTTTGTTGAAAATATAAACAACTTACTTCACGGCCTGGCGAGACGGAAATCCTAAAATTATAAACTAGAAAAATACATCTTTCAAGTCTAATACTAAGTTTTTCTGTGATATGGATAACGGCTATCGCGACAAGAACTACAGCAACAGTAAGTTAAATTTCTCAGAAACAGTTACGACCAATCGTTCGCCCCTATGCTGATAATATATCATCTATACTTACTTGATATTTTGTACATGGCCACGGGCCCAATAATCGTTAATTTAGGAGTATTACTGCTGCTTGCTACTTCTCAAGCCACCCTTCTTTCATCGCCTGTGAGTGCTGCTTAAGCTGTGCGATCCCCTTGTATGTCCCGGCAAGTCCCTTATATTAGACACAGGATTAGGTAGCCGTATTTAACCTTCAGCCTTCCAACTCCCTTGCCTTCTTTGCTCTTCATGACTCGAAGCCGCACGACGAAAACCTTTTATTGCAGACGCCTATATGAGGAATAAGCTGCGTAACAGCGAGGACTGAACATAAACATAAGCTGAAACATGCCTGTTAAAAAAGTGCCGTCAAAAAACTTCTGTCTCCTGCTCTTCCGTCTACATCGGTCGTAGACGTCAGATTCGTTATTACCTTTATTCGGATTTGCTGCGCACCCGAAGAGAAGGTTCAGGTAAATCAGTCAACGATTGGTAACTTCGCTAACATCTTTTGGGGCCATCGGTGTCGTGTGGTCCCGGATCGGTCCTCCCCATCTATTTGGCCTCGTCTTCTGACCATTCGCAGACGCTGCTTCGTTGGTGCCCCATGGTCGGCTAGCCAATGCGACGGAGGCATCCGACTGAGGTCGGAATCGTCGCTCAACCAATGTAATTGTCATCAACTTGGTCTTGGGATTTTCGAACAAAAAGAAGTCACTTATTGCTGTTGGAGAAGTAGTAGACTTTGCTAACTTATGTATGTATATATATAGACACATTCGAATACAGGAACGCGCATGCATAGGCTCAGCACGGTAGCGTCGACTTCCTCCACAGTGAAGCTGCCACCGTAACAAAGCAAAGGAGACATGCCGCGCCACTCGTGCCGATTGCTAGCCAATTGTGTAGTTCACATTGAGCCCTGTATGAGCTGTGTTCTTCGGGCACCTCCATACAGCATGCGGAGCCGGCAAAAAAACATCGTCATACTTGCCTGATCCTATGGTTCAAAATGTGCTATAATTAACTCCGGATGCCTCCGCCGGACTTAATAGAAACAACAAGAACAAGCGGGGCGCATGGCGACGTCGTTATTATAGCCCGCGTTAATAACAAAATCTAACGTTACGAAAAAAAAAAGTATGAGGTATTGAAAATGTTATGCTTACAGGGATAATGGGAAGATTTCGTACAACGGAGAAGTATATGATTTTAGATTCTAACTTCGTAGAGGCCTTAACGTCAAGGCAATAATACATGTAGGTTAAAAGAACCACGAAGAAGATTTCTGACCCTTTTAGATCGCCGATATTCTGTATCGACATTACAACACAGTCGATGTGCTACGTGTTTACATACTGGAATTTACAATGAGAAAAGCGTAATAGTTGTTTCTATAAAGCTCATAAAGTTCGCAAATGATCCGTGTAATAATGGCTCAACGAAACTCTCGTACTACCTTCCAAAAGCGTATTTTCTATTACTCGACCTCTTTGAAAATAGTTGAGACACCCAAGTCTACTAACATATGTACTGCTCGAAGAAGCAGTAAAAATTAACAAATAAATAATTGTTATAGCAGTGACCTAGTCCTTCTGTCGGTTGTTACAGCAAAATAAGCCCAAGAATTTTGTCTCGTCGCCTCCTTGTCTCCTCTACCCTTATCCTGGTCCAAGCCAAGGAGCTGATTCAACTTCTGACAGCTAAGTTATGTGATGACCATTTAAAAAAGACATTTAGCATTAATTGCTTATTTATTACACACGACGATCTTTCGTCGTACGCGTACAACACGCCTATACTTATGTCTTTAGTAAGAATAGCTTAATATTCTCCTTTTAAATCGTCGCCCAGTTCCTCTGCGGCTTCGTATCAGCCCATCCTTTGTCCCATCTTCGCCGATCTCGTGGCTGTCTTGTCCTGGCGTCGCTTGTTCCTTCTAATTGAGGAAAGAGTGAGAGACTGAGTGAGTGAAGGAATGAAAGAAAGCGAGAGATTTTTGCCGGAGTTGTTTCTTATCGACTTCTTTGCATCTCTTCTCCCTGTAGCTAGACCGGCTAGCTTTGTTCTCATAGAAAATTTCTCATCATGTCTGCGATGATTTACCTGTTCACAGCGGACGGCTGCAGTGCCGTGAGGGATGCCAACTGCCCGTTTCTCCGCCTAGACCTGCTTGGCCTGGCCTGGCTTTACTGCCACCAAATATCACCTCGTTCCGCCGAAGTGAGACGTGCTCAGACCCATCAGCAACGATCGTGGAAGAAGAGTAACGAAGTCAGCAGCGCAAGAGCGGTTGAGCGAATGCTGAGATCTGTGCCGAAGATCCAACAGAGGGATGGTTTCTGCCAGCTGATTGGCTAACTAACCGTCGCCAGCGGTGCGTATGCCCGCCGCGCCTGCTGTTGCCGCTGGGCTTAGGGAGAACGCAGACAAACGAAGAACATAATTATTTGTCTGATCTTTGTTGCCCGCTTCTTCGATAATTCTGCCTGTTGCTCCAGGCACTCTCACTCCTGGGCCGGTTACGTCCTCGCTGCCATAGCTAGGGTTACTAAAACAGACTTGTCGAGTAGAGCCGAAGTGTTTCTTCTGAGCCAAGGATCCCAACTCCTCCTAAGTACGCCTGCGATAAATTGGGGAAGAGAGAGTACTGCCGCTGGCTGACTGCACATCGTTTTCGCACTAAGTGCTAATAAAGCTAGAGGAGGGCCTCACTCAGTTACGGCGGGTCAGAACTTTCTGGCAGTTACGCGTCGTAAATAAACTCCTATATGTCTTCGATGACATACCTAGGTACGCACGTGTGTAAATGCACCAAGCCAAATGTGGATCTAAAATATGCCACAGTTTACTATGGTTTGTGTAGGGAGAAAAATGTTCTATCGAACAATATCAATGCATGTATTTATTCGTGCATGAGAGCGTGAGTACGCGGCCTTCGCATCGACGGCCGCGCTGAGATGAGCTCTCGTTTTACTAGGAATAATGCTATACCCAATTGCTATTCATGCCATAGTTCTATTTGGACAGGAACTATTCAGTCACTTACGAGGTATCCATCGAATAAGAGAATTGACATTTAGTAAACTGTAGCACGCGTTAGCCGGTTGTGATATTTACGCCTTTGATGCTGTTCCTCGAACGACTTATTATAGCTGACGATCGAGGCTCATTGGCCAACAATATGATCACAGCTTCTTTAGCTATTCGTATACGCGCTGTCTGCATCATTGATTTGCTGCAGATGCTTGATTTAGGTTTTTCACGATTATCATCAATGTAAACATCTTCATTTTTGTGAATCAACGGATTCAGTTGATTGTCCTGCCAAATAGCACCCAGAGCCATTAAATACCAGCTATGGTATTTCCATATGCGGTACAATACCAATAAGTACCATATGATGAGGGCATACTTCTTTTTTTTTAGTCGCACAGATATTTGGGGGACATATCTTTATAAGTACGTCTTGTACACTAATGAAAACGTCATCCTAAATCAGGCTAGTGGTTTACATTTACTTAGGGAAATGTAAGCTCTGGCTCCTATCGGGCCTCAAGGGCGTGTTGAAGATTCTATTTGTTGCGGTGACAGTATTTCGATTGTTTTTGCAGTTACGGAAGGTATTGTAGTAAACACTTCAACAAAAAATATCAGAGATCCCGCACCTCATTGGTTCGTGAAAAAGAGGGCAGCCACGAAAGATATGTTAGGAACTGATTTAAATTTGTCACAGACTTCCAGCAAAATGCGGTTCAAAAGGCAAAACAAAGTTCTGCGACGCAGCAGCAACAGCGATTTCTTCTCCACCAATGTTCTCTAATATATATCGTCCTATGATCTCACGTCCTCTTTAAAGATAAGCCTGCTTAAGTTAGTCGTACTCTCAACATACATACCCATTTTTCTGCACAGTCGACGATTTGGGTATTGCCACCGGCTGAATTTACAGTTGCGTCTCTGTCATCGCCGCCACGACGGCCGTTACCACCGATGCACGGCGCACCAATAAACTATCAGGGTGACTGCGACGGTTCCAGGTCCTTGTGTTTTTCCTACCCACCCGTAGATAGCTTCGTTGCTAAACAAATCAACTCGAAGTTAAAGACAGCCCAATTATTTTACTTTCCTCAGAATCACTAGCACTTTTCTAATCGTGCTGAAATTCTGCCGCCCAAAAGCATCAACACAACGACGTTTACATGATCGGCAGCGTCATCGATGATGCCGTGGTCGATTCCGCGTCAAAGTCGTCGCTGGCGACTGTAGGCTGTTGGAATCGTCATCGCGCTCCGAGCGGACTGCCAGACTAATTACTGAGGTTATCAATAGCGCCAAAGTTAGCCGAATTGCTTTTGACATAGGAGAATTATCGACTCTAACGCCTCCAAAACGTTACCGAATGTCTCAACACGATGGAAGATGACGCTTCATCATAGGACATAACATAGACAATAATAGCAATATTCGCAGGCCGTTTGCACGCGTATCAATGCTTACGCCTTCATATATATATATATATATATATATATCGACGTATCAAGGAGACTGAAGCGGAGCAGCGACTAGTTTAAAACGCTTGTTATCGCTGCTGTTACCGCTAATAAAATCACAATCGCCGGAGGCGACCGGCCACGTTAACTAGGGGACAAGGTGGAAAGCTAATGGGGACTAATGTCCATTGCTTACGGATGCATCCGCGTAACTTTTACATTGCGCTTATTTCATTGCTATCTCACTCATTTTTTACAACGTCTGTTTCCCGGACCCTTTCTCTCTCTCTCTCTCTCTCTCTCTCTCTATATATATATATATATATATGTATATATAGATATATATATATATATGTATATATAGATATATATATATATATATATATGTATATATAGATATATATATATATGTATATATAGATATATATAGATATGTATCGATTCTGTTCCCTCTTTTGTATAGAGTTGATTTCTCTAGTGGCCTTTGTTCGTTTGTTTGCGGTTCACTATTTCGTTTGTTGCCCCTTCATCCCAGTTGACTGGAGCCATCTTAGCAAGTCACTGACACGGCATTCTTCATTAAACAGAGACGAAGGTTCTGGCTTGATCACCCAGGCGTTATGATCGCTTTAGCCGATGGGTTCGGGGACGAGAGCCGCCAGCGAATGGAGTGATCCAAGCAGCTCGCAAAGGCCGACGTTGAATGCCACGGCGTGGACCTATCGACAATTGTTCGCCATTGATGCGTCCAGTGGACATGGTATTTTATTCGGTTCGATATAAGTGAAGCGTTTATGTTTGGCAACCTCTTGGCCAGCTGGGCCCATGACACGAAGGACCAGGCTAGTATAGAGATTATGATATAATGCGTCAAAATTCAATGGAGTAATACGTGAACGCAGAGAACCCAATCTGGGGACGACGCCCTACTAGTAGTCACCGCTAATGGTGATCAGTAAGTGCCATTGAAAATGATCATATGATTACCATCAGAGCTTGGCCATCTAGTTTTTCCCTATGTATGTAATTATTAGGAAAGGGAGAAACAGCATAAAAACCTACTAATAACATTTATTATGTATTACGCTGATCTTTGGTACTCTAGATAACTTTTCGCTCCTCTGTAAAGGGTCAGTTAATTACGCGGTGAACAACGAGGCTACCCATAGTGTTTTGAAGTTGTGAAGAGACACTGTCAAATTATTGACGTATGATCTGTTGGCACGGTTTTCGCTGCTGCTGCTGCTGCTGCTGTTAAAACCGGCACTCACTGATTTCTCAAGTGAATCATTCATCGGTTTTTTTTTACCGATATAGTCCCCCTTACTATCCGCATGTCGTACCTTACGCACAGTACCATATATGGTCCACGTACGGCGTAACAGTTTACATAACCACACGCTGTTGAGTCAGAAGCTAAGAAAACAAGATTCTCTTGTCTCGCGTTTTTCATTTCAGATGCGACGACGTCGTTCGTACGAGTTTTCGTCCAAATTTGCGTTCACATTGCGTCAAGCGGCTCTCCAAATCCGCCGCAATGGATCCGAAAGGACTAATTTAAAGATTCGAGAATTAATTCTTAGTTTGCGTTCTATCATAAAATAATATTACTCAGCATATAATGTTATTATAATTTCTGTTGATGGGCCTACTTCATTACCACGACACAGTTAATTATCCGCGTCTTTGCTTAATGCTGAAGACTGAACACGTTTCAAGCTATACGTGATCTCTCCTGGGACGATCAGATATTGTGTCGGCGTCTTTGTACCTCAACACCCAAAAGCGGTTACAAAAACGCCAATTAGACATCAACGGTATTGGGAAAATGTGGCTGAGATGGGAAAATGAATACAAATAAGTAAAAGGAACGAAAGGTCTTGACAATAAGAATTTGTAGTCCTTCGTCTAGTCATGATTGTACTGGCCGAAGAGGAGATCAGAACACCACTTCTATCGATTTAAGTGCTGTTTATCCACAACTAATATAAACAAATAACATCACATTAAGTGTTTATATCCATAACGAAAATTTGCTTAGGACACATAGTTACGAAATCGTGTACAAGCTGGCTTTTTGGTACGCCTGACTTGTAACGTTCTAAGCTTTTCAGATTATAAAGCAACGTGGAAATCATATACGTGTGTATCATACGTCGATAAGAAGTCATGCAATTGAAGGAGTCATAGATCAGAAATTATCCATCAGCAATTATCCGTAGCAGGATATGCCGGTGGTGACCGACCATCAAATGTCATAAAACGCGCTTTAGAGCAGCGTAGGACCTTTTTATGATAAAACAGCCAGTCTGAAATGCCATAATTGATCTTTCAAGCACGGGCTCCTTCTAGCATTGAATGCATTTTTAAGAAAGGTGACGGAAAATGATTCCCAACTTAATAGGTTAATTTTGAACAAAACGGTATTATTTTTTTAGTGCGCGCTAAACTGTATCTTGCTTTCTATATATATATATCTCTTGACCTTACCATATGGGTAGAATGATGCTTCATCGTTCCTTATACTGGCCGATATGAGGCTGGCAAGCCTGTTTTTACTAGTGTTGTTATTATTATCAATTAAAGCAAGCAAATTGTCTCTCTTTGCTGATATTACTTCTTCTTATCGTAGGATCTAATTGAATTGGTAAAGTTTATTTTAAGAAATTTACCATGCGTTTTGAAAATAGTACCAGGGGATAGCAAACGGCAGAATACTGTATTTATCATAGCTTGAGTATTTACATGTAGGCTAGTAGACGCCCTGATTCTTGCAGGATCTGGAGCAAAATTCATACCCCGCAGAACGAGACAGAACACGCCGATTCAGCCGCTTCGTCCCTTGCTATTTGCTGTCCTTCGTCTTACCGGAGTTGAAAATATAGTCGCCATAGAATGCTTTTTTGTGAACAACCGTTAAGGTTGCCCGATAAGGCTTCCGCTGCTGGGAACCTGAGACGGCGACACGGGTCCTTGGTAAACGATGGCGGGTCGACTAGAAGGTACGCAAGAAAATTACAGGTCCTTAGAAGTCATCCCAAAGTACGCTTAAGAAAGGAAGTTTGGACGCTATTAAACCGCTTATATTCTGTTTCGATGAAATACCTTGATATTTAGTTATTGCCTGCTATTGCCACGCTGACCAGTAATTCAGGACAAATATGACAAAACATACTACTAATAACTGTATTATAAATACTGACTACTAAATTTCACAGTCTATAATAAGTGTTAGGTTTGCACTGGCGCGCTCACTACCATTCAAATGAATCCAAATAAACTTTATTTAAATATACGGACCCCAAGGCCACGGCAGTGTGAAGACAGTGAGATCAACCAATGATCACGTGCGCATTTGGAAGCTCTAGCCTTTTAAAGGTTCCCTTTTCATCATATTGAATATATAAGATGTCTCGTATAGTTCTGTTTGGGAAAGCTCTGCCAACTGCATTCGGCAACGCGGTTACCGTAAAGAAAAACAGAAAAAATTGCATCAGGTTATTGTAATTGGCTTTTCTCTGCGTAATCAATTTGTTTTTTCTTTCAATCGACATTACCTTAGCACATTGGTCGTACGCTATTGCTTATTGAACTATAGACTAGATGGACACTTATACCAACACCAACCGCTAATCTATGAGCTTGTTTTGCTAAGGAAAATTGGACAAGTACTATTAAGCTATAATAAACGAGTTACTTTTTTTTTTTTTTAGGAATAACTAGACTTGCCCGAATTACTCCAAAGCCAGCACCTTTTAGCTACCTAGCAGATGCGATCTGACCCGGTTGAGGTGGTACCATTTTGAATATTAAATTCGCGAACAAATACTCAGCATTTTTGTAGCTGGATCACTTTGATATCATTTATTTTAGGCAACACCAACTGTGTCGGATCGGTACCGTTAACGTCATCAACTTTGGCAAATGTGGACATGTTTTGATCGTTGTCTCTATTCAGACTTAAGATAAAGTAAAGCGTAATGATGGGCAAATTTCGTCGTAAAAGATGCTTCTGGTCGTAGTCAATCTGCTACGGGAAAAAGGTTGATGAGAACCGACACGTGGATAACTATGATGCAAGCCATTTGATATTTGGGTGTTACAACAACTAAGGCAAGAGGGTCCATTCTTTTGTATTTTCAATTGCCAAACATTACAGAAATCAAGTCATTCTTGTAACGATCGACCACGACTGACGAAAGGTGCATCGCACTCTAGTATGCAACGAAAAAAAATCTACTCAGACTCAAAAAAACAAGCAGACATCACTATGTGTTGGGTGAAACTGGAGAGAAATCGTGCGGTACGAGTCGCTGCCGCCTAATTAGGCAAAACGATTGGTTATAACGTTTACCGTTTTGACAGTGTATACAACATATCATGACAAGCTATCGAACAAGAAGGGCCGTCGTGTTCCACCGTTAGAATGCCAGACTACTAATAGAAATGAGAGAACCCGGATCTTGCATTATCAGATTACGATCTGTTTCGACATTTCCGAACTCCATCAACCGTGCTAACTTAGTAATAATCACTTGTCAGTCAGAAAGCTCAATCGATAATGATGGGATTATCGGGTCGCCAGGAAGAGTCGTGGATTGAAGTAGCGCATATTCACTCTAATTTTGACTGAAAACTTCCTCGGTAGGCCCATATGCCCGTAGCGCAGCAAGCAGCGTCACCGAACGCCGCAGAACGCTGTAATTACTATTACTATCAGTTTCGTATTTACTCTGAACGATTCGAGAAATAATGTTTAGTTTATCTTTGTTCTTACCGAGTTGACCTAATTAGCGCCCGCGCATATACGAATTTCACCGTTTGAGAACGAAGCTCTCAGCAGACGAGATGCGGTAACGTCTGTGGTCCCTGTTACTACTCAGACATTCTTCATATAGCGGCTATTACCACTGCATCAGCACTGGCACAAAAGAGCACTAACAGTATAACAAAAATAATGATGAGACGAAAAATAATGTTATCAGCAATGATGACGCTGTCTTCGCAACGTGTACCTCTTCGAACAATATATGACTTAAACAGTTTGCCGGCCAACAACACACATCCGCTCCACATAACGATCTCGCATGAAATGATGAGGTTCAAACGGACAGATGGTCATCCCGATCTGTCTGACTCCACGTTCCCTCAGCGCCTTCCCGTATATTAAGCAGCCCAGCGATGTTGAGCTCTAAGCTGTTCCTTCTGCCGCCATCCATTTGGTGGCTTAGTTCAATCAGCGAAGAGTTAACATCAGCCACCGCAATCATCAGAGACAGTCGTGCCTCGTGCACAAAAAGAACATGAACTATGGCGTTGCCAAACAGTTTTTCTGTGCCTTTCCTATTGCACGCTAAATGTCCTCTGGTATACGAATTTACGGCAGACCTCACTCAGACGCTAATTTCAACGAGCTATGACAAATTCGCTGACGGCAGCGGTACTGATTGGTGTTGTACGAATAAAAGCCATTGACAGTCGTTATAATTATTGGCCTAACGTTTACAATAGTCAGTCCTAAATATGGCGTCGTCGTTCTATTTAGTTCAGCCTTGGTTGTTCAGGTTGGTGGTTCAGACCAGCTTGATGTAGTTCTTTTCATGGCCTGCGCGTTTTCTGCTGTTTTGTACTGCAGTTGCCCTCACCGACGTCATCTGTAACTTCAACTCTAGTTGACTTCGCACTGTACAATACGACGATCGATAAAATGTATATCTACTATCTTACTGATGAACGTCGATACCGTGTACATATGTGTATATATATATATATATATCGTATTGACGCTCCATTATGTCCAGATGTTTTGGTCAAGCAATAAAATATTTTTCGCAGCTATAATTGCTGCCATCATCATGTTTACTATCACCTTCGATTGCTCGTATTGACAATTTTTGAACTCGTGTATGGCCATAAAGGAAGTTCCTGGACGGCGTTATGACTCTATCGCGTTACATCTAGCTGCGATTTATGACGCCTGTTCTGTGCTATCGTTCGGTGACTTGTTCTTCTGGTGTTTGTCATGCAAAAGTATCTTATGTGTCACCTACATGCGTAGATATTCGTGTATAATTGTCTGTGTTATTTACATAAATAGGCCATTTTATTTTCAAGCCTGATTTTATTCGTTGTTGACCATATTATTGGTTGTCGTTTATTAGCCGTTTAGGCCGCACTAGGCACAGGCACAGGCGATGATAGGAGAAAAAAGCAAAAACAAAAAGGACACGATCCGCATAATGTCATGTTTGCTAGGAAATACTTATTTACGGCGCAAACGAGGCACAGCAATCAAGAAGAGATATATTCTCTCAAGACAGAAACGACACCCAGGACAGGTGATTTAGATTGGTAAAATTGGAGTAAAATTTCGCTTTTTCGACATGTAGTTACTAGGCGCCTTGTCTAGAACTGAACTAGACATTAATATAGGTTCAAACAGTTGTGTATCTGACGGGATCAAGGATCGTGTATTAGCCATACTTATAGGTTTACTTGGCTCGTGACGTATTCTGATTGAATCGCTCTTCGCGGTAGGCTTCGTCGTGCAGTTTGTCACCTTATTTCGATGATTTCGACCGTGATAATGAATATAGATTGTAATCAGATACAAGTTATGATGTCTCAATAGCGGTAAAACCGTTGTACGCTCGCAAGCATCAAGAAGCATTACATACACCAGCTAGGCCTACGCTGCAGCCTATCATGATTTAACGTTTATTCGGCACGCACTAAAGTAACGCACTTGCGATCTTCTATCTGTTGGTAATAAACAGGCGAAAATAAAAACGGACAGTTCTGTTTTTATCCTGGTACAATTACTGATTCCAGTGATGCGGTCTTTATCATAATCTTTATCATAAATTCGCTCGTATTATCCGCACTTATCAAGTCGCCGTCTAGTCAACATGTTCTGCTCAATAGCCATCGCATATGGCAAAACCAATTGCTTGTCCAGCTGGTTAAACAATACATTCAAAATAAACTGCGCTTTTTGTGGAACAGGCGTATCGACCTAAACATGCCGTCGATATAAACCGACGTACCATATCGAAATCACGCCGCAAACCTTCGATGTACAATGTCCAATAAGGAGCCATTGTAAATAGATATAACTTTTCAGGCTTCCGTAGTAGCCTCTTCGGCCCCAGTGCACTAGGAGCGAAGACGAAATAGAGTTCATATGAAGTCATCGACGGCGGTTGACAGCGAAACTTCTTTGTCCTTCAAATTGCAGCACACAATCCTACTCTATACTGCCGTTATAGTACTCTATATAGAATACCTTACTTATAGGCAGGACTCAGCCAGTCGACATCTTAACCGATTGAACTCGTTAGGTTCTGTGTAACTACGCTCAAGCTAGGTACACAAAGCATTGCATCAGTACCATTAAATCAGTCTTCGTTCTTGTTATAACTTTATTATTGTTATTATTACATAATATGCTTGGAGAGCTAAAGTGCACACTATACTACTGTTATAAAGTACGACGTCACATGAACATTACATCGTTACAGGCCGTTACGTGTACGGTGTACCTTATAGATTTATCCATATACTGCTAATCCCTTTTTAGGCTCATTCTAATGAGTACGTGTGTTACAATTATCGTTAGCTGGGAGGAGGGGGAGAAGGCTTATTTCCTGGTTACGTCCGCGTACAAAGTTGTATCCAGGTGCGCAGATATCGATAACACCAATAACGGTATCAGTTGCTGTAGTAGCATTTGGTACGTATGGAGTCTGCGAGGGGTCAGCTGATTGACGTGGCATGGCCTTTTGACGAAGGGGACCGTCGTCCGTGGCCAGGATGAAGGTACAGATCGCTTATGTCTGAAATTGGAGTCATCCACCTATCTAGCTTTGGCTTGGGCGGATAGATAATTTCGGGGCAGGAAGACAGACGTTTACTCAATTAGACGTTTCGTTTATAACAGATATTGGCTTTACCCTTTGGTATAGACGGTATTTAAAAAACAATACATGTATTCCTGCTTTCTGCGTGAGCAGAAGTGTCCGAAAAGACGATGAAATTTTGGGGTTGATACTTCCCACACATATAACGTAGCAGGTAGTAACAGTTAACTCACACTTGATTATAACGGCACGCATTGGTAGCCCACTTCGGATGGGTGCGAGAAAGCTCAGCAATACTAATTTTACGATGTAGATTTTAGTTGTGATAGGACTCAATTCGGTAATGGAGTAACGCTTCTGGACGGAATAGAAATTTCAATATAGTAAAATGCTGTTATTTCAGTGTTGAAATTTCTAAATGCTAGAACGTTACGATGGCTGGGAGACCACACAAGTGTCTGTTAGCCATAATGGTGCGGACAATTCAAGCGTGTGTTTTCAACCTATGACAAGGCTCATTTATTACGAATTGTAAATTGCTAAAATAACCTTTGTTTTCACACTCAATAAATCACGCGATCACGTATAGTAACAGGCAACATCTCTTTGCAATGATGTCCTGTAGGCTTACCTGTGCTGAAGATAATTGTGTATAAAAGCATTTATAATCGTTCCCCGATAGAAGACGTTGTCGTCTCTGGTACTCATACACTCAAATTCTGGTACTCATATAAGGTTCGTCAGATTTTCTCAACAACTATTAACTAGATATATTTCATGGTTTCAAGCTAAACAAGAGCGCTTTATTTATTCCTGTTATAATCGAATGTTGTCATTTTAAACGGCAGCAAAGCTCAGAATTTGTGATGTTCTTCTAAAAGCCACCGTCGTCATTTTTCGGTGGTATCGATGATTTCTCAGAAATGTAGAAACTTTAAGCATTTTGAAAATTTAGAAACAAACTCTAATTCACAGCTAATAATAACGGGATGATCCTAGGATATTCTGAAGAATTTTTCACAAATTTACTTAAAAAGCAAAACCTTGGAAACCGGTTGCCGGGCAGCGCTTGTAAGAAGATAATACAACCACACAGCAGGAGCAGGAGCAGGAGCAGGAGAAGTAAAGGATCGACGAACTTCGATGCGCACACTCCTTAAACCGACTCCAAATCCATAATATATTAAAAAACAAAAAAACTAAGTAACAACAAGGAAATAACTAAAGTACCAGGTGGCACTGAAAATGCCGTATAGTGCTGTCCTACTCAGTGACGAGGTATACATATCGCTCCTTGTATATGACTTGTAAGTTCTCACAACTCTTCTAAAAAATACACATTTATCGCAGGTCCCTCAAAATCTTTCTTTCTATAGCAAGCTCTGCAGGCGCCTAACTTGTTAACATTGTCGATAACGTTCCACGCTACAATAAAATGGCTTTTGCCATTTTTATCGTTTCGGCTCCTTTCCTTCACATATTAAGTACTCCAAGTTACGTCGCAGCACGTTACATCACAATCATAATTTGTCATCAAGTGGATAACTAGCTTTTTCTAAGCATAAAGGAGTCATCGCAGTGCAAGTTTATTTCGTTCTCCTTTTTCTGTTTGTCCTTCTTTTTCGGTTCTTAGCTCATGTTTGGTTACGCTAGAAAAAAATTAGCCTAGCGATACATATTAAGCAAAGCGCATAGAGTCAGGTCGCACGGCACAGACTGGTAAACAACCGCCGAATATCTCACAATAGTCATGAGATTCATTACGGATGAACCAGAGACTACTCGTCATCGTAGGAGCGAGCCCCGAATTAGACATACACGCTACAATAAAGCCGTACAGTTTCAGCAATTAGTTTCTTTCAACTCGTTTGGAGCTCGCAACGACACCGACTATCTGGTTAAACTACCGCGTTTGTCGGTGGCCGGGGTATTTTCATGATACCATAACGACTGTAATTTAACAAGCAACGAAAACAACAGCGGCCAACAATCCCGTGCCAAATTTATGAAATACATATAATTTATAAAGTGCTAAATTGTTCTTCATTCGTTCGTCCAACTATAGACGCCATGGACAATATAATGACGACGTCGCGGCAGTAATTTCACCAGCTTCATTTTCGTGGTCTGCTGCTGTCGCCGCTTCAGCTTCCGTTGCCATTACAACTACTGATAATAATAGAAATTATTATCACGTAACAATCATAATAATAGGAACAATGATAACGGCAATATTTGTGGTCGTCATCATTTAGACTCCTGTTGAACGTATTCTCGGTTCTCTTCGGCGATGGC
This sequence comes from Varroa destructor, assembly GCF_002443255.2. Classification (NCBI taxonomy): domain Eukaryota; kingdom Metazoa; phylum Arthropoda; class Arachnida; order Mesostigmata; family Varroidae; genus Varroa; species Varroa destructor. The sequence goes on from NW_019211458.1 coordinate 18,469,135, forward strand.
GGCGCCGGGCGCGGCGCAGCAGCGGTAGTAGCAACATCAACACGAGACTGCAGCGTGATGCTGCCATAAATCGCTTCTATGAACCGATTAGCTGTTGTAATTTACCGTCTCTCTTCTACTATTTATGATGCTGTTTTTCCTTTCTAAATTCGAAAACTGTACTTCTTATCCTTTTGTACGTGTGCCATGCACTGCATCTGGGATGTTTGGTCATATATGTCCACCATAACAAGCATAGAAGCATAAAGATAATCCACTGACACTGGACAATTTCGAAACGCCGCTGCGCCACAGGTGGCGAAAGCGGTGGGAATTGGTACTAAATGCTATGCTACGTCTATGATACTACGTCAGTCAAGCTCGACAGCGTTTTTATGGCAGGATAAGCCTCGGAGCTGATTAAGATATTAACGAGAATACTACAGATTATGACATCTGAAGATAGTTCAAATGGATGGTATAAGAAAGACTACCAAGTGGCTTCTTGTGCTGCGAAACTTATTTTTCTTTCTTAACGTGACTTTTAGTCACTGACGTAGCGCTTGGCGGCCGTAGTCTTCGTTGGATGAGAGGTGGAACGAATAGCTTGCAATAGTGAAATCGATAACTTAGTAACGATAAGACAATCGTCTTTAATTTTTACGCTGTAAAACAAAGTACAGCCACTGTGTTTCAACGTTCAATGGCGATCTATGACAGTTCATTAATATCTTTGTTGTCCTTCGCTCATGCTGTACGTGAAATGGGCCACGAAGTGTTCCGATCATAATTTTGAAGTTTGTGTAATATTTGGGGTCCACTCGAGCAAAAAAAAGATGCCTAAGCATCAACTGTTTAGGAGTCGTAATCTCCTATAAAATTAGGCTGTTGTATAGAAATGTTTACATAAAAGCTGCATTTGATTTCGTTGCACTGCTATAATAAATTGTGCTTCATAGTCAACAAAGCGGGATCGCACAACTTCCGCGTGGTACCGATCAGGAGAATAATGTGTAACCAGCAAGTAGTTACAGTTATACGGGACAAAAAAACTGTCAACAGAAAAAACACCGCGCTGTTGAGCCTGCCGGTAAGATCGTCCTACTTGGGAAGCGTTGCTCTTGTTTCTGCTTGTCAAATGTCTGCATGAAAATCTACGATACCTTGAAAACGTTATACTATACCCCACAATCCTTAGTTCACTCTCTGCTATTTGGTTACTTCATGAAAAGGTGCGTATTTATGACCGAAGTGAGAAACTTGTATTGCATTTGGCTGTTTTGTTTGACTTCAGTGTTATATTTCAACGAGATAACGAACCTATAGTAACTTTGCACCATCGAAATGGCATTTCCGCAAAAGATACTTTTCCCGGCATCTATATATTACCATCTAAACAGCAATGGAAAGGTACCACTCGAAGCCAGCGGCAAAAGAAGGTGCGAATCTAGTGATCGAGCCTCACACTACCATGACAAATAACTAGAGATGAGGCCCAGTGCCCGTAAACAGGGTCTACACATCACAACGGTGGAAAACAAATGAAAAAAAAAAAAAGGTAAAAATAAGGATCACGTAAACTGTGAGGTGGGAAATTTGCTTCCCGGTTGCTTTCCCCCTAAACTGTTTCCGCTCCCTTTACAGAATCCTAATTCCTATATGCAGGCACTCGAACAATCAATTATAAGGCGTGCGATATTTTTTCTAATCTGTTCAGCCCAGCTAATCGTTGGCTAACTAATGCCCATTTTGTTGCTACAATCGCATCAACCCATCGAATGAACTGCATCGAACCCGCCATGTGTTGTCTGCCTGGGTTGACGTTCGCAAACATTATTTATGTAATTTGTGCTTAAAATTTGACCGGAAAATAGTCCGTTTAAACATTTCGCTTAACGTAAATTATCTCAATTAGTAAGCAGTGGGTAAAGTTGTTAATGACTAAACTGTGATTTAAACTATTCGTTTTATAAGGTTTCCGGGTCTTTTTTTCTCCTGTTTGACCGTTAATTGCGCGCGACCCGAAGCTTAATATGTGTCAACGAGAAAGCATACAAAACATAAATACGTATTTTTTTTTTAAATTTTCAGAAAAACTGAGGTGTCTTAGTAGCGGAATCTGTGATTTTAATGGGCTTTTTTTGTGCTGTATCACAGAAACGGAAAATGAAGTGGTGGAAAATCGACCTATTTTACTACGGGGGTGTACAACAAACGTCCGATCATTTGTTTTAGTATCATGGCAAACGATACAGAGCTAAATTGCAATTCGTTAGCTCTATAAAATTATTTTATTTATCAAACAAATATCAAATATTTTCTTCTATTACATCTTATTAAAGTATCATTATTTTTACTAAAGGGAGGAACATACATTGAGTTGTACGTATATCAGAACTACTACGAGGTAATAATATACAGCATCGTGAGAAACATTGGAAAGCATAGAGATGAGGCTTAAAAAAAACATAAGAAGAAAAACAGAACGCGTACGGCGGTTGCTATTTATGCCTCACGATTATAGCGAAAGAGGCACCCTTCACGAAGTAAGTTTCGTGTGAGAGCAACCATAATTGGGTTAACTAACTAAGTCTCTAGTTAATTTAATTAAAAAGGTCTAGTAAGTAAAGGACTAAATTGAATGGACGAAGTTAAAAAAAAAATTAATTTAGAAGGCAGTTTATTAACAGTCTTAATGTAAATGCTTATTGGAGTCAAAATATTTTAGATCATGGTTGGGCTTAAGTTTATGGATCCACTAAAGAAGGTTTATTAGAAGTCTGTTTTAGGCATACTAACATTATCGGAGACACAAGGCATTTTGGTTCATCAACGCAAGATGACTTAGTTCTCTTTGAACCTTACACAGTCAACCAAGCCTTGTACAACATTGATTGCATTTTTCTGTACTGACTGCACGTGTTTCTACTATCGGTACGTTCTATAGAATCAAACTACAGAGAAAAACTTCGGAACAACCGAAGTTTTTCATAGGCTGAAGTAGAAGTCGACTTTTCTAATAAGATGCACATAGTTCAATATGTGAAAACTTATCACTTCAGATACCTGACGTCAAGGGCAAGGGCCACTGTATGCTCTACGATACGAATATACGCCTCTAGCTTTTTCCGTACTTATCGTCGTATTGATTATAGAACACTGGACATGAACTATGGATCAGCGTTTCTACCGCCCACAGGCAGCAGCAGCATCAAAAACAATTTGCAGGAACTCCCTACTCCCTACTTGCAGGAACTGTAAGTGTGAGTTGAATATTTAAATCACATACTAAAGTTATGCCCATAATCTGCTAAAGACAAATCTCACGGTTCCAGGTCTCAAATAAGGGCCCTGACGTATGCTGAACAGCGCATCTCGGTTCAGTGTTTCTATTGTTCTTATGTATGTATATGTGCGCCCTTAGAGCTCACATACAGATAATCAAGATTGAAAATCGAGCGAAGCAGTTTATGCAGTAGAAAGCTCTTCTTGATAAATAATTACAGTTGGTGTTAAAGTCATACTTATATATATATATATATAGAGAGAGAGAGAGAGAGTATATTAAAGCGTTGCGCTTGGAAACCGTTGAATCGCTTAGAGAAATAAATATATCAAGTGGCATTCTGTAACAGCTTATTAATTCCGTGCAAAGTATAGCTGTAAATTAAAGTTATGTGAAGTTTACTATTAAGGCGCATAGATTGTAAATCCGTAATATTCCTAATTATAGGGGGGTGACAGTTTTCATCGGCATTTGCTCTGTTCTAAATATCTATTGAAGACCATAATGTTGAAGATCACAACTGGACGGATGCGCTTCGAATGAATGGAAACCCGTTTCAATGAATAACATATTGTTTGTATTTAATATACCAAAATAAGTTCAACTACTATTGGAACAAAATTCATCGAAAAACTCTTAGAAAAAATGTTTTTTTTTTCATCAAAAAAATTTATTTATCACTAAGCTTAAAACGAGATTATGGGTACATCGCATTTTAACTCTTAACCATTGTAACCATGGGTGCATAAAGAGCCTGCGCAACTCCCACCTACAGATTCAAATTAATAAATAAATTCCCTTATCGATAATTTTCTTTGCTTTAATTAACGATTTCCAGGATCCAGGAGTCTTAGGATCTGTTTATTTGCTGTGTTTTTATATCTGTGTATTATTATGATAATATTATTATTATGATAATATTATTATTATTATTAGGACAAGTTTAATTTCTGAAATTTTCTAAACGGACTACATTTTAGCCGAAAAAAAGAAATATACAAAAATTTACAAATTCCACCGCAGTTTCGATAGTTGGAGACGTCGAAAATATACTTTTTCTATTATCTGTTCTGTAATACGATCGGAATAAGATATACGGTTGGGTCCATTGCCGGTACGATATTGGACATGGCCAGCATGAAGCTCTAAAACAATTCGTGTTCCTTCCTTTGCAAATTATTCAAAGATAATTATATTCTAAAACGAGATAATAAGTAATATTGCTATTTACCTATTGCACGGCTTCTCTTTGCCTATAACTTTCTATCGACTGCGCCGATTTGTTCATCTGTTATGCTTTTTATTGTTTTTGTTAACTGTATCAGGCACTGGCCGAAGTTGCTACGAAGTAGTAGGAGCGGCCTAGGCAATAATGAAAGCGCACACCCGATGCAAATTCGGCTTGTGCACGTATACGCATACATCCGTAACGTTCGCAGAACAAACACGCACGCATACAAACCGATTTGATAATACTACATCGAGCTATTTAAATTCAATCTTGCGATGAGCTAATATTGATGGTGAATACAATTTTCTTCTTCTAGGCCTGTTAGCGCCGTGTTCAACTGGAATTTTTGCCGCTTCAGTCTCTCGATCAGGCACGTCAGATGCACTAGCACATATAAAGCATACAGGGCGGTGGCTCTAAATGAAAAATTTCAACGTTAATTTTTCTCCTGAGACTGTTTATATATAGACAAAAAACAGATATTTGAATTAAAAAAAGAGATAACAGTATAATTTCCGATAGTCATGTTTGTTCAACGTTATTGAAATCCACTACGATTACAGCTTCAAGTCTAGACCTAAGCCACTTCAGAATATTCTTTGTTTGATCCACAAGTATTTTTAATAGTAACCTTGCATTAAAGCGATATTTCCAGATGTCAACTGGTTAGAGCGTCACTTCAGATATGTCATACACATACGGAATGAAGTTTTACCAGTCAAAGGTAAGAGGTTAAAGACAACCAAAGATATGAAAGGCCTTTGGGGAAATTAACTGTTGGGGCCTGTTTGGGCACAATTGATGTTCCTTTCTTTAACGATTATTGATTTCTATAGCAAGAAAAAAACACTGATAGTGTATCAGAAGTTACTCTTTGAGACCTTAAAGACGCTTAAAACTGTTCCAATTTGCCTTTGAAAAGTCTATATCGGGGTCTTTGTAAGCCACGCGAAAACATAGCGATAAAGTAACACCGGACAGGGAAATTTTTTCAGTTTTTGTAGGGTTTTCGTATTACCGTAAGATTGAATAATATCTGATCTCGGCTTTCGAACTTTCGAAAACGACCCATTGTCGCTTTGTTTCAAAATGAATTGGTTATCGTCTAGCATTAATAGTAGCGGATGAATGCGCGATCGCCAAAGATTTGAGTGCATAGATACGCGCTGCATATTATCGCCTGTATGCAAGGCTTCCTTTCACCTATTGCGCAATAATTTTATCCTTGACAGGTAGCCACGTTACGACCAGACGCATTTGGTGTACTGAGAAATGGAACTAGTTTGCCAATTGTGGGCAAGTACAGAGTTAAGCCGGAGCTACCCATACGTCGTGAACTCGTCGGGGGATCCAAACGTACGGCTGTGCAATCGATTCAGCTGGACTATTTCGGTGACTCCTCTTACTGTATGCCGCTGTGTTACGGAAATGCCCCACCAGAGGACGCCAGTTGTACCAAAGTCATCTCGGTGATAGCTAACTCGAGCTATTCGACAGAAGCCAATTCGATTCATCGATTGTTGTCTCTACACGGTGGCCTTCACTAAATCATTGCTTTTTGTTCACCTTGTTTTTTGTTGCAGTAGCGATCTGCGCCTCTACTGGTAGCCTAGAGTGAGCTTTTGGCTTGCTCAGTGGCCTATTGGTGAGGCGCAGTGAAGGCTTTTCAACGCGTTTCTTTCGCCAAAACCGCGACCCGCGAGACCTTCTCACGCATTTAAGCGCTAGCTAGCTAGCTAGCTAGCTAGCTAGCTATGAAACCCCACAACAAACGAACTTGTGAATCTAAAGTCAATAGAGGTGGGCTCTCAACGACTATAAGCAGAGAACCGTTTGACATTACCGCCATTTCGATGCGGCCGGAATAGTTGGTTATCGGCTCATGCTTGGTCCATATGCTGAGTGATCGAACGTCTTCGGCAAAATGTTACTACTGTTCTTTATGAAGAAGCAACATCTCAGCGGCGATTGATAGACGACGGTTTACTCGTTCGCCACAGCGCAATCACAGCTGTTCATCGAATCGGACAAACGCACTTACTTCAGAGTTCCGAAATTTGCCATCTAGGAAAGTGTTTATGGATCTTCCTTCGTTTTCTCTTCTATTGCTCGCGTTCACTTACTGGCTGTGTTTCATTTGTCATGCTAGTTCTAATTCTTCCTACTATCGACTACGTGTAGCCATTACGATGATATGTCCATAGGCAACAATACTCCACCTTGGAGACCTGCTTAATAAACTCGAAACGTTGCTCTATTGGGTGCCATATGATACCATAACTAACCGGGTGACAGACAAATGATCTGATAAAGTATTATGTAAAAGATTCTCATGCTTATAGCAAACTCTTCTTTGATTATTCAAAAGACATTTGTCCTAAAGATCAACTCGACGGTACTTCGATAAATATGGTACGTATACGACGAATTAATGAAGTCGCTGGAAACCTACTATCAAGCTGGGATCGTCCAGGGTTGGTTAAACGCTGGTCTCCGATCCGTTATCGACGTAAGTTTAATCCGCACGTTCGTTCGGGAATATCAACTCTCTACATATATGAATATAGATCTGCCATTAGTTCGCTTACCTATATCAATCGCGTACAAAAAGTAAGCATAACTTACTAAAACTTAGCGAAATATTTTACAGGAAGATGTGTTAGTTTGTTGATGCCCAGCATAGGATTTCGTTCGTCGATCACCTAAATACGTCTTGGGAAAGCTGTTCTCAATGGACAACATTAGACGTACGTCGGCAGAAAATCCGTCAGCGAGCTAGTTTGAAAACTTCGATCGAAAACCAATTTTCTATTGGTCAGAACAGAAATTCCGGGAAATCAGCCGATCGGAAATAGCAAAAGTTGAAAGATCAAGTCATTATATCGAATTTGGCTGCTGGAATATCTGTCTAGTAAATTGCTATGGTCGAGGAAGTTGTGTCATGGTAATGCCTATGGTTACATGATTTGATTTGTATGTAGGATGTGAAACGTCAAACAGTGCGTTTATGTATACCGAAATAAAAAAAAAACCAGTCAAGATTGGACACCTGTAACTAACTGCACCGCTCTGTCATAAATAATGAAAATAGAAAATCGAATTCAGGCACTTCTACGGTAGATGCGTTTTATCTATAATAATATATTTCAATAGATGCAAAATACACATTTGTGCGCCGTGGATGGATGGGTGGTATTTGACGAATGAGATCGACCGGCGCGCGATTGGGTGGCTGAAGGTTTCCCTTGCAGCTCAGGAAATGGCTAAATATTAGCGGTATAGATTTTTATAGTTGCAATACAACATTTAGACCGCTCTTGTAACGTTGCAGGCTCAATTGGGCAGCACTGTCTTCATAATAAATAACTGTGTTGTTGGAAAAAAAAAGAGCTTTTCTAACATTTGTACTTCCTTGCACAACGGAGTGCAGGGTGGTGCCTACATGATCACTGATCTGTACAGGTCGGGTCTATACCTACACAGCATGTTCTTGTTTATTAAGGTAGACCTAGTGGGCCTAACTTTTAAGGTATGTCTAAGACTCAGTTCGGCGTAAACTACTGAAGTTCTTTTAAGGTCTTTTAAGAAACCTGACTGCGATTTATCTCGAGCAGCCATACAACAACAATAGTAATTTCAATCAAATTAATGATTATTTTGAGATGAATATCTTGGAATAGTGCATTGATAGTGATTAGTGAGACCCTTGTGGGGTTGTTCCTTTTCGTATGTCCATTGCAAGTATAGATTTGATGTCGCACCAACCGATCCAGACTTTAAAAAGGAAAAACCTCTGGTTGAGGGACAACAACACACAATTACGCAACCTGGGCGAGTTATATTACTTCATCCTCTTTACAATTCCCAGGAGAAGAAAATTGCTTGTAATACTAATACGTCCTACTTTGTTGTAAGATGTACTCCATTTATTATTCGTTCGTGAGCGTCGAGTTTGCGGGGGCATGTATTAGGCCACGGAATTCGAACCAGCAGACTCTAGTTTCGCAGTCTATTAGCCATCAGTACAAGGCCTAGCGAGGCCTATCTAACTTGCTGTGTTCCTAATCTTTTTCAAACATCGTTAGTTTCTTTCTGAAGGTATAATTTGAAAAGGCAGATGCTTTCGTTAGCTTTGTTACTTTGTCTTATTTCTGTATTGTTATTAAGATCGTTGTGTAATTGGTAGATGGAGGCTGTCACGAAAAAGAGGCCTGGTAGGTCTCTTCATTTAGAAGAAATGCTTTCCCAAACGATTTTGACGGCTCACTAGTTTCAAATTGATCTGATCGTCATCATCACCATCGGTTATCCCCATAATTTTTTCGCCTTCTTCTCTCATCGTACACGAAGAAGAAGGTTTAGGCAGCTTCTTCTGATGGCTACCCAGATTTCGGCGTAGATCATTCTATCTACCTATTTACCTACCGTCAGAACGAGCCAGATCGACTAAGCATTTCTTATATCACCCAGTCAAAATAGCTTACGACCGACAAGTTTTCGAACTTGAAGAGCGTTAGCTGCTCAGTTTGCTGTTTGGCAGTTGGGTGCTGATGTTGATCGCAGCGATCGCCGTCGCGAAGAGCATGTCCTTCTGAAGGCGGAGGAGGTACCGCCCCTCCCCGTCATGACCGTGGGCTCGTCGTGGGGGGTCCCGAAGAAACCCAAAGTCATGAGGACATCGAAGCACCCATCGCATGGCGGTAACGACCACATAGTATGCGGCTTACGGACAACTCCGGTGGTTGCGTTGGTCATGCCGATGCCACTATGGGATAGAAGAGAAACTGTAAAGAACTAAAGTCATCAACGACGAATGCCTCCTGCAAACAGCAGCGGCACCGGCGACCGCGAATAAGTCTAAAGAATAGCGCACGCCTTGCTCGTCCGTTGACGGCAACCGAGTACTAGCGAAAGCTCACCCAAGAAGAGATACGTAGGAGGTCCGGGGGTTAGTCAGGGGAGCAATGGGTGCTAGTACCGCAGTTGCCAGCGGTGGATTTCACGAACTTCGACTTTTTGGGCGGCCAGTATCAATGTGTAGCTTCGCAAATATCTGATACATACGGCCACTGAGAGACCGAAAAAGTCGGCCTTAAAATCTTGAACTCGTCCCTCAACAACGTATTGGACATCAGCCATAATAACGTCACCCATGGAAACGACAGTTTCAACATTAAGAGCTTAAGCAAGCCGGGAAGCCGAATATGGAGTGTGGGAATACAGTACCTACGAACTGGCCTGGCGTGGTTCCTCTCGCTGTAGCGAGCTACGATACCAACTTATAATAATTTCGAATACGCGTGTACGAATCGAATCTGTTGGCCTGCGGACATGCTAATTGTCGTTTCGAAACACTTGACTATGGAGCAGCTTTGCACTTAGGGGACTTTCGATCTGGATACTACACATCACTGTCGACTGGCCCCGCCAGCCGGTGTCGTCCTTTCTTATCTCTGTTTTAGGGCCAGAAATGGCATGCTAAAGGTAAGATTTTCCTACCTAAGCTAATTCAATCTGGACGACGAGTTTTTTGTGCTGATAACATTACGGATTAGGTTAGTTTTTAACATCTGATTATAATGTAAGCAATTGACGAGCATAAGCGTCTGATCAGATTGGACATTAAAAACAAGTCTGCTACAGAAGAGATTATTGGCGCCCACTTGAATTTACCTTTTAATGAAACGGTGCGTGTCGACGTATCGTAAACCCGCGAAATTTTTTGCGAAGCATGCTGAGTCCATGTTGTTCAACGAGCAGGAACATTTCCAATATTATCGAAGTTCTAGGCCATAGCGGAACATAATTTATTACGTATATATACTTGTCGTGTTTCGCTTGTTGTAATGGCGCACCTTAGAAGCTGCAAGGAGCAAACGATTTGATCAGCCTTGCACCGGCTGAAAACAACAGTCTACACTGTTACTTAGATAGGCAAAGAGCAATAAAAGTTGTGCCGTCCAAAGATGAACCCGTTTAATCATCAAATAATAACTCTATTTGGTGATCGGTCCATCGTTACCTCTCACACTCTGTTTATGAGCGATTCCTTTTTAACTCTTAACGCTATCCGTTGTCGATAGCTGATGGCAACAAACAGACGAATTAATCGTTTGTAATATTTGCATCACGAGGAGAATGGATTGAACCATTTAGTCCTATCAATTATCTAATAAAACATTCGTCAGCGGCTATAGTAGTCGATTATTCAGTCCACGAATTAAACAACAACTCTATAGAAAGCACGAGAAAATCTCATGAATTGAGATCTAATTCAGGCCGCCTTCCGGTGGCCACGAGTGAGGACGCACAATCAATTATCTACAAGGCTTCACAGGTAGTAACTGTTGCCATCGTGGAACTTGCCTTTCCGCAGTTGCGAATACTGCCGTGACGTGCAATGACTGTGAACGTTGTTCTTGTTATTGTTGCCACTGCTATTGTTGTTGTTGTTGTTGTTTCTGCCAGTGTGTGTAAGGATGTTCTTTAGTGTACACGATGTTCAGTAGGCTTTTTCGCTCAATCAGCACGACGCTGTTTATACTTCGTCTCCCATCGAAGTATCAGTTTCAAGCGTCGAAGCCCGGACGACGTCGACGACGAATCAGTCGACTCTGGCTCGTCTTTTCGTTATGTTGGCTATTCTACTGCTGAGGAAGCGACTTCGAGCGTGTACAACATAACAAGATGTTACGGCCAATGTTACTGTGCTATACATACGCCATTAACCGCATCCGCACCGGAGCAAATAACCGCATTACCGCGTCAGGCCATGAGCCGCGCTGGCGAGCTATATTAACGCATTCGCGGCCATCCTAGCATCGCTGACACCAGCAACAACTGGTAGAGGGTCGCAATAGGAGTCAGTCAATCCAGATCTGCTGTACCACGGGCGACGAATACGCTGCCGATCAAATGAACGAGGAACGGCCAATAATTTTCGCCCCGCCTGCACCGCGTCTCAACAGATTCTAGATAGCCAGGGCTTCAGTAACAAGAAATTTTTTAAGACAAACAAGCAGACACTCACACATATGCACACACTTCGAGGCTATACACGGAGTAAATTATAACGATAATAACTAAATAAATATTTATAGAGTCAATGATGTCGGTAACGCACACGTTTTTCTGAACAGAATGAAGACGTGTTGATGTCTTCGATTAAGCCTGTGCGGCTCCGTGTGCTTGCTTATAGGCACATCTAATAATGTGTGGTATATGTTTTCAATTTAAGTGTAAGGGTAAGTTTAACTTTTCCTGTACACAGAAAATGAAACGATTGACGTCTACGTGTCTATATTGCTATTGGGCCACTCTTCCCTAGTCAGTACTTCGCAACATACTTCTATCTTTCATATGCAGCGCATATACTAAAAACATGAGATGTGTAATTATACACAGTATTTTATGTATGATACACGTGTTATTTCTGAGTTCACTGTACCAGCCAGATCAAAGGCAAGTCTTAACTGGAAAAGCCCCAGGGCAAAGAAACAATAACTAATAAACAACTCAGTTGTTTCTGCAAAAGGTACGATAATGAGCTGACCTATTCGTTCAGAGATACGTGGACGGTCACTAAACGGGAGCATATCCGTAAGTGAAGAACGCCTGGGACCGAACGCTCGTAAGCTGAGATCAGGGTTGGCAATCGACTGACACGCAGCGCTATCAGACTAAAACCATGTTCTCTATACCAGTCTTCACAATTACATGTATACCCTGAGAGTTTATAATATTTTATATGAAATCTGAATAGAAATAAACATGGGCCTGCCATAAGGCCGAAAATTAATTTCGGCATTGCCAAGCGTGTCATGTATGACCATGTAATCTGTCTGTAATGCCATTTATTTTTCATTGGGCGATCTTTTGGAGCGCTAGTCAAAGACCTCGGTAGATTAAAAATGGTTGTTCTATGGTGACCACGTTACTAAGAAAGTGTAAACATTTCGTCAATTGATAAATAACATATGTAACTTGTCTAGGACAAATTAGGACATATTTAATGCTGCTCTTTTATGAAGTGCATTTAACATTTTCTATAAATGTTAATGGAAACATCATTTACAGACCTGTCCATTTGAAGATATCTTTTCTAAATTTCCGAATAACTTCTTGATGATAATCGTAAGTAAATTGATTAGAAAATATACGGCATTTTTGTACGGCCGTTTGTGAACTTCTGGTAGTTATTTTTCTACCGAGTATTGCCGAGGCAGCTCTATCCAAATCTCGGCTTCGTTCGACCTTTCTTAGTCGACACCAATACTTCAATGTTTCATTCTTAGAAAAAAAGTATCGTGTTTTTTTTTAATTTTTTTGTAGACAGCACCTTCCAATTTGGATAGCTACTAACATAAAGCAATATGTACTAAAGATGGGCTACTGTGATTGAAATTAGATAGGCGTATCTAGTTCTTAACTCATTTAGCTGCAAAACAGACCTTATAGGTCATCATTCACTTGCCACTTTGCCACCGTCCTGTTTGCATTTTTCGAAGAACAGTTCAGATAGCACGCATCCATGGCTAACCCTTCGTTGTTTTTAGTCGCTTTTTTTACTACTTGTAGTACTTGGATATATTATCATCTGTACAAAATGCTTTTTCTGTTCTGTAAAAGTTCCTAACTGGACCTATATTATAATAATAATAGAGTTAGACATTTTACTATAAAGGGTAAATTCACATTTTTTTTCTATAACCTGTTTATCGTACTTTTATTTCTCTTTATCTATTACTAGCTAATACTAATATGTTATTTCTAGCTATTACTTTTCTGCCAGAGGTGGGGTTATTGTGCTGTTGCAGGCTGGCCTTCTACGCCTAGCTGAAACTCAGTGTTTTCTTCAAACTACTTCTGATCTTTACTTCAGATTATCCTGCAGTCACATTTGTCCAGCATGAATATGATTGCACTCGTCAATGTAAGTCCGGTTCCCAGAGATCATTGCCACTGATCAAACTGGAAAAAAACTAACAAATATACTGTGTACGAACAAGCTCTTAAAAGATCTGTGTTATATACGATGGCTCTGTCATGATCCTCGCTAGTGTTGCTGCTGTTCGGTACATTGCAACTCTGAGGGCTACTATGAACATATTTCGTGCAACAGTACTAAGGGGTAGCGTTAATGTCGAGAATAAAATAGGCGCTAGTGGGGCTGTGGTCCGGGGCAAACAAGGACAGTTACGTTCAATGAACGCTAAAGTAGCTAGCATGCAAGCTGGGCCGATGCGGCAACGACGAAGGCAAGAAAGACAACCTCATAATGATTATATGAGATGAGTCGTTTTCAACGACCATCGGCCTATTACTGCCGTCTAATCACTCCGAAACGCTGTTTCATCGCGTCTCGAGCGACGCCACCGTCCAATTTTCTGTTCATTCGGAGACGCATTACGAGGAGACCTGATAAAACAGCCAGCTCGAACAATAACATCAGCAACAGATAACAAAATCTGTAGCATAACGGTTAATACGAACCGGTGTCATGTACGCTCATGTAATATCCCATAGAAACAACACACTAACAAAGCACACGTAAATGAGTTGATATTTTCTCTTCGTGGAACGCATCAACTCTACGCCACAGCAGCAACAATCAATGGCTTCACAATCTGGTAATTTCTCAATTAATAGAATTGTTCATCTCTTCGTTCCTTCCTGTCCGACAATCGTAGCAGCAAACGTTTTGCGGCGGCGGAGTCAGGCCTCCCATTTTGCCCTCACCACTACCGCCACCACGAAAAACAACTGAGGAAGCGAGAGAGTGAGAGAGAGAGAGAATTTGAAGCCGCCATTGACAGCGGCGGTCCTCCGACCACCCAGTGTAACGACCGGCCCACCAAGAAACAGTTCACCAGCGCTAGTCAGGGCAGGCGCAGGCGCCCAACAAGCCGCGCGAAACGTTTTAGTCACCCCCGTCGTCGCCGCCGCCGCCGCCGCCGCCATTGCTGTTATCTTTCCTGTTGAGCATCTTTTTTTGCCATAGCTCAACATCTCTTCGCCTTGCTGTTGCTACCGTCGTCTTTGTAAACCATTACGACTGTTGCCGCGACAACGCTGATGGCAGACAGCGGCCCTGGCTACAGCCTAGAACAACAACAATAACATATAATAGATAATGCATGTTTGTGTACGGTGCGTACTATTATTCATATGCACGATCGTTTCTGCTGTTGATGTTGCGTCAGTTAATAGTATCCTGATAGCTCGAGCCACCATCAGCACTCTGCCTTGAACAGGCGGCGTACAGGCCGTCTATCTGTCTGTACGTTTGCCTGTCGTTTCGTCCATGGCCGATACTCGCCGTTAGCTAGTCTCGCAGATGAGAGAAGTGCATGTGCTCAAACCCAACTGAGGCTGGATAAATCGGCATATTCCAGCTCGTTCTATAGGCGCAACGGCCTGGCGTCTGCAACTATCCGCGGTTCGCTAGCACCACAAATAGACATCAACAAATACATAGACATTGACGTCGTGCATAGCCATAGGAACTCTCGCTTGCGCAGTCTCACATAGGCGAATTGGATGTATTAGACAAACATTCGAATAGCGGCGGCAACTAGAGCAGCAGCGGTGGCGCCCAAATACCACACAGCATAGCCCAGCATACGCGAGCCGTTGGATGGCTGTCTGCTTATTGTGCGGAGACTTTCGACACGTATTCAGAGATACAAACAGACATCCACCCACCCACCCACTGGGCACTGCCCAACAAGCCAACTCATGGAACCTATGCTTAGATAGTATAGCCAACAGCGATTCAAACTTGTTTTGTTGCTGCTACCGCCGCTGCTGCTGCTGCTGCTGCTATTTTGAACGCTAGCTATCGGCCGTCTTCACCACCGGCACCCTCTCCGGAACCCGCAGGCTGTGCGATCCGCCCTTTTGTCCGGGGCACCAATAGGCGCAGGCCGTCGATGAGGCTCCGCCCAGGGACAACTTACGCATCGACCCGATGTGGTCGCAACGAAATCTCGATTTGAACGAAACCAAACAAGCATCGGCAATTTTTCGCGATTTTCTGACTTAGGTTCCTCCTGACAACGAGCTGATGCTGGTGTCGGCCCGCTGAACGGCCACCCGATTCTCGACGCGGCCGCTGCTGCTGCTGTTTTTGCTTGCTGATATGACAGCGAATATCGCCAGTTGTAATATTGTGTGTGCGTGAACGGGAGGAAGCGCTCGTGGCAGTCTGTGGTCGTTGTAGTAGTGCTGTAACGGCTGTCTGATTGTCTGCCATCCATCTGTTGCTAGTACAGTTTTTAGTATTGTAATGGAAAAGACACCAGGTTCGGCGTTAATCGACGGCTCTGAGAGATACGCTGACTGACTACATCAAGGGAAAAGTTAAACATTACGTTATAGTACATATCGAATGCGTTTGGATTGCGAAAACGAATACTGAGCGACGACGAAGACGACGACGACGACGACGACGACAACTACGACGACGACGACGACGACGACGACGACGACAACGACGATAACGACGAGAACGACGACAACTACGACGACGACGACGACGACGACGACGACGACGACGACGACGACGACGAAGACGACGACGACGACGACTACGACGACGACGACGACGACGACGGCGACGGCAACAACAATATTAAGTTACACAGTTTTGATTGTTGTTTGTTGGTCGGTACTCTGTCTGTGAGTTCATACAGGGCTGTTGTCGATGAAAGTGTGTGTTACATTGATTGTTTGGCGCATACGTACCGCTTACGAGGCTCACACCATTGAGGAAATGACTGGCTGCACCAACCCCACTACAACTAAACACTGCAACCCCAGTTCTGCATGATTATCGTACCTTGCGGTATCACTGCGGCTAGTACTTATCGAACAAGGAAGTGCCATCTCTGGAAAACAACACCAGCTGATTCGAACGGAGACTGAGAGCTCGCTGCTGTGTGAATGCAAATAGAAGTTAGTGCAATATCTGCACAACAGCAAATAACAGACAGTTTCTATATAGAAAACTCTCCAGATGTGAGATTAGCGACGTACGCCTCCGGGCAGCCCTGACACCTATAATGGCCGCCTTGAAAATGGCCTTTTACTTTTGAACACAAATTTATAGTGATACCGGAATGCAAAGAAATTTATCTCAAAGTGGTTACTGAGCTCGTGCTACGATAAAGTGCTCGTCGGCTCTAGAACTCGGCCCGGCCAGTTCTATTAGAGAAGGAATAATATTCCAGGCTACCAATAACACTCGGATATTGAGAGGAAAACTTCAGCTGAGAGAGCGTCGGCAGTAGGACTTACTGGAAGGCGCAAAAGCGCATAAGTCAGCCGACGGCGACAGGCCAGAAAAACAAGCGATACAAACAACTCTGTATATATATATACATATATATAGATATATATATATATATATATATATATATATATATGTATATATAGTATTCAGTAGGTTAATTAAACAAACGCGCGTATCTCTGTATGAAAAATACGGACGAGAAATATATGGAAATTTGAAGACGACAAAAATTGTTAATGTATAAGTGGTACAAGCAAATGAAACAGCAACTGTAGGTAAATCGAATAGCAACAAGGCGTAATATTTAGATCTCGTGCAATCTACAGCTACCCTGAATCCTACCTCTGCCTGTTAATATCATTGCCGTGCCTATGCTTTTACCAGGACATGTTCCGCCTTAAGTAGCTGCGTCGTATGTAACTTTGGTTCATCTCGGCAAGCTTCTCGGTTAACGCTTAACAGCCAGTTCTCCCTGACTAAACAGTGTATATGTTTACCGCTCTGGACCTTTGATTGCATTAAGAAGAATTGTGCATTATCACTGATTGGCTAATGTGCTAAGGTGTATTGTTATTACCTACACGGACCCAGCGTAGTGTCTCGGAGTTGTCTGGACTAGTCACATTCGAAGTGGTTTTTCTACATACAAAATAATCTCGTGCAGTCAACTGATCTCTTATTTCGTCTTCCTCGCTTGTCCTTAGCTCCTGTTTGAGACAAAGTCAAAATTGATCGAAATCGCAACACGAACAAGGTAATCCCTTGTTTTTTGTACTGTGGTAAGTTGAAACGTTATGTTCTGCTACATGTTATCGGCCGCCCAGGCCATCCTGCGGCAGCAAGCCCTCCTTGAGAGCACGGGTCAGCCAACGCTGGGTCCCGAGCCGAGACTCGCGCCGGTTGTGGGGGATGTAGGCCTACAGGACAGCTTGCGGGCGTCTACCGAATCGAAGGAGCTTGAGGCCGAAGATGACGTCTCCGTCGATGATGATGAACCAACGGTGACGGCGGCTAACAATGGAGACGAAATGGAGCGAGTTGCAAAGGCCAGCCCCGAGGATCAAGGTGAACAGGAAGCCGCCGGTTCCGAGGATGAACCTCCTCGGCCAAGTGAGCCCCAAGAGGAGACCGAAGATGACCCAAACAACTGTGACCCCCAATCGAATAAATGGCGCGGCGCAGAAAAAGATCTCAAATTTTCGATTGAGAAAATTCTCTCGCCAGCATTTGGCAATGATTTCTGGGCGCAATTCCCATTCTACCGGCCGGAGGTGGACTTTCTCCAGCTGCAGAGTCTGGCCGGTAATCTTCAACGACTCCAACAACTGCATGCCGAACAGGCAAAGTTGAGCGCCGCAGCGGCAGCAGCGTCTGCACAAAGCACAGCGGGCCACATTAACCATGCAGCTGTTGCAGCAGCTGCCGCTGCTGGACACGGTGGCCATTTGCAGGCAATGCAGAGTCTTGCAACCTTGCAAAACTGCCTCAAAGCAAGTATACAGCAGCCTCATGCTACAGCTTTGAACGGATTAAACGCCTTACATCATGTCACTGGTCGGCAGTCGTCTGAAACATTGCCGGGTAGTGCCCTCAACAACCTTCAGTTATCCGCGCTACAGTCGATGCAACAATTGCAAAGTCTCCAATTAATACAAAGCCGAAAATCGCCCGAAAGCAGAAAACGGCGGAGAAGCTCGGATGAACCGACTTCGCCAGCGCGAACGCCTGAGGTAACGTCGCCTCAGTCTGGCGCAAGCACCGCGGCAACTGCGGCGCGCATCGAAAGGCACGAAGATTCGGAAAGTCAGGACACCGTCGCTGACGATTCGAGACTGAAGAGCTCAGAAGAAGGTTCAAATACGGGCGAAGAAGTTGTAGGAGTTGATAAGCGAGGTCTGTGGCCTGCCTGGGTGTACTGTACACGATACTCGGATCGGCCGTCCAGCGGTAAGTGGAATACGACAAGACAGGTGAAAACTTGTTTTTTAGAAATTGTTGTGTGTAGAGTTTGCTTTATCTGCAGGGGTTCACGAGCTTCGAATAATCCGCGTATTTATACTTCACTATGAAATTACATAGCCGTCAGTCTCGGGTTGATTTGCAGATAATTACGCCTTCGCCTAAGTGGCGAAGCGAGGTTTTGCGCCATGATATATTGTTTAGAAAAAAATCTTGTATCGTAATGAGTCCATTATTCGGAACTCAGCTAGCTATCATATTGGGCAATTTAGAAAATACTCAACTTCTTTTTCATCGTTGAGCAACTGTGACCCTTTTGTTTCAAAAAAAACAACCTTTATTTGCACAAGGAGTCTACATTCTTAACGGATTCAAGTGGCAAATGTTTACATTCAGAGCTCAGAACATAGAAATTTCCTAATTATCGATACATCATTAACGTTTACGCTGAGCAAACAGTAAAACAAAGCAAGCAAAGATTATTTCACCATAAAACGGTGGTCAAATGTAAGTAAGATGGCAGAGATCATTATTGTTCATTTTATTTGCCCAATGGTCGATACGGCCTCCTTCTTTCGGATTTACACGTTTCTCACATGGTACTTCAACCAATGGAATGGTGGACAAAATGTTAGCGAGCTTACTTTAATTGGAGTACAACATTCCAACAAGATGCAAAAAGAAGGAGAATACTACAAATTTGTTCCCAGCCTTTCAAAATTGATAGCTTTCGTGGTATGCCCATTTCTATTTTTTGACCTCGAAAATTTTAATTTATTTTCCTGGATATCGATATCCATTGCTCGTTCTTTTTTACCCAAGACCCAGTCTTTGTAATCGGTGAATATCGCGCATACTCATCTCCACTCTCTCAGCTGCATAATGGCTGCTCCCTTCGAATTCGCTATTCCCTGAACAACGCGCCAGCCGTACGCTCATTATTGTTACATACAATCATCTGTTAATTGACTGTATTGTTATGTACATGTTACCCCTGTTAGCTGGTTGTACACAAGACGTCTGAAGATCATTGAAGACAAATAGTTGGAAGAGCAACAATTACGTAGCGCGCACAGAAACCCCCACTTGATGTATGACTATACCTGTTTGTAACGTTACCGAGCGGCGTCCCGACTTCAGCTCAAAAATGGGTAACGAACGCTTTTAATTCGATATAGCCGGCCCAAGCCCGAAAAACCATCACTCTTGTCGCTTTGTCAGCGCGTACGGATTGCGAGTTCATCTTGTCTACTTCTTAGCGCAATTTCGAGCAGGATTGTTGACTGTTGAAGAGCGCAACATACGAATGGTTCACGTTGCAACAAACCACTCAGCGCAGCTAATGCTCTCTGTTCCACTCGTCAAAGTACACCCCAAGCCTGACATTAGCGTCGACTCGTTGGGTTCGCAGAGAGGCAGACAACACACACGGAAAACGCGTGTCTTCTTCATGGTGTTGTCGTTGTTGATGCTGCTGTCGTTTGTTGTAGTTGTTTCAATTGACCCGACAAGTGAACGAGCCAGGCTGCAGAATAATGCACCCGATAATAGATAGATTATTATTATTATTATCAATGCTGTATAGGGTAGCGACAACCGCCGAGATATGGCGCGGCCGCCGCAAATGCCGTCCACTCCGATACCCGTCCCTCAGTCAGTGTTGTTGGGGCAGTCGGCTAGCTAGTGTCAGATAAAGGGAAGAGCCAGTAGACGCGTGAAGCAGAAGTTGAGAGTCGTAAGCATCGTTTTGTACGCGATGGATTATACATTTACACTAGCGCTGTTACAACTTTAACTTCTATTACATTGTTATGACATGGATCAGTGCTGCCGAGAGTAGCGTTTCGTAAAGGAGAAACGAACTCGCATCTTTATTACCGCTATTATCACTACGACTATTATCGTTATCATTCTAGTTATCAGTATGATCATTACTTGATTGTTGAATTACTTTTGACAGCGGAAATGGACACAAAGGGTGTTCGTTGACGTGCGCTTTCATAATAACGTGCAGCGTCACAGCGACGACACTAGCTACGCTGGAAAACACGTGGTTGGAGGAAGCATTATTGCTTGTTCTTGACTGTTTCATTTCATAACCAGATCAGCTTTGATTCACTCGAAGCCGACGACGACGGGAACAGCAATGATCACACATGAGCAACATTAGCATACGTTATAGAAAAAGATTACTTCGCATAGGTGGTGACAAATCTCTGCCGACGAATCATCTACTCGAGCATTAGTTGTCGAAACTAGCTCGTCAACATGATCAGACATAATCGGAAAGAATTATCCAAGATGCTCACCGACGGCCATGTTTCCGTCGTAGCACATTATAGCGAAGCTGCACAAAACAGCCAGACGGTTCGGGCGCTCAATTGATTTAGTCGTCGACGAATCCGTTGCGGTCGATTAAAGAAGGCAACTTCAGAAATACTTCTGCTGGCGCTTCTAGTAGAATGGAACGTACTTCCAGAATGAGAACGAAATAGCTTGGAGATGATAACTTGCCAATGGTAGTAGAACGGTCATCTTAGAGGCCGCTATTCTTTTCCTTAAGTCCTATTAAAGAGCGGCAATTGCAACTGTCAATAATGAGGCAGGAAACGCTGCGCGAGGAAGATGAATGGAGCAGATTATAAATTAAATGTAGCTTAGCTCATGAAGATCCCGCCTGCTGACGAAAATCGTGGTGAGGATGAATCATAGCAAAAAAAATCACAATAACGATAACGCTACCACTTCTGCGACAACTACGAGAACGGTTAACGGCCGCAGTTAAGCCCAGTTAACGACTTTAACCTGACAAACCTACTACTATTTGATGCTTGACCCTGTGAAGATTTGGGCTGCAATAGGTTCAAATCGATGCTTATCAACGTCCAACGAGAGGCAAGTTACTGTGACGATAAAAGTCGTAACTGAAAGCAGAGAAAAAGTTCTGATTAGCGTAATAATAACGATACACAAAGATGTACATTAGAAATAAAGCTAAATTTCTTGTTTTACTGCAGAGATTCGATTGTTGGCCTTATTACTGGAAGAGGTTCTCTGAAATTCTGAATCGATCCTTAACGTCAATAGTACTGGACACAAAATCCGAAATATTTACTCAGCCAACGCCAGCAACTATTACATACGTTTCAGTTACCCCAGTCGAGTATGTATTCTTGCGTACGTCGTATGTTGCTATCTCTACTATGGAGATAGAGTTTTAGTTAGAACACCATAACGTACGGCTGTTTGTAGCAACAACGAATTTACGAATCATTTTGTAGGCTGTGGACATGTGCAAATGTCATACGCTGTGTTACTACAACAAGTTTCTTGTCTCATTGTGTTGTTGTTACGTGAACTTACCCGCACGTTTCTACCCGGTCAGCGCTCCAACAGCGGAAAAACAGTATCCTATTCTCTAGACCTCTGTAGCACTCGTATCTGTCACTGCAATATGGCAGAAGATACCTTCCGTCTTCCTAAGCGGCGCTCGGTTGTGTTTCTTTTGCTCATATACACACCGAACTGTTCGTACTAACGCGGACAGACCTTTTGCCTTACCTGCCACGAGTGCCGCTGGCAGTAATGTCGGCGCCGTTTGCTTGCCTTCGCTTGTTGCGAGTACTGGTAATGCGAAACGACCATTTCAGTTGACAACAACTTGGACTCTGTTTGACTGATAGAACAGCTGACGGCGTCACTGACTCTTCGACTACAATAGAAATAATGGATCGGTCACATTTAGTTCTGCGTCCGCCGTTGCCGGGCCATTCGAACGCTCGGCCGCTCTCGTAAACAAGCTAGACAACTATACGTATATATGGACAAATACAGAGACAAGGTCGTCAAAAACGCATATGGTCGTCCTTATAATTCTAATAATAGTAAGTGGGTGAGTGAATGAGCATGTACGAATGTTTTCTCAGTACTGATCGCTACCATCATATTGCCCTGTAGCTGTGCGCGTCGTTCTGCAACAACGAACGACGCAAGGAGAGGCGACAGCCCTACTACTAGTCACAACCTCTATTCTACATGTAGCTACTACACACATACGTTCGGACAGCCAGTCGTTTTCCCCAGCGTAATCAGCTCTCGTGCTGGCCTCCGTTTCGCAGCGGGCCAGAGGTCGCTGCTGGCTAGCTTGTTATTCTTCGCGAACATTATTATTATTATCATCATTATTATTATTGCAGCCGTCGGCAATCGAAGATGAATAAGCCTGTTCGATTGTTGAGCACCCGCCTCGTCGTAGACGATGTATTCAGCATGTTGCTGCTTGCTCGACTTGCCAGTTCTCGTGTTGCTGCTACCACCGCCGCCGCAAACCGCACACACAGGCAAACAGACAGTCGCACATCAGATATACGCTTCGTTTGTCCGGAGCCATTCGTTTCCATTCGTTCACTCATTTGTGCACAAATCCCAGACGCAAGTATATACCCTGCATGTGACGCTGATACTGCTGTTATAGGGTAAAGGGGAAGGGAGGGCCTGCTGGTCGGCCTACTCGTGCAGCCGATGTACCATAATATGGCCTTTCATACGAGCGAACTCCACACTTGCATATCTACAGGCAGCACACGCGGAAGCTCTCACACTCAGCAGCTCACACATCCTTGATCCCCCCCCCCCCCCCCCCCCGGGGGTTGAACTACAAGTCGTCGGGCCGAGCTCGACCGTATTAAGAAGAGCTAAGCGGACCACGATAGCTGAGGGCGGCACGTCGCCGCGGTGGTGGCGTCTGCGCGCTCGGGATGCTCGGGGCGGTGTTTCTTCTCGGAGAGCGCGCTGCTACAGCTTCCCTCTACAGCGTCCGATTCTCTTGTGTGCTTGCTAGCTAGCCAGCCTACGAGCCAAAGAGTGTACGCCAAAGAACGAACGCCGCCAAGACAATCCCTCGGTCGGTTGCGCTCTTATTAAATTTAGTAGTAGTAGTAGTATAACACACTAGATGGACACACATAGGCACAGCTCCAACTCGATATACCCACACAGAGCGAGCCAGGGAGGGACACACATGCACGCATTGAGTATGCGCATGCACAACTCGAACAATTTGTTCCCCCTTCTGTCGTTCGTCGGTGTTGGACGAGCTGCGGCCATTCATTCCCCGTTCATCGACTCTCGGCCTGCCGGAGCGGTGCTCGTCGATCTGGCCGGGTCCCTGTCGTTCTCTCCTGCTGGAGCACCAGCTCGCGGCGGATGGGCGGAGAGAGATAGCACAAGTATAGAACGGAATGGGACGAGATGGCTTGCCGGGCAGGCAAAGAAAAAGGGAAGCTTTAACGGTGGTGGCAGTGGAGGCTGCTCTTCACAAAGGGAACAGCGCACAGCTTCCCAGACGGAGAGAACAGTGTTCCCGAACACTCCTGAGCCTTGAAGCTTCGCGATCACTGCAAGCTCAAACAGCACCATCACCAGGTCATGCATGCCGCCATACAGCAGCCAATGCAAGACTCGCACGATCTCTACATGTGAACATTTCACCTGCATATATGTTCCCGTGTATGGATAGTGAAGACCTATGGAGTGAGTTGGTCGTCATCATAGCATATCCATTGCGGGCAGGGCTATCCATGATTGCTATAAACTAACTCCCAAATGTGTTAGTTTGATGACGGCACAATTCGGGCTTGTTTCATAGGCGTTCCACGCTAGCAGTTCACTGACTGGCTGGCAGCTGTACCCCTAATAGTACTTAATGTTATTTTGGAGCGTCTGCAATTATATGCTCGCTAAAATAAGTGGGCAGAGAAAGAGCGTTTTGTTGGTAGAATAGCCAGCTGACTTTAAATAATGTTAAAGTATGCGTATAGATATCTGGAAGACATAAAAATGCATACTAATGAGTGTCTTCTTTACTTTATTTACCCAAGTTTAACGGTAGAGTAGCATAGCAGGATAGATGTAGATAGCATAAGCGATACGAGTAGGTAAACGATAAGCGATACGGCTTTCGTTCTCTGCGTTTCCTGTAAACACCGTACAAATGGACTACATTTTTGGCAACTGTCAATACACTATCTGGGTTTCAATCAGCCAATTCAATACCGATCACTAATAACAATACCTTTCGCTATGAGACTTATTATCTGAATCATATATCACCTAACGCGTCAACGAAATGATAAGCCAATTAATTTTTTTGCACTTATAAATCCAATACCTTCTTGGTGTCTTCCTGAGCTTTTTCCCGGTTTTCGCATCAGCACAAGTTCGAATGATCGTTTAGCGAAGACATTGTTACGCAACTTGTGTCTGTTCATGCTTGACCGTGTGCGCAACGACTGCATGAATGTCGGCTGTGTCCTTCAGCCTTCTTCGCCGTCTAACACAACACAGATAGCCTCAGCATCGACTAAATCTCCAACATTCGGCGAAGGTGTCGGAGCACCTCAGCGCGGCATAATGCGCTTAAGGGAGGCGAAGATGTGAGCAGCTGTCCTTTCTGCCGTTTGTCGCTTATATCACTTTAACCTGTTTTTGTCCTTTTCTTCTTGTTCGGCTGATCCTGTTATGAGTGCCGCTGTTGCTGCTATAGCTGTGAAATAGACAATTCTGAAGTGCGGCTGCTATATGCACGCAGGCCGACAATCCGCCAGACCAGCGTGTCGCATGTGTCATCGTCAGCTGAAGGTATTAGTAATTCTTTTTACGTAGCTTCTACCCGGCCCGTCTTCGTTTTATTTTTTCCTCAGTTTTCTTGCTGTGGTTGTTGTTGCTGTTGATGTGGGCAAATGTCTTCGACTACATTATTCAGCAACACCTTTCCCAGCGAGTTTTATCCTCCATCTCGTCTTATTCTCTCAAAAACCCTGCTCGCCAGGATTCGTATCTACGTGCGCCTCCCCCTCCTCCCCTCCCCCATGTTACGACGGTGGCGGCGGCAGATTTTGAACATCATCATATCGCTCGTTCGTATGACATCGCGCTTCCTCGCGACTTCAACGCTTCGCCTCGATATTTCTGCCTATGGATATACACATGGTATTACTGGACGTATGTGACACGAGCGACTTCGACCCATAATCCTTCGTAGAAATTACCCCTGCAGCCACACAAACAACAACATTAGCGTCAACATAAGCAACTACGGTCTCGAACTGAGGGCAGGCAAGAGGGGCATGGAACCAGCGCCCTGTATGGCGGCACGCTTATTATAATCACCGCCACAAGCGCGACCCCACTGCCACCGCGATTTGGTTGCGCCGCAGTGCACTGAGTTAGTTAGCTGTATCGAGTAAATATTACTTGGGCATATTGGGTATATGTTGCCTGGTATTATCGGCTTCTATCCTGCTAGTGCTTAACACTTCATGCTTAAGGCTATGACCGCCCGCCCGCCCGCGTACATTCACATAGAGCAACAGTGATTGACTGTTCATCACAGTAGATGGCAGCAGTGATGCTTTTTTAGATGACTTTTGCTGCCAGAGAGAAGAGAGTGTGTGTTTTGTGCAACCTGCGGACGTCAGTGTACAAATATACCTGTTACGAGATATCAGTTCGAATATGTATATATATATGTATGTGTTCGCTATGTTATCTCGCCTGGTCTTTGCTGTCGTTGTTGGTGGTGACGGGAACGCCGAAGACGCCGGCGCCGACGTTAACAATCCCGGAGACTGTTGCTTTGCTGCTCATCTCGGCTCCGCCGGCGCCATTACGAATGCGAGTACCTGGGTTAGGGCATAGGTGGCCAACCGATCGACCAACGTGTGTGGCCTTATCGAATCGGGCGACAGCAGCACAGCGGCGTGCCACTAGAGTGCTGTTGCTCTGTGGTCATTATCGTTTGTCCGCAATTCTCCTTTGCTGTGACTGTCCTGTGTGTGGACATTCTTGTGACCCTTAGGTGACTTAGCTCCATGTGAAAAGCTGGCTACCTAGCCGAATACGTCTGACTCTGAGCTGTGGACAGCAGCAGCGGCGGTAGCTATTACCAAGTAGAGGGACATTGCGACATGAAGGTCGACTCATCCGCTCGTTATTCTTACACCATTGTCATTGAGAAGCGTTGTAAAAGCTCACTGCTCGCCAGCGGCGCCAAACCTATGTACGATACTGCCGCTATCCGGATCGGTAGAGGCGACGACGGCAGCGTCGCTGGCGTTTGCTAACAACGCATGGGCACCCTGCAGACTTTTTGCCGCTACAGGGCCGGCGGGAGATGTCGGCAAGCGAAACATATTAGCACCTATTTAGACATTTAGAGACAAAGCGAAAGCGGGGGAGAAGTGTGAAAGGTCTATAGGAAGGTTGCAGTCGCCATAACGGCCCCATCTGGCAAGACAACGCTAAGCTTATCTGCAACAACAGAGAAACTTCAGACAGAATCAAGGGCAGGCGGGGCGGCGTTGGTGGAAAAGACTACGATTAACCGCATAGCTAAAAACGATGCTGTGTATAGATTTAATAACTAGGTAACGGCGGTAAGATCGAACCTTGCCAACAGCGTCTTTGGGTAGTAATTAGCTATCCATGATGGAGGAACACGGTGTGACACTTCATGATGTGCGTTGTAGACGCGCCCGCTATGTATAATACACAACCAAATCGAAACGACGACTCTTATAATAGAACCCTGTTGCGCACTCCATACCCGAGTGTTAAACGAAGCGACGCCTCGCATGACATGAACGTCTACCTAACTAACCCAAATATCTACAACCATCAACCAGTTATGATTAACATGACGTCAGTGAAGTTCCCAGTTGAATTCCACACGACTTTGGACATACAAAACTTCTGGGCTATAACAAAACATTCGAACGAAAAGTAGAAATCTCGCACGCGGGTGGGTTTTCTACAATCTGCTTCAGTGATCAAGTCGAAAGCCGTCCAAGGTAAGGCCTGCGACGAGCGAAAATAGCTGACCGTTTACTGACAACATATAGTAATATTCTAGAAGAGAACGTATGGACACCATGCCACTGTTGTTGCTCCGGGGCGAAAAGGGAACACGGGCCAGAAGTCTGAGTGAGACCTTCAAGATGCGTCATGTAGAGATTGCTGGAAAGTTTCATCTTTTCGTTGTATATTAGTATTACTGTAGAAGCGTGTTTGAGTCCGAAAGCCGGATCAAATCAGCCTCTTTGATGATTTAACCCATACGGCAATATATATTTTTTGTGTCATGCATGAATAAATGGACCAAACAGCTGCGCGTTCTGTTCAGCGCACGATAGGCAATCGTTTGTACGGCCAATTTTTTCCTTATCCTAATAACGTTAAAAACAGACCTACTACATGCCAGATTGAAGATATGTGTTGCAAACTCTAGCAGTGGCTATCCATTGTAGAGACTAGCCCATTTTTAGTACATAAAAATGTCTACTTTGCACTATACGACTATTTCGCGCGCGAAAGCTGTTCTCCACTCATACAGCCGTTACATCAGTAGCCGGCTATAATATATCATTACTAAGTATCTAATAGTATTTGCCGAAAATTTGCATAACTGCAATGATTGCCGGAACAAATTCAACGGTCTGTTACTTCTGCATGCTGATCATTCTGTCGTTTAATGTTTGACGCCGCCTATACAGGCTAGACATACGTTCCTATGGACCTTTTTGATCCGCTAAACGCTACGTTTCATTTGTATTTAGTCAGTTGCGTTTGATCTTGTACCAGTTTGTCTACCTAACTTTGTTGACGCTCTACGCATCGCACTGAGTCCATATGCGCCTTTTCATCATCAGGCATAGGTTGTTTATAGCTGTCCTACCGCAGTTCGTGTGGTTGCATAGGTCTATTGTTGGATTAGCCTTAACTTGTTTCTTGCCGGGTTTCACCATAAGGAAACAGAAGTACGTGCACTGCTATCCGCTCGCTACGGATCGACGATCGATGCTGAAGTGGCTGTGCCGTCGTTCAAACTGTCTCCAGCCGTATTTCGCGCAGGTTCTACTCGTCACTGGGCTAACTCAATCAAGTGCGCAACTGATTTTTGCGCTTCAGCCTTTTAGCCGCTAGCCCCGGCTGAAACGCCACCAAACTCCAGTGGATCCTTTCGGCCACCAGCAGAAGCTGTAGCAACTCTTGTCTCATGGGCGCAGCATCTTTTTTCTCGTTTTTACCTTTTTTGTTCCTTTTCTTCATCTCCTTCGGCAAGGCATTTTGCCCGACAGGGTCCCTCAGCGTGGACATATCGGCCGGGTCGCTTTCTCTGCGTGCGTAAATGCAGCATCTCTATCAGTGGTTGCTGTCGTTGTTGCGGGAAGCAACGACCCATTGCTCCTGAGTGTCTTGATATCCAAATTATTGACCGATAATCTTCGTCACCGTCACACTCTCCCCTACCCCGTGTGCCCTCTGTCTAGCCGTTGGCCGGTGCGCCTTCAGCGACTCCTCGGCCTAGTGCTTCACGTCGTTGATGCTGCTCTTACCGCTGGTGGCGCTGCTCGATTCGCTGCCCGTTCGTTGTGTTTTGTCGTTTTCCCCCCGATTGGCGTCAACTCACTCATCTTCTATCGTTCGTTTGATTATTCTAAGGGGCCTCCTCACAAGCGGTCCAACAGCGCCGGCTTGGGTGCTGCTGCGGCGCTCATGCTGTATTCGCTGTCATTCTAGTGCTGCCTCTTGGCTTCACTCTTGTTCATGGTAGGGCTGCTGCAGACGACGAAATGGCTCTGCGGACCACCCAGGCAGCGGATGAAGAAGGAGCGGCGCTCACTTCAGAGTGCACGACTAGAGGGGAGGGACGACAGAATGAAAAAACGATGCATGTTCCAATAGCAGCAGCAGCGGAGGCGACGGTGGCAGGGAGCAGCACCATGAGTGCGAATACTGCTGCCGTCGACGCGAACGCCGAATGGCGAACGGAAAGTATCGCCTTGTTCCCGCTTCACTCCATTCAGATTCAGCCGCCAGATCGACACCAGCAGCCAGCGGCATGGGCATCAACAAAAGTAATAACAACAGCACAAAACACTACCAACAGCGTGTCTGCCTTCGAAACCGTCAGCAACAGCAAGAAAAGCAGCTTCATCAATGGTTCTGTATTTTTTCTGCTGCTGCGTCTGGCGGCGATGGATGTATTTCTTTTTACCTTTGCCTTATTCCTGTCGTCCTTGCCGGTAGGGTAGTCCGGCTGGCTTCTCCTTGCTTGTTACCCTAAACACACGCTACGATTACAGGACATCGGATGTGTGCACAGAGTTCCGATTGGTAGGGTGATGCACACGATGCAGCATTTGTGTACTGGCGCATTCTTCCCATCTGATGTTATTTCGTCTTCCCATCACACTACATATGATTCAAGGCGTCGTAGATCATGTGGCACGTTTGTGACATTATTTACATTACCAGATATCGAGAGCACGCCACACTATCCTATAGCAGTACTCGGATAAACAGCATGTAATTTCTTTTAAAATATGTCTATACTTGCCTGCATTCGTCACCACGGCTATATTTTACTGAATCATTGACGATGTCGTTGCTTTCTGACAGAAAGAGAAAAAAATCTCCTGGGACGCTTTGCTCTATGTCTGAGCCACCCCTGTAGCAAGATGCAGACTACAATATAAAGCCGTTTTATATGGAACAACTTTAAGGATCGCGGGTACTATTGTACATTACCGCAATCTTAGGCAAGTCTGTCTCGACAATGGTTCGACGGCCACCGGCAATGACCTACCGATAAGATCGTAGTGTACTGCGCGCAACCATTTCGCAATAAGGAGACTACGGCAGCCGAAGGCAAGCCAAGGTTATGTCTGCTCAGAGCAATGTGACATGTTGCAAATGCGCTTGAGACGTTGCCTGGGCTACCCTCCGTGCCATCTTCGCGCTTCCGATGAAGCTCAGCGTCGCCGACATGATCTCTTTTTCCTCTAAGTTGTCCTTATTATTCACATGGCTGGGCTAAACATATGGGAAGATCTTGTTGCCTTATAGGCTGACTATATAGAGCCGTTAACTCCATCTAAGACATGAATCGACATCAGGCGCATCTTCGCGAGGACGAAGCGCTGAGGTCGCTTTGGAATCTCCGATTCGTCGAACGAGTTTTTCGCTCAGCCGCTCATGAGCTGACAGCTAACAGAAATCGGGACAACGACAGCGGCAGAATGCAACGATAACGACATGGCTTGAATCGAACAGTTGCTGACAAAGCAGCATTTAGCGGCCGCGATGGAGTTCGAGTGCGCACCGGTGAGTATTTAAGATGGCTGAGTCGTGCAGTTTGTCAGAGCTTCCCGTCAACTGCGATCTGTTAGGCTTTTAGGTACGCGCACACCGAGCACAATACTGCAAGAGTCATAGCTCCATATGAGATCGACATCTAACGACGGCTGACGCTGAAGATGACTCGATACGTAGATAAAGAAACAGAAGGCCGCAGGAATCGCATCCTTTCGTGGTCAACTATGAGCCAAATCGGAAAATAATAAGTAGTCGATACTATCTGCACAAGCAAACATATGTGGACGGACAGGTAACAGTAACCAAGTGTACGACTCAAAGGTCTCTCATCAGCGGTCACCTAGTCGGCCCGTACCATTATTCGTATACCGCAAGCTTCAAACTGTCTTCGGCCACCTTTAAGGCCTAACGATGCTACTCGACCAATTGTTTTGTGTGTGGATGCATGTTGCATGGGGTGCAAATATGCACCTCTATCATGGGGTGCTGCCTACTCGCCGGTCACCCATAACCCTATAATCGAAGAATAACGAGCGCTTCTTTGAAGAGGAGCGAAGTCTTCGGAGTTCGAAGTCCTCATACAATAAGAAATGAGCAACGAAAGATCGCAGCAGAGAGCGCGCGCGTGAAAGAGAGAGCGAGGGAGACTGGGCTGGTTAGGAAGAAGTCAAGTCACACAACAAAACGTCAAAAAGTCGGGAAAGAGATCTTAGTGTATATGTTGATATGTTCTCGTTTGCTCTTCTTTTTAGCTACCCTGTCCTGAACGATTCGTATATGTGGGCATACAGGCGTAGCTACAACATCGACGGCAATACCAACAAATAGAAGAGGGGGACGGGGGGACCGTTAGGAGTGAGTACGAAACAAGACAGACACCGTTCTATTCGATCATCACAACCACGGCCTGATATTGCTGTTCCTATCAGGACCACTACTCGTGTAGCACTTAACTGAACCGCACGAAAGAGAAGCTTCTGGCTGCAACTCCAGCGCTACGTACGAACTCCACAGAACCCCCATGGCGCCCGAACGCTTCCCAACGATACAGGTTACATAGGAGAGGTGACGCGACACCTCTGCGCGAAATGTCCGCTGGCGACTCCTGTGGCGAGCATGTGGTTATCGTTGTACAATTGCCCAGTCGGAAACTAGAGCGGCTTATTGTGTTTGCCGTAATGCTCTAGATCAGCGGCGAGCAGAACGCCTGAGCTCGGTACGTAAACTATCTCGAGAGCAGACAAAGGCGGGCTGCATTTCTAGGATCTTCGATTTGCCTCTGGTGGGAATTGCTTTGAGTTACATTTCTGTGTGCTTTTGGGTGGCGGAACGATGATCGCAGGCAAATTGCCTTCGATTGCTAATGGCGACGGCAGCAATTTTCGCAAACAGTGACGCCGCTACTTAAAAGCCATTCATTCAGTCGTTCGCCTCGAACTCGCCTAAGGTGCTACAGTTGGCAATGGGCGTAGATGGGGCTCCTGTTTAGCTTCGTCGCGGACACTTCGTCATGCAAAAACTAATTATTGCTTGAATATCAGCGTTCTAGATGGTACCGTAACTTATCAGGATCGGTGGTCTTACCGATGGCATTATGCGGGGGCGAGGCTTAGACGAATCAGAGTGTCTAAAATATTCTTTTGTGATAAACAATAGCAATATCATGTTGGATTTCCCTCATCTACTGCCTATCTAGTATTTTCTTCACGAAACAACTACGGCCGCGTTAATATCAGTATGGTAATGAGACCAATATACATAGAGAAGCGTGTGTATTTCTCATGAAACCAGTAATGCGTGAATTTCTGTTTAGAAACTTTACGGTCTTCCCCGCTCATCACTATATATCACGTGAAAATTGTTACGCAAGTCAACGACAAGATCAAACCTTTTCTCTTTCGTCTGCGATGCGATCTGAGATCATATAGTTTATAGGCAGTAGTAGCTTATAGTGTCTGTTCGTTGGTTAGTTAGCCGTAGTAATATCAGTAACTGTCATTCCGATCCGGCTGCTAATGTTCAACTCGCCGAACGGCGATAGACGGCTGGTGCATTATCGAGTCAGCGATATCACTGCCGCTCCGACACGATTCGGATCGAACCAACTCCATCTGCTTTGCCAACAGCGCTCAGCAACCTACAAATCACCGGCATACACATACCATCCGTAACAGTAGGACGTTCGTGACATAAGAACAATGAAGTGTTTAGACTGGACGAAACGGAAGGTTGGAAAAGCGCACGTTGAGGGCCCCAGCTGAAGAAGGTGACGGCCGTAGCAGTCACAGTCTTCGCAACAGCAATGTTGGCTGCCATCTTCAATCATCATCGTTAAACAATAGATATTATTTTCGAAATTGTTTTTTGTTTCGCGTGCTTGTTGACAGTTAGAACAGGAAAACGACAATAAGATGAAACACGGCAGAGGAAAAGGACTGACGCAACGTAAGATAGAGCCAGCAACGCAAACGGGCAGATACGTTGAATTCTGTCAAGCAAGCGTCTTTGGCAATCTTAGCTCTTGGTTGTTACGGTCCACGGTGTGTCTACACACAAATGAGCTAGTCGGCCAAATGGCAAAGAATAGCGTTTTAGGCCTGGCCTGCACCGCGGGTAATAGCTAATAAGAGAACGAAGCTATGATCTAGGCGGACATGGAGCTGTTGACGTTTCAAGAACATTTGACAACCGGCTGAACTTTGAGAAGTAACGGCAGGTGTTCCTGCAGCAATCGCAACAATGACGATTCAGGCGCGACGAAGCATCGATTTTTGTTCATCGATTGCAACTTCTGTGAGCCTGTTTTTGTGCCTGCTACGCTAGACTATCTTTGTGGCAGTGGCCAATAGAAATAAAAACGACGCGTCTATCCCAATATATAGATATGTATTTGCCGATGTTTATGAACGTGCCTTCGAGCACGTTTTCGGTTTCTCTGGCTTTACGTGCCTCATAATCAAAACGAGGCGATAGAGGTTGTAGTGCTATACATACCGTGAGCTTCGTATTCAAGAAACATGTGTTAGCGGGACTATAGTGACACGGCAGGTAGTTCTAATCAGACATATATCATATGATGCACAAATAAGTTCATCTGTGCGACTGTCAGTGTATGGAGACGGATGTACAGAGAAAGAGATCGATATCTGTAATAAGAAGCTAGCCTTTTATTGTAAGTAAACGTAATAATCGTATGCTAATAGATCCAGTAGAATATTTACACCCTTCCTACACTCGTATCAGCTATAACCCAATAATTATACTTTCGTAGATATTACACAGATAATGATAGAGCTGCTGCACATATATCCTCTGCACAGTATCGGCACATTTAGGCGCAGACCGCCACACTGGCGCGTCGTCGTGTTGATGTCTACCTCATCACAAGTGGTCCTGCTCGCTAGGAAGACACACATTCAACTCGTATGATGATCATTCAGTGATCGACTGATTACCACCAGTATGGAACTATTAGTTACTACTACTTGTACCACGTAATACCGTTGACGCCGTCCGTCCAGGCAATGGCTCATGGCAAGTAGCAATGATGTCGACCGTCTCTGCCCCGTTATTCATACTATTATGATTGCACTAAGCAGTCCGAGTGTCCAAACTGATCGCGGTAATGTTTTACATGGGCAGTTCTGCTTAAAACGGCAGTGTACGCAACCAGCAGCTACAAATTTCTTTTGCTTTCGGTAGACAATAGATAGTTCTTGTAGTAACCTTAGTTGTGGTTCAAGTTAGCAGTAGTGGTCGTGTTAATACCGCTGATACTGGCCTAGTTCACACCGGCTTCTCGTCCTTAGAGCCTATCTCTGTATGTACGTCTATGCGTGTGCATGTTACTGTGTGCTACTGCCGCCGCCGCTGCCGCTCTACCCCGCGAAAGGTGGCGGCATATAGAATTATTCGTAAACATGTAACAACTCTTTCACAATTCAGTCAGCTAACCGCTTCGAGAATAAGATGACGGAAGCAGCGGATAGCCGTCGCAGTCGAACCATCTGCTTGCACGATCTGTGTCGTCTTCGACGATGCGCCTGATTCCACTGCTGTTATTAGGCTCAGCTCAGTGCCTTAAGTTCGGGTCAGTTCGACTGTCAATGCCTGCTTTGTCCATTTATCCTCTTTTCGCATAGCATTATAATATTTGAATGTAGGAGAACAAGGGAATACAAAGCAATTTAGAGCAACACGCGGAAAAATAGAACGGCGAAGCGTACAGTGATGCACACCCTCAGCAAAGCAAGTCAGCGTTACAAATCGATTTAAGAAATAGCACAGTGTACATGTTTACGAAGTGTTTATACAAACTGGTAATTAATTAAGTAATTAACTATCTCATCGTAAATTGAGATCTACGAATATCTTTCTGTGTCGAGATACTTTGTTGCGGAATCAAATGTGAAACGAGGGGGTATGCCCACCGAGACGGAGCGCTTAATGATCAACTTCATATGTCGTCTAGCGAATTCGCAACGTAATCATGCGATACAAAAAAAGCGTCGAAATAGCGCAAAGACTGTTGTTCAACCACCTTTCAAACTTCCTGTTGAATCAGCACCATCAAATAGTATGGCTATGTGGGAGTAGTGATGCTTATGGGGATAGGTATCACTCACATTTTACGGACTTTAACATTATCAACGATCTCCATAGGCGCCAAATCGGCCCCAGAACGACGTTGAATATTTTAGATTGATTTTTCTCAACTGCGCGTACGTTGACGACAAGCACACCGCTACAGATACCCGAATATGCATAGCACACAACCCCCGAGCCCCGCTCCATGTGCTATCCTTTTCTTGCTTCTATTATTAGCTTTCTACAGTTTTTGTAGATTTGTTGTACAGCTTTTTAATGCTAGCTTTTTGATGCATCTAAGAAAATCACTGTTAGCCGTTTAGTTTAACTAAAATATATTTGGCAATTCTGTTTCCATATACTCATAACTTTATTATGATTGTTGATGCAGTGACGTACATGCACACAACATATGCGTATTTATACGTGCCATTAGATCGTATATTGCTGGCGTCATTATTATACGGTAATGTTCGTAGTAAATAATAGGGGATAGTTGTTCCAGTTCGGGTAGAGCAACACGTCGACGATGTACGAACGTGCATGAAATGATAAGGACATTACATTAAAAATTTTGTTGTCCTGCCTTTGACTGGCTGTTGTCGCCGTCGTCGACTGCGGATACACCTCGTGAGCACTCGCGTAGAGGATTTCGCAGTGGAGAGGTGGACTGTAGCGTGTCCGTTGGGTCTTTTTAAGCAGAGTCGTCTCTTCTAGCGCAGGACCAAATCGCACCCGATCTGTTAGGCATTTCGTAACTAATCCACGACCGGCGATAGACTTTAGCCCCATGGCCATAAGGATACTGTTACACTTACTCTATTTACCCGGACAGCTGGAACGTGTAAGGCTCATCGCAGGGCAGGTTCGTTGTCACGGGCGAACCTAGCAGGTAATTTGGGCTCGAAGGAGAGCAACCATGCACGCGGCAGATAGATGGAGAGGCTCACAATCTGCTAGCAATAATGTTCGTAGTCCATAGACACGTTTCCACTTCTCGCAAATTGACGTTGACTTTCCTTGATTATATTGGCCAGTAGGTAGTTTAGCCGTTAGTCCCGGCGTCAGCTTCCATCTACCTATGTACATCTACGGTAGAGAGGTTCGGGGAGAGTATTATTCTCAGCTATATCCATCGCATAGGGTAATTTGGCGTTGTAGCGTTCTGAACAATTTCTCCTTATAGCGGTTTTGAAAGCAGTTTATCGAGCACCGCCGACCTACCCGGATTGCGGACGGTAATGTGCGACACTGAATGATGCTGTAACGTAAGCGTCAGATAATGTAGGGTACGAAGAGCATAGGTCCCAATAGCAAACAATTGCTTGATCTGTGAACTATTTTTTTGGGGGGCGGGTCAGATAGTCTCAGGACCTTCGATGCGGTTTTGGCTGCTTACGCATGCTACAGTCCAGATCGTCGTTACCTTACATACGCTTGAGGACAGCGCGGCCCCAGTTAGTGACATCTGTGGGCCGCGCTGAACAGCCGCAAGAACAGTATTAATCGAACCCACCTACACTTTTATAACACTGTTATACTAATGGCTCCCAGTATTTGCCACATTTACGGCACGAACAAGAATATATGCTATGACATGCTGACACTCCTTATCACCAAACTAATGTTATAACTTGCAAGTATTAGGACAAACAACAGTTGCTTATCGTTTAAGGCTTACACGCCTATAGCTTTATAGCTAAGATGATATAACAGACGAAGAACGATGCTAGTTGGGGCTACAAATTTGTTGGAGGCGCCGACAGCAAAATCACAATAAGCATCATGGGACACCGAGCTCGAGTAACCATTATTTGGTAGCAGATTAAAGGCATACATACAGCAAGCCATTTTTCTTCTTTAATGCAGTCACCTAGTAAGAAAAGAAACGAAATTGTAGTAACAATGTAACTACCATGCCAGTCGTATTAAACGCAAACACTAAACACTTCCCACTTCGTTAGATTACTCATTGTCATGATTCTGTGCATCAAAGTGTCAATATCAATTGATTCGATCAAGCATTCGGTGTGTTCACTTTCTCATCGACCCAGAAAACACGTGACACACTGACGCTGGCTTGCTCTTGTTGTCAAACCAGTTGCAGGCTCTACAGAACACGTATACATCCGTTTCTGCAAGATCCCTACCTATGCGCCTATACGCTTGTAAAACGGAGGCAGGAAACCGACGGCGCCGCTGCTAAGTTGGCCTATTGCTCTCCGCCCTCAGGGCGCACCGAGCCGATAGCAGCATATTGTAGTGGGGCGTGGTATCTAGCACTATTTGATTGGGGTAGCCTAGCTCTGCCGGACTGTGCAGGATGTGCAGGCCGCCCAGTCTTTGTACCAGCAGGGCGCAGAAGCAACGGTTGTTGGCAGTAGCGGCAGAAAAGGGTCGAACTGGCGATGGGAGGGGACAAACCAATAGCAATTGCCACCACCCCACAGTGCTAGCGTCAGCGGTGCCCCTTGCTGCTGCTGCCTGCACGAGGCGGTAGCGGTACAGCCCACAATGCGTGCATTATTCGCTACTATTATAGTAACGCTAGCAGCCGTCGGGGCCACTGGTAGACGCTGAGTGATCCATTCGCATGGTGCACGTAGGGACAGGCAATGCACTGCCGTGCAGCCCCCGCCTCTCGTCCCCCACATCGTTATTCCAGTACGTGTTAGGCAGCCAGCGACTGCAGAGCAATAGAGTTCGGATAAAGAGAGACAACGGGAAAAAGCGGAGTGAGAGCAGAGACTGAAAAATATAGCGTATCTACATGCATATACAGTATAACTAATACACTTGTGCACCATACAGCCACCATGTGGGACATGCATGGACCTATATATACTCATAATTGATGTAATAGAGCGTTGGTCAAAATCACCATGCTATTCAATGTTCGTTATGCGCAGAAAGAAACCGAGTGTGTTAGAAAAAAGGTGAGGAAGACGTCGCATATTAACGATAGTGCCACAGGAACGCTGGTGTCACCATGGAACCATGATTGCAACGAACACACGTCATTGTCGCTAAAGCAGATAAAACGTTACCGTAAGGTCCGACATACGTGTGGATACATCGATGTACAGCTATAGGGGTTGTTGATTTGGTCATTCAGTGCAGTAGTACGAACGGCCTATGTAGCTAACGGATACACTGAGCTGTCGTCCAGCCAACGGAATGGTATTGGGAGCCGCATTCCCAGCAGTATGTATTCGTATAAAGCAAATCAGAATACGCACTGAGATCGTAGTTAAGACGTATGGCTGAGGGTGTAGACCATAGCATATGTCTCGTTAACTAAACACTCTCCACTAATTCTGTTTGCTTTCTAAGGTACAGACGATGGTAGGAGAATGGTACGAAGTGATAAGTTAGTATGCCGTGCAGTAACAGCGATGCAGACGTAGGTTGGTCGCAGTTGGGCACTAGGGCTTGCCAGCTTGCCATCCGCAATGCAATTTGAGCCTTCCTGTTCCTTCTACGGGCACCGGGCACACTCGATAATAATGATGAGCATGCTGATGATTGCCTGCTCTAGTTTGGATGCGGACGAGCTGATCGGACCTTATGGCCTAGCCTGGGGAGAGCCTGCGAGACACATTGAGTCGAATGCCGGAATTAATGTCAGCAACCAGTGCTGATATGTCTTCATGGTGAGAGATCATAGTAGAATAGATTCACGTTGTTATTTTCGGAGAGGCCGATTATTACCAGTCGGCCGACAAGCGTTAGCGGCTTAGCTTCGAATCTTATTGACCAAACGGAACAGTCGTTCCCCCTAGTGCGGTCCTTTTTGTTGCGGCCCTATCCGCCTATTTGTGGAGCAGAGCTAAACGAGGCGTTCAGATCTCCCAGCCCTTGCTCTGCCTTGCCCCGATCTCATAGAACCCTCCCATCCGATCTAGGCTACAATCGTGAGTCGTACAATACAGTAGCAAGGGACAACCGCGTAGGCGGAGGGCATCGTGTTTGATGACTACTCTAGAACACAACACACTTCACTTACTACGTAGAACATATGAGACAAAGATGCCTCTACGTCAGTTCTGGGTCAATGTTCAACCGTAATAAACTTTGGCTCGTTCTCTCAGCTGGACTAAAGCAGACTATCTGTAAGCGGGGAAATGGCGCAGCAATGCCATTGCTTACATTAGTGGATCATCCGCGATAATACATATCTAGTCCATTGCTATCTAAACCATTACTGTAGTTTTTAAAGCAAATTCTTGGCAGAGAAATACGTCTTGAAGCTGAAAGTAAACGTGTACATTTTAGAAATTGAGCTATTTCTTAATGCGACAACAGTAGCAGCAGCAAACTCTGCTTACGTTTCGTTGAAACGCATTGTTATTTCATTTTCTTATTGCATAAAATCGATAAGTGAGTCTTCCCTTCGCAGATAAGAAATTAATGGCTGGGCCAAGCGATGTCACAGTCGAACAGCCTCGTGCCTAGAAAACATCGGCTTGCTTAAATTCACTATCTCGACATATTGTTTTGTCCCTGCAGGATTTTGTTAGAAAGACTTTTTAAAAAGAAGAAAGAAAATTTAACATCAAAATCGTTCGCCTTATTTGTCCCCGGTAGAGGTTTTGGGCGGTTGTTGGTATTCTCGACTTTTATGTGCGTATATGAAAACACCAATCAAGTGGTGTCATCTACATATCGAGCATTAATACGCGTTATTTCCAATCTGTCCCTTTATCCACTCTGGAAACGTATCTTCCTAGGCGAAATGGCGCTTGTTCAACATGGTGACACTATCTCTGAATCGCACCTGGTCACTTCCTTCTCTGAGTCTCTACAGACTTGAGCCCCCGTCTACCGAATATGACTTGCGGCGTCACCAAATCACAATATACCTCCTCCATGAACATAGCCGCGTTCCGCCGATTGTCGTTTTCGCCTAGCAGTTCTTGCGCCCCGTTGGATAGGCATTACCCTATTCTTTACACCGCGCACGAGCCTTATAGGTGGTCCATACATCAACCGAATAGTAAACCTTTATCTAGCCTAGAACAACCCCCTACGATAATAATGGTTCGAGGTGTGCGTTCACACCTCAAGCGCCCCAAGACACACGTCTGCAGACGCTTGCCAGCAGCTAAACATGCAGCGAGGCACCGAACCGGCGATGAGAGCAAAAGCACCGGAGGTGACAAAGAGACAATGGCCGAAGGCCAACTCTGCTCCCATAGACGAAACAATAGTCGAGCCCGGACCAGTTAGCGCAGGCTCATTACCTCGTTCTCTGTGCTACCCCTCCAACTTTGGCTGCTTCTCTTCTGCAGCCATGCTTCCATACCACAGCCCCTAGCAGGAGCAGCGTGGATGTTTAGCATTGAAATTGCTTCCGCGCCAGCGCCCAGCTACGACCGATTTGTGTGTCCATCTGGGTGTGCGCGTTTATATGTGTGTGGAGGTGTGCAATACGACCCAATACGAGCTGTACGCTCACAAACCTCTGCGCTGCTCCGGGCGCACAGTCTCACAGGTAGATGCCCAGTAACAGCAGCTCTAAACGAAGCCGCAATCCAACCCGAATTCGGCGGTGTTCCTGCCGCTTCTCGCAGTCCCATTAGGCCATGTTCCACATTGAGTTTCATTGAGAGGTAGGTAACGCGAGAGTGCGAGAAAAAGCGATAATGTATACGCGTTCCACTACATCTGATCACACATGCGAACAACGCTCGCAAACACATCGACACACATTAGCAGATACTTCCATATACGTATACACTGCCAGACCTACTCCTATGTACAAACACAAGCACATGGATGAGGGTTGACTGCTGTCTGACTGAAATGGAGGACAGACGAACACGGTTGGTCCTCCCAACTGGTTCAGTTGCTTTGCTAGCTCGCGAACCTCTTTGCTAGTTGGGTCTGCAGCTGCACGATCTACTGTCTTCTCGACGCAACGCCGGACCCGTTCGAGTCATGGCAAAGTTATCTTAAGAATGCAGCAACGGGCCGGTGGTCTGTACCCCGCAAGCTTCCTGCCGAGCTCGGCCATGGGCACCCACTGGCTCCCTGGGCTCGCCAAGATCTGTTTTCCT
Organism: Varroa destructor; assembly: GCF_002443255.2. Taxonomy (NCBI): domain Eukaryota; kingdom Metazoa; phylum Arthropoda; class Arachnida; order Mesostigmata; family Varroidae; genus Varroa; species Varroa destructor. The sequence continues at coordinate 18,510,684 of NW_019211458.1, forward strand.
GCTCCGATCTGCGTGATCTGTAGAGCTGGCAAGTAAACTTCTGATCTCGTCGTCTTCGAAACATCGGAAGGAAGGTGTGACTCAAATGGAAGATCAGAAACGGGGAATGTTGCTGCGCCGGTCGCCCCGTCTGTGCACTACGTCACAGTGATGTCAGATAGGAAAAGCAGGTGCCAGTAGAATACTGTTAGTTGAATGACACCATGAATTTAGAATAGCAACCAATAGATTAGGGTGGATTTGTGCAAAGACTTGAGGGAAATTACCTCGCTCTTGCCGCGTGGCAACGATGTACGACTACATAGGGCTGTATGCGTTTGCCGCTGTAGACCGGCGAAGACCAGCTATACCACAGCGTACAATATCATAAGCGGCGCGTGTTGTGCGATTTGATCACTCAGCTGCAAGCAAACAGATAGGACAGACTAGCTGGATGCTAGTCTGGCCAGCCGTGGCTCTCACCCGTTGTGGCAGTCCTGATGCTGATAATGATGAAATCCCCAACAATTGCGCACTTGACACGCTCTTGGTAAGCGGAGCATGCGGGGGCTGCGATTTGTCGCGGTTCGACTTTATTTCCTTGAAGCAGAGCGGCAAAAAGACCGAGGCAAACGGAGAAGATAAGAATGAAGTGAATGAATTCTCGGACTCCTCTTCGTGATTGTTGAATACTCACTACTCTACTTTCTAAGGTATTAACTCACCAAAGCGTAGAGCAGATGCTAAGGAGGAATTCATTTAATCAACAAAAGTAAGCAGACGCAATCCGTGTACGGTAAACATGTTGCTTATATATCTGTCTAGAGCAACAATGTACACTGTTGTCTCTCTCCTTAAAACGCAGTTTACTTAGTACTTCTGGTACCTGTAATATTGCGCTCTTCCTTATATAATTGTAAGAACGCTATACTAAAATGAAAGCTCTGCACGACAACACCTACATTGAGATAATTGTGTACACTGTGATGTTACTCTTTGCCTCTCAGGATCCTTTTACGTTTTCAAGAGCGAAACTTCTCGTTCGAGTAACTTGAGCAAAAAGCACGACTTACTTCCAGTTATAATTATTAGTCTAACTATTCTTAATATAATTGCCTCGTAATTTGCTGATTTTCTTCCCGCCCAGACCTTTCCGATCGGCCGTATTGCGTGCGTGCACCCAAACTATATGCAAGGCTACATTCAGATAAACCTACCGATCGTCCTGTAATAATGGCTGTCCTTTGATACCTGAATGAGGATAGGATCTCGTATTTTTTCTATGGTGCATTTTGCTACGCGGTGTCTACGCATCATCAACAATGCACTCAATGTCACGTGTGGCTGTGAATAATTAATTATATTATTATGCTATCATTACATATGAATCGTGTGCAGATATTGCCTCCCTACATAGAAAAACGCTATTTGAGCTGCTTGTCCCGTTAATATGCCCATTTTTTCTTCCTTAAGAACACTAACCAACATTACATACCTCGGGCCGGACTTCGTTTTGCTCGACTGAAGGTAAATCTAGATATGACGTTTCGAAACAGTAGAATCAGGGGGAAGTAATTGACCTCATGACGATCGTGCATACAATTTCTTTGTTCCTCATCTATTCGTTTTATTGGTAATCATAAATGCTAAGAAAACAAAAAACAATTGCTCAACATTGAATGAACGAAAGTATTAGAACGTTGCATGCATCTCTCGCTGGCTTTGGATCCAGCAAGATCCTAGCGATGAAGATTAACTACTATCCGCTTCCTCGATTGGAAGTGCGATTGTCTGTCAGGTGCAATTAAAAGCCGTCTATAAAAAACGCGACTAGGGAATGCTAGCAGGCTTAGTATACGCGTAAGTATACTAAGTCTGCTAGCAAACACGATCTATTTACCATCATATTGTTACGTTTCATTGAAGATATTAGCAAGTACATTCATTGGACTTGTCTACCCACTCACCGGCTCCTTTTAATTTTTTGACTAGAAATAGATAAAGTGCATTGCAAAACGGCCTCGTTTCTATTGTATCACAAAATGTGTCCGCGCCGGGTCTGCCAGTTCTAACGTTTAGCTAAATTTAAGCGTCTGCTATTGCCTGCAAATAAGGCCCATATCGATTTAAAACGTAATCGCTATTTGAACTTTGCAGATTTCAGCGCATCACGGACGCTGCCATAGCTACGCGTACCGCAATCGGCGACACTCATTGACCGTGTTCACACATACGAAACGCTAAAATATCTAGATTTTATAAGTTCCTTCTACTATCGAATGAATAGCGGACACCGCATTTATTCAAGTTAACCGCGCCAAAACAGATCCGCGTACAACAGACGCTCGCAAATTGTTCAGCGTTTAAAAATTTCCACGACACTCCAGTTACGCAAACCGTTGTTTGCGATAATCTGCTCGTAGTATCCGATCACTATACAAGTTAAAGTGAAGCGTAAAAGTTATGTATGTGAGCATTATAGATAGATAGATAGATGCGTGCTGATATCGCTGTAAGGAAAAAGCACCCTCTGCCGAAAAGTATGGTCGTCCGGGCCGATTCTTCGAACGAAATGATAATTGATGTAAATTCGATAGTTAGTTATGGTTTTTCTAACATTCGATTGCCGCAAGTTAACAGACTAAGTTCCACTCACCGTGTGACACTCCCGCAGTGAAGGAGGGCTATACCTTCTCCATCGTATTATTTTTTCAATCTTTTCTCATTGAAATCTGTACTTCGCGTATGCAGCAGCAGCAGCGGGACCTGTGGCCCCGCGCAGTGTTGTTGAGCACCACCAGCATAGCACTCATAATAGCGGCGTAAGGACTACATCCACACCCACTATACCGATATGGTTGCTATACGCGTCAGGCCGAATAGCGTATATAAGTTTTTTCCTCCCAATTCAGTACCCACAATAATTCCATATTGTACTTTGCGACCGACTGCGTTGCTGTTGGTGTTATCATTGGCGACGGTTCCACTGCCGCCAGCTCTCGTGCCGTTGTCATCTTCATCTAAATCGCGCGTTCCTCGTTTGCTAGTGCTCATCCATGAGTCGCTATCGCCTTGCATGCTCCAGTTGGCTGATTTTAGTTAATGATTCATTTGAATTTTGCTAATATTTATTAATAGAGACGGCCCATTATTCACTCTCGGCTTTGTCCGATGACGATGGATACAACCGTCGCGATGGTTACCTCACAACTAAGTCTACATACGATTCGTACTCGGACAGATCCTTCACTTCGTCGGGAGCTCTGTTTCGGTATAGTGGCCGTCATCGTCGTCGTATTTTCGATGTCGTCTGCTTCTGCTCTCCGTGCCGATGCTGCTCGTACTGATTCGGATTCTGCTGATTGACGGAGATAACCACGATGATTTATTCATAGCTTAGCGACAAACACTGCGCTATTTACGGCAAACGGTAACGTTAGCAGGGCGAAAAACGGATATCAGCTCCATTCGGCCGCATCGATCTGCGTCCATTCCGCTAAAACGATTTTTATTAGATTTAAACTACCGCAGCGACAACGCACGAGCGATGCTGGCGCCTTCCGGATCGTAGCGGTTGTTGCTGTTAGCGACCGCAGGTGACAACGACAGGCTGAACTGTGCGCGATCGACCGGACGTACTCGGCCGTCGCGTGATTCGACAATTTGGTAAAGAAAATCATAGAGCCGGCTGGTGGAACAGGTGCAAATCGGGGAAATGATCAGCGCTGAACGCAACGTGGTGAACCGGGCCAATCGGAACACGGATGAAAGTACGCTAGGTTTAATTTCAAAGCTGAGGACGGTAATCACGATGGTGAGCTGCGAAGGCTTTGGTCGTCGAAATTCGCCGAAACATCTGAAAAAAACGTAGCGCTTTTTTACTCTTTCTAGGCGCTTCTTTACCCTTATGTCACTAAGTTGATACAGGCCGGATTCGGCTAGTACGGAGTGTTAGATGGTGATACATGGTCCTAGGAACATCGACTGCTGTTACAATTCCCTAGTATTCTCTTGTAATGGGAATGACGTTCTCTGCAAGAAGAACAAAATATCATAATAGCTTGCTTCCTTGTTTTTTCTTTGATATTTCCCCGTAGTGGCCTCGTGATGGGCTGGTTCGGCTTGAACTAGCGAATCGGAAAGTGGCGAATACATCTGCCTTGCTTTCATCAGCGACAACATCCAGCCATCACGTATCTATTCCATTGTTATTATACATGATTCAGCTCGCTTAAGGGCTTTTCCCTTCCATATTTCAGGATGGCGACAACAACATAATCAGAACTACATTTTATTTCACGACAGAAATTTCTGTTGAAACATTCGACGCTAGCGACTGGGTCTCTGCGGCAGTTAATACTTAACAACTTGCCCCTTACCCAAGCGCTAGTATTCTGCTATAGATAAAAGATACTCAGCGTATTCTGGCCAGTCCGGATTCCGCGTTGAGCGCTAGGGCAGGCACAAGATATTTCGATTCCAGTAGAGGGGAGACGCACACAAGTTAGTTTAGAAGTAAGATACAAAATGAAAGATGTTTATAGGCGCGAATGCGGTCGGGAGGCCGACGTTAGTGCTAAACACTTCTGTTATAAGGCAGCAAATGTCTTTGGAACGTTTACAATCCCATATAATAATAGTAATGATTTTGTTACATCTAATTTCGATGTTATGATAAACTCACTGCTAAACGTGTTATCTTTACAGCGTGATAAGGAGAATCTACCAAATGAGTATAGTTGCCAACTGTTGAAACTGTTCTGCGGATAAGATTATATAGTGGGGAGCACATAAAAGAAGTAGACCATGGTTCTCGGACTGGGAAAATGAAAGTTGGGACAATGACGAAAAAAATATGATTGAACCAAGCAGAGCAGATAATCTGGTAACAGCATTGTGAAACCGTAGCTTCAAGTTCTTCCAAGGCGGTTTTATATATGCAACGTTGTAAATAGAAGTTTTATCAAGCACATTTTATGCGGACATATTTAATTTACTTATTCTGATTTTTCCTCGCGTTTCTGTTCTTTCTTTAGCAGCCGAACGACCGAGTAACGAAAGAAAAATATTGTATATATGCTCATTCGCTTCCAATACAGGCTGTTGCAGTTGTCGCCTAACGAACCTAGATCTATGTTATATCTGTTTTACATAGAAGTTCGCTTATATAATGGTGTCTTCTAATTCGAAATGCGTTGTGGCTTGATTCGTCCCGGGCTGTAGCTGATCGCTCCTCGATGCCCACAGAACCTGCTTGTCGCTGCTTTTTTTTTCTGTGAACATGAGATGAGGCCGAGCGAAAATTCAGCAATTCCCTGCCCAGGTAAAACTGTTCATGCGACCCACACAAAAAGTGATGAGGATGGTCATTCTTTACGTGACCGGTGGGAGGCGGGGGCAAGGCAAAATCAGACCTAAGTTCGGTTGAAAATCAAAGGCACAATCATCTATCAGCTCCCGTTGTCTGCGTGTTTGTAGTTTCAATAGACAACTTTGAGCGGCGAACGTATATACATAACCGTTACGCGAATTGAGAAGCAAAAGGCTGTAGTAAGAATGGAATAAATGAAACGATGATGGTCGCGCTCTAGCTAAGTAGTTTATTTTCAACATGCAGAAGAGGCCAAATCTGGTCGTTTTATATCCATACATTGTACATCGTGAAGTCGAATTCCGACGCGGCTCTAAAACATGTCGTTGAGTGGCAACGACTTCCCCGACGGACAGTGTAAATAGCTAGATTCGGCCGGACATTTGAGGGCTCGTACTTTTGTTGGATACAAAAGAAAAATAGTTAATTTGTTGGCCTGCCAATTATTACATCTATTGCTTTTTCTGTAATATATGTGTATGCTTATGCTGGCAAAAACCGGCCCTTCACGTGACCTCGGGTCACGAGTCTGTCTGCTACCAAGTATCATATGTTGAAAACTGAAAAACCATAAACTAATATTATTGTCACTATTAAACACTAATTGAGGCTTCAAAAGTACGCATATATACTAAACCACCGGAGGACCCATGCTCAAATTAGTCACTATCCAATCTGTCTTACCTGCACGTTTTTCTGGTATTTCTCTCATTACTGTTAAAATTGCTGCTGCTATTATCAGCCACATGCTTATACGTTGTTTTTTTGTTCTCTTCATTAATTATAGTAGTCATGATGACTTTCCATGTCCTGTGTCCTACTGTCGAGCTGATACTCGTTACGGAGTGAGATGCGCAGACCTTCTTCGACCAAGTGAGAGGTCAAACGCGATCACGCAAGTTTTTTGCCCATTTTAGATTACTAGTTCGGCTCAGATCAGCCGAATGAGTAGACAGTAGACTGATGCTAACTATAGTTCGTTGCTGGTCGGAGAACGTGCTATAGGATGCTACTGGCGCCGGCCGTCCATCCATTTCGCCATTCTGTCCATTGAGTCTTTCCAGGAGCCTTATTCCCCAGTTACTTGGCCCCCGTTTCGACTTTTCCTTATAAGCGACAGTGACTGATATGTGAAAAATGCGTACTTCATATAACGCCTCGCTACTGTTAACTTAAGTTAGTCCGGGCGAGTCTGTATTGAATTAGCTGATATCCAATGTATCACTGCACTGGAAGCTTCGACAATATATATTTCAATTATTGTTGCTATGAGATTTGGCCGTGGAAAAAGGTCGTGCGAACGATTCCATATTAGTTCCGAGTGATGAAGGCATGACCTGAATCAAAGAGCGGTTCGTGGAAGCAGAGCCGAGTATAGTACACGTGTATATATATATATATATATTGACTGATCACCTCAACTCCTGATCAACTTCAAGTAAACATTTGGCCATGTGTTGTTATTGGCGTTCAGATAACTGTGATTAAGACGCTCTGTTACCGCGTTCAGGCGTGAGTAAAATGTATAATGCGTTAAAACAGGCGCGAACAATTATGTCATTAGGATCGAAGGCGAAATTATCAGAAACTGAAAGACGAGACAGGGCCCTGGAACTGGTAATGAGAAACAACTATAGATCAATTTCATTTCACGGCTGCTATTCTTTAGTAACGGTCTGTCTTTCGATATATATATATATATATATATATATATATATATATATTTTTTTTTTTTAAGGCTCAAACTGGAAAAAAGGACGATACCGAAACAGTTTTCAGATGCAATCGCTGTGACATAGTCTGCTCGCCCCATTTAGTGCCCATCTTTCCGGGTTTTTCGAACTCACCATCCGATACCTTACCAGCTCGATCCTGTTACACACGCTCCAGAAGTTTCTAAATCAATTAAGACTGTCTACCACACATTTTTCATATATTTATTTAACTACACGGCTCGCTAATCGTTCTCAGCAAGACATAAAGCTAACGCGTTGTTTTCCTTGTTGGCTACTATAGAAAATGTCCGAGCGGGATGATGTCAAGTAACTAGTCAATATATTGTTGATTTAGGCGGACGATAAAATAGAGTTTTGTATGTTACATAATCCGCCGAGCTTTTTTTCATCTAGCTGGTAAAAATTGGCCATCGCTGCACGCGCAGTCAGTGGCCACCTAGACGTATTCCTTACCAGAATCCTGAACAAGGGATGCTAATTACCGATTCTCTCACTCACTAGTTTCATTTTCATCGATGCCCGTTTATCACAGTTACAGGTCTAAACACAGCGGCAAACGGCACTCGGCGAGTTCGCTCGCGCTCGCTGCTACAGAACATAAATTACCATATATTTACGTATCTTATTATGCCTTCATTTAACGTTAATTCGGTCTAACCGAGCGAACTCGTTGACAGCTATCATCGTAGTTATTAAAGAAATTGCCTTTGTGTGTATAATATATAGTAATTATATGACGAAAGCATACATATGGATATAGATACTTGTACACGGTAGGGAACTCGGTAAAATACTTCTGCACGGGCTGTTTTGTTGACACACTGATCTATTAGATTTCTACAGCGGACAAAATAATAGAATAGCAAAGTAAAACATCGGTCCCATGGCAATTTATGTCGCTACACACTGTTCTATTATTTCTAATCCGACTTTAAGAGCTCACACTTGCTACGCCGCTGAGCGTACTGATCACGCGGAACAGTTTTAGTCTATTCACCTCCCATGTTCGAGATAAATAGGGAACGAAGGACTGTTTCTTTCCGTATTGCCTTATTCGCCGAAGGGCTGACCGCCAGCTAAGGCGCGACGCCGGCCGTGGCCGACCATGTTGTTGCTGCGTCGTAAATCGTTATTTGGTTTGGATTGGCTCGTGCCAAATTCGTCCAATTGTCGGTTGGATCAAACTGAAAAGGGAACCCGGTTTTAGTTCTATTGAGCGCTGCCGGCTATGACTATTCTGTGGAGCACAGAAGCATCTCACCTTATTGTTGTACTTAGATGATATGTGGCAGCCGTGATTATTTTATTACTTTGTTTAGCTTCATCGAAGTAGCGGTTTGCCGTCGACCGTATATTGCCGCTGTTTCTGTTCTGATTATCGCCTGGCTGTAAGTGTTTTTCTTTTGTGTTTGATGGGTGCATAATAAAAAAGAAAACAATAATAGTTGCTACCCTAACGCTGGTGCTCTCGCGAAACAAGCTGACGCATCGCCAAGAATCTGAACAAACGCCAAAGAGTGCTAGGGTGCATTTTCGCGAGGCGGTGCACGTCCTTCGAGCCACTCAAATTTTACCGAAGAGAGACATTTCAGCTTACTTCTGCTTCCTAAACAGCAAAGAACTCGACGCTGAAGTATCGCGCGCAGTGATGTATTGTGGAAGCAACTGGTCTGCATGGTGGCGCATTTCAGACGAACTAAACCGGCTTTCGATTTGAATAAGGGCATACATAATATAATTTTGTAGCTACACTAACAGTAACTGCTACATGCTTGTACCGTATACATGCGTACGGTTAAGTATGTGTACGTTTCACTAGCCGTCACTAATCGACCAAATGGGGCTGGTTGGCTCACACATATTGCTGTTCATTAGTGACAGCATAAAATAGCGCTGGCGTTCGTGGACGGAAAGGGGCGAACTGGGGGGGGCGTCTGTCAATATTTGGCTTCACTTCTCACAACCATTTTTCATCCATTACCTAGCCTCCGATTATCGTAGGTATGTCGAACTGTGGCGGAGCTACGCCAGGATAAATAGGCTCATAATTGGAACGTGGCCTGGTTTGACCATCTATCGAGGAGTCAAAGCAAGCATTACGCTCCAGCCTTAGCTTAGGTCCGGTAAATTGCTCAGCTAGGATTTGTCAGATGATTAATATCAACTCAGTATATCCACATACAGATAATTGTCAACCTTAAATAATGCTATTCGAATTGTGCACGTGCTTGGAGAATTGAAGTTCCAACTTGAACAAACAAAGTATATTGAAATCGTAAGGCACTTCTATTCGCTTATCATCAATACATTGAAACTAAACATTCCTGTCTGCAAGGGGAACCATAATAAGCAACCATCAATAACGAGTGTATTCATCTTGATTTTTGTCGTTAATATTATTATCATGTCATGGAGACCATCATGGCATTGATGTAATGTGTTTTTTTTTTCTATAACTTGCACAGTCGTATTCTGTGCCTCGGTGTTTTCTATATGTACGGACCGTGTCCGTTGATGTCAGATCAACATGGCTGAAGAAACACCCTTGAGGTCACCAAACCACCAGCTGGTCATATAGTCAAAAAGTTTAGTAACTTTTTAATCATTCAATATCGCTCATATATTAACACCTCTACCAAATATACAGAATATTGTACGAACGTAACAAGCAGCTATTAAGTTGATAAAATTGTTCGTCATAAAAAAGTTTCGTCAGCACACAAAATCGTTCTAAGGATCGATGTGAGCGAACGAGAGTGCGTAGGACACCTCGAGCCGTTTTACCTGAACGGAACGTCCGTTCCTACCACTTCGTTCATGCGTAGCCGCAAACGTTGGCCGGCCTGCAGTCTTGTGTCTAGCTTCGTGCACGTCGTTTGGATAACTTCGTTGGCCATACAGAATATCACGATCGTCTCATTTTGTTTATTATTCATTGCTCGTGTTGGTTATTGTAGGAACTCGACAAGGCACAATAAACCCTTTTCAGAGAGATTATTAAGAAGCTCTTTTGTTGACACATATGCTTTCATATTAAACATCAGCAATCATTTAGCCCACAAAATGGGTAGAGCAGAACTTCGAGAGAGGCCTGTAACTGAGTATTTTGGCCTGCGTTCTTATACCGCTCGGCAAAGCAGCTCGACATGAACCCTATTTTCCTCTTGGTTCAATGGAAATCTTTTCAATTTTCATTTATCGTATGCCATATGACGCTGTTTCCACGCGGCTAGATGCTTCGTATGCAGCAGTCAACTATCATACCAGCGGTATCGATAAATCTGAATTAATGGAAAGAATTGTCGAAGCTAAATTAGACCTAATTAAATTATATAAATCAACTTTACGTCAGACCCCGTGGCTTAGTCGAATCTTTTTATTTGGCTGTTCGTGCCTGATTTCGGACTCTTGAAACATGGCTTAGATAGAAACAGAGCGGAATAATAACGGTTGTTTGCTTTAGCACTGAATACTTTGCCTGCAGTTTGTATTGCTCGCATATTCTGTGCGCGTCTTTGTCGTTTTACCTGTCTGAGTTGTCGTGTTATTAATAGCGTGCGATTTCCCACCATGCGCACCTAGAGCGCTTATCTCAGCGTCGTCTTGTGCCAACTGCTTCATAGAATTTTTATAGGCCGTCGCTGTATGAGTTTCGATAGGGCCCAGGCCTTCAGACTGCTCCGCTAAGCCGACGGTGCCTGCCCGCTTTATTTGCAAAACATGAAAAGTTACGCTTCCCTCAATATTCCACAACGGGCAACCTGCCGAGATCACCGAATTTGCCTCCGACGGCGACTGTGAGGACGGTCCCGAGAAGTGAACTTCCTTAGCGGATCTAAAGATGTTGAATGCACTATCCAATAGAGGTGAAAACATGTCCGGACTGAGCTAATACTTCGTATCTTTTCAGCTATGATGGCGGAGATTTGTCCACTTTCAGTTGATGGTCATGATAATATCCAGAATGCTATTACATGAACAATTCGCTCAGAGTGCTCGGGGCCGATGCCACTCTGCTTGATCAGCCTGGACGTGTGTTCTATCTACAATGGCGAAAATATCATAAAAGAGCGGCATAATTCTGTCTCGGTTTTTTTTTCTAGAAAAAAGGTGTCACAATAGTCGCGGCGGCGGACAGATAGATATCTATCTCTATTTTCTTGTACCATAACCAGACCGATTCCTTGGAAACCAGATTAAAGGGACATCCAGTATTCTATAAAATATGCAAGAAAAAAGACGCGTTGTGCGTATATGTGATCGAAATCTCGGACATGGTTCAGTATTCGGCCGGCCGTAATCGGATAACGGTGATGATACATTGAGGCCCCCTTTGTTGTCATTCATCGTTTATCTCAAGGTACCTTCTATATATACATGTAGCGCACGTTTCTATTCATTTGTATCTAAGTTACTATTGTTTTTAATCGTCGCGTATGGCCAGCCAAGTAAGTTAAATGCTATCATAACTGCAATAATAACAACAATGGATAGCTGAATAATGGATATTCCGAGCACTGTCGGCTTTCATGCGCTCTGATTAACAAAGGCAGTGCTGACTCCCCAAGCATAGCGTGTTCTATGATTTTTTGTACCATGGCTGAAAAGTCGAGGGTTTTGAACCTAAAATTTTCCATATAAGAATATATTAATGCGCGGCCAATGAATATCTCTCGTTTAATATTCAGTTTGTCTGAACCTGGACCAGCGTTCGGTCTATTTCTGACCAGTAATTATTACTATTCGAAAACATCCAGCTACGTTTACATATATTTATCTATATCTAGGCTATTTAATTGCTTGAGGATGAGATCCAAATTGTCAGGCATCAATCCGCTCTAGCTTCATGCTCAGTGCGCGCGGGCTTACTTTCAATTTTTGTTTCATAATTGGATGATGCCAGGCGAACAGGCCCTTCGTTCGTCACTATCCAGGCTCAATAACACTCCATTGCACAATGTGCCTTGTTATTTGGTATCAATAGTTTTACCTAAATATTTGCGGGCGACGCGTTATCTTGCCAATGTGTTCTAGTGCGAACGTAGCGTCGGCGCATCTGCACCGAGAGATGTCAGACAATGTATTGTATTTCTTTTGTAGAGAACCTAATTTTTTCGTTCGAATCTATCTATCATACCACCAGACGCTTCTGTCATCATCCGCCTTCGATGTCTGGGCAAGTAGAAAGCTCTGTCCATCTGCCTGCGTTAATCTACTGCGGCATGTAATGGCGAAGCGTAAAACGACTATAGAAATAGTCGTCCTTCTAAGTATATCAAATATGGAGAGCTACAATGGACAGAGTGTCTAGATGTGGATGAGCGCTATATATACGGCTATAGAACATGCGCGTGGCGGTATATGGAGCTATTGCCTTTACTGCGACGACTATCCGTTTTGCCGCATTTACATTGTGGACATTTTCCATGCGATACTCCACTCCGTCGTGCGTTCATTGGAAAATCTGACCTCATTTTTGACCTTTCTATAGCTAATAGAGACATAAAGTACTAATTACAGAATCGACTAAGTGAACACAGAGGATGGATAGGAGGAGTTGATAGATTATTGCGTTGTGACCGCATTTGAGAGTCAGCCGCATCATCAGGCGTGTGAAGAAGGAAATATGCCGCCATAGATACTATTACCGGTTGGAAATCTTCAGTCGGTTTCATATCTAACACTGTTATACACGAGCGTTCAACTATTAGCGCACGGTTGTGCTTCAAATTATCGTAGCATCGGCGTCAGGCACCGATATGGAACAATCGAACAAGCCGCAATCTTTCTTCAAATAACCTGTTTTTAAACATATGAAGTAATAATCATCACGTTCGTCTGTATCTGCGGTATCCTTGAGGATGGTCCAGTTGTTTTTGTCGACCGTCTTGATTTCATCGCGTTCGTAGGCACTGTTGTTATCATGTTGAACTTCCCGTTGTACTGTCGGCACCATTGCTCCCTTAATACGATTACAAACCTGTGTTCCCCCCTATGTTGATATGTAGCAGAGAGCAAACAGAGATTGTCATCCTGTTCGCACTTTTTTCCACGGTCATGGCTTATCCTTCGAGACCCGGAAAACCCGTCTGTTTGTTACTTCTGTATATTCTATTTTGTAGCAGTGCTACGTACTATACGATGGTACGTTGTTCTCCTGCTAAGGACGACGAGCCTTATAAATCAGTACGTTGTGATCTTCCGAATACATCCGGGTGTGTACATTGATCAGCCTGTTTCATACCGATCAATCGATTAACGGTTCCGAACGACGCTTAAGAGTACCCGTCACAGAACCGTCAGATCTACCACATTTAACGTTCCGTTTTACTCCGAACGAAGCAGCCGTAGAAACAACGCTTTATTTCTGTACAACTATCCCATTTCGCTCGTCCCGAACCCAAAGCGAGCCACTTCCATAGCTAAACTCTTAGGTCTTAGATTTTTGGAAGAGAAATTTTCAGTGTGAGTTAACAGGTTTGTTACCAGTTAATCAGCGTTCTGCTCCAGTTCAATCAAAGTTCCAGAGGTGCTCAGATACGAAACCGAAAAGGTCGACGGTTGTAGACACCGACAAAGCTATGAGGTGCTTTGCAGTGTTAAATTTCGACGCAATTACGTCTGTCTGTGTCAAAATTTGGCACAGAGGTCAGACGTTTTAGGGAAACTGGAAAATATCGATATTGACGGCTCCAATTAGTTGTCGTTCCTTGCAATTGTAGTAAAATCAGTAATAAATTTAGCAATTATATATTGCCAAAATTTTCTAGTATCCTTGTTTACATGAAGATTACGACCATTTTAAACGCAAGTCAAAACGCTGAGTATGGATTCAACATGCTATCGACGATGACGGACCTATGAGCCGAGTCCGACACCTATGCTTATTTGCCCTTTGCCAAATTATTCACTCATACCCAGACTGCCCGCCTTGTCTTCAAGGAAAATCGCGGTGTTACGTCTGACTGTACGGATCCGGCACCAGTTAGGCCGTTTTGTGCATCGATTACGCTGGTCCCCTTTATGCTCTGATATAACGTATAGGTAGGTAATCGGTTATGAGTTCTGCTAAACGACGCCTTTTATCAGAATTTTTACCATTTTTGAAATGCGTGAAATTACGCCAGTCACATTTGTCCTGATACAGTATATGTTCAGGTCGTATGTACATTATAAATTACTAGCTCATATTGCTTGAAAAGCGCGCGCGTACGCCAATACGGCAACGTTACTCGACTGATAAATTGCATTGACATTTTTTTTTTATTAAACAGTTTTCTTCTGTGTACATTAAGTTATAGGAAAGGTAGGACAGTTTTACGTTGTGGAACCCTTGTGCTTAGACCAAGCCATTCGAATTGAGCTGCTAAATCTGAGGCACTAAAAATTTTAAGCCTTCTTTCAGCTACGTAACGTTTTTTTTCATTGAAATCACACCTCTCATATATAAGTCATGCGTGGGACTATATTAGCAGGAGTTCAGGCATCCCATTATCTGGGTTATGAATGGCCCGCCCATGAAGATGTTTGGCTATTCGAACTCCATCTGCTAAACCGACAGACAACAATATTACTACTCCTTCATATCAAACGCCATGCTTTAAGACTATTTTTCTCGTATGCATATTTGTAGATAGTATTTGCAAGTTGTCTATAGCCGTTTGGTAGTATCTTTCACGATAAAATCTCTACTGCTACTGGCAAGACTACTTTTATCGAGGGGAATATCCCCACTTCTCCTGAGGCACCGACGGGCAACTCGGCAATGAAGGACTGACTCTAATCTAGTGTAGGAGTGCCAAAACAGTTTCTAGCCTTACTGAGGCAATGCTCGATCGCATGACACTGATAGCTCTTAGGCAAGGTCTCCGCGTAATTTCCTTGTCGAAAGTCCTCGCTGCTCCAATGGCCGCGCTCGCTTACTTTTTCCATCCAATGCTTCGTCCGCCCGCCTTCTCGACTCGACTGCCGCCCTGCTCTATTGAGCTGATGGGGAGCAAATATTTTCACACTTAATAAAAGCTCAACGCCGTCTTTGTCTCTGCGCAGCTATCAACAAACACTCACCACCTAGCTCTCATCCAGCTCCCGCGTGTTTAGCTGCCAGCCCTGGTGCAACGTGATGGGTGTGTCCGTGCGCCTTCCGATGCCCCTTACAGTCTATGGAAGCACAGAGCGTGTTGAATCATGGACTCGTGCATACCCATTGCGGCGTCGCCATAGCACTGGTGGGCTTTTTATTATACAAAGCAAGTCAGGCGGCTGGCCTATACCGTCTTGACACTTACCGCAACCTAACAACATAGCAGCGTTGTAAGCCGCTTTGTAAAGCGTGCAACTTTGCACCGACATAAAGGCACCCATTTACTCACACACATTGTGTTCTATGAGCATACTTCGTCTTGCGGAAGCTAGGCAGCTGGTAACTCTACAGCATGCTCGTATTAAGCATGGTATAGCCAATAGGTCGCTATGCTGATCAATTATAGCATAGCGAAGAAGTAGCTTTTGCTGATGCCTAAGCTGCCGGTCTGTAGCTGTTCAGTTCGAGGTCAAGTCTAGGGGGACGCGGCGGAGAGTGTGCAGGAAGACAGACATGGCCAATTTACTTGTAACCTCCGTGATGAGCGTGAGTGACGCTTACCTCACATTCGTTTTAACAGCGAAAAAAAGGAAAAGATCGCTGGCAGATTTATATTAATCGATTGCGATCAGTCTGACAGCGCTGCTAGTCTGGGTTCAGATTGCGCAGTGGCTAGACCATATTAGCTCAAAGTTTTCATAGCGATGAACGTCGCCACTGCTCGGGAGGCGGTGGAATTCAATAGAAACAGAGTTCTTCAATGGAATTTAGCCTCAGAAAAGGCAGCTGAGCAATCCCCATGTCGTCGAAGGATGTCGGCATCAGATACGCCAAATGTCTGGACCACGCAGAATCTGATCGTATGCTTTAGGTACATTTGGGTTGTTAGGCTCAATTCGTTCGAGTAATCGAACGTTCAACAACAATGCAGCAAATAGTACCATCTTGAATCTTTATTCGATCTTTTTATAGAATGAACGGCTGTATGCGCAAAACCGCACGTTTTGCATTCAGTGCAAAGATAATTGTATCTTCTCCGTGCCTTAAATATACATCCTCGCGTGTACCCTTTATGCGAACATGTCGCCACTAAACTATCAGCGCCGCTAGCGGCCAGTTCTTTCTGCTGCATCGAAAATGTGTTATTACCTGTTTACGACACCACGTTAGACCAAAAACAGTAACACCCTAATGAACTTTAATTGGGTGGTTACCGTTTGCCCATGAACCGCGCGGCACACCCTCGTTTGCTTTCTATTCGTGGACCATTAGGCGCTTCTTAATTACAACGAGCTCCTGTTTGGCGGTTCGAGTTGTTTTTCTTTACCTTCCATTAATGTCGCGCTTGTCAATGCCCCATCAGCGCAACAAGGCCATCACCACCTGTAAACTACGCCTTAGGAACATCCTATTACCGTTATCGCGTACAACGATGTCGTCAAATTGCCAATCGGGACCGACATCTGCAATTCCCTGTTTGGCTTGCCCCAAACCGAATGCTAACCTCGTTGTCCTTCTACTTCGGATACCCATTCTCTTTTTGGGAGCGAAATAGGCAATTCTCGACCTGTGCAAATGCTCCAGCGCCGCACGTTGATTGCTTAACTTAAAGACGACCTTACCTGTTTACCTGAACAACGTAACCCCACTTCTATCTGCATGGCACCGTTCTTCACCATCATCTATATACGTCGCTATTTCAAGCGACGATATGAAATACTGTGTTCGCTCTTGATACAAAGAAACACCTCACAGAAAGCGAAGGCTTTTCGACCACGGCTCAAGTCCGACAAGGAAACTATTAAATCTCGCTGCTTTCATAAAAGAAACAAGCGGCCAAGCGCTTCGGAGAATATAGAGGTGCCTTTATGCTTTTTGAGAATGTTCCATCAACCTCTCTGTGGATCTGTGTACTAAAGTGCTCACGTACGTACTGCAGGAAAGGCAGAATCGTGAAATTCTTCAAGCACGTCTCCATCTTTCTTCCTCTGGTTCTTGATAAGGCAACACAAGTCAGCTTCGGTTCGTCCTCTGACGTTGAGCTCAACAACGTTAAAAATCCCGCTGCCTGCCTGTTGTTCACGAGCACACGCCCCCATCAACTCGTCTGATCCCCGACGGTGCGCTGTAATCGCAGTAGTCGTAGCAGCAGCTGTAGCTGTAGTTGTAGTCCAGCATCCAGTAGCGCCCACCATCGCCGCTTAAATTCGCCAGCCACTACGATAGTAGCGGAGCGGCAGCGGCACCACTTCTCAGACCGTTAGTCCCATCTTCTCTCGCATCAACTAGCGCATGTTTCATCGATAGCGAATAGCATCTTGAGTTGTCCCTGCAATCTTATTCGGCTAGTGGTTCCCGCTGTTACACAAACGGCGGGCCGACCCACCGACTGACAGCAGCTTTCTACGGTGGGGCTATCCAGCTACTCGTCACCCCAGGCTGCTGTAACACGGCGGAGGTCTTTGACTCGCCTTGTTCTTCTGCCACTTCCTCTCCTATCATCGCGCACTATCGAGGGCAAGCCGACGGCTGACGATCGGAAAACTGTGTTCATTCGGGCAGCAAGCAGGAGGACTCAAGGGACTCAAAGAAGTGGGACAGGATTCAAGGAGGCTGCAGTTTGCCTTGAACCCCCAACTGTCCCGCTCCGCCTGCCCTCTGGCATTTCTCCGCCCCATCCACTTTTGCCCACCCACGAGTGTTAATGTATTGATAGCGGTGACACACAGTCTGCTGGATCCACCAACCTCCGCATTACTACAAGTATGTTGGGGTGCGTAAGGCAATGGGGAATTCTCCTGGAAGTGGGTGTATTAACACCAGCGGGCTTACACTCGTCGCCCAAAATATACTTTGTTCGCTCAACATTGCACATACGCTGTAAAGCAAGTAACATCCGCCCCCTTTCCATCCTAAACCTGATTCCCGTACACACGGCATACACACACAGAAAGGCAGCGGAGCTGAATCGAATCCACAAACATAAACGCCACAACTCTACGAAATATAGGAGGTTCGCGCCACGCTGCCTGGTTCCGCGGCCGCGGTTGTCTCAGTCTCCTAACCTGCTGTCCCTCGACAGCCCCCGATAATGCAGGAACAAGAAATAACGTTGAGTTAAAGAGAGAAAAAGGGTGAGAAAACGACACAGAGAGGGCGGAGACGGCAGTTACGACGACTATCGTGTCGGGGGTAATTGCGCCGGTTGGGAGAACTATAAGGCCGCAACTGGCGCTAGCGCTCCAGAGCGCTGTCGTATGTGCTCCGAGCGCCCGCCTGAACGACGCCAGCAATGAATTGAGCCAAGGCGGTTCGAGATACGAAATAAGCGAGAGCAAGAAGGAAAAGAAAGGGAATCGAGATAGAGATAGAATAAGGGGAGAGGAGCTGACCGAGGGCTGTTCCGGGGGGTAATCAGGGTTAGGTCGGCAGAAAAGAGCGCCAGGGGGGCTGTAAGAAGTGATGATCGCGGCTGAGCGAGACGCGGCCTGGTCGACGCGGAAAGGCTAGGCGGCGGATGCCCACCACCAGCACTACTAGTACAGGCCGAGAGCTCCCAACGCTCGGCTGGCAAAAGGAAGATAGCGGAGTAATTGTTTTATAAGTGCGCCTCCCAGGAGAAAAGAGTAGGTACACTAAGATGTGGGCACGTCCGTGTGTGTATTATATACAGCGGATGATACGATAAGATGTTAAGCGAAAGTGGATGAGTGAGTGGGGGGAGGATCAACGGATGACTGTGCTGAACTGGATCGGACTACGATGCTTGCTTGTACGAGAGTGGAAGAAGGCTCTAAGGAGGCTGAACCCCTTCCGCTTGACGATGTGTGTGTGCGCACCGACCGAAGCTCGCCGCACTTGCAATATTTGAAAGTAGCCACCGAAGCTACAACCACCATGGCCCTGGCCACTAGTAGTGGGCCGCAGGCACAGATAGTGTCTGAGCGAAAGGCGGGGTTAAAGAAAGGAGGCAGACAAAGGGGTATGGTCGAGTGTAAATACATATTTCATACGATTGGTCCCTCTTTTCTAGTTACTTGGCCTTTCAGTACTGGCTGTGTGCATTTACTATGCGTGATACAATGAATCTTGTCGCACTTTCCCTTCATTAAGCACCTAGTTGTAGAACGAGTAAAGAAAAACAAAAAAATTTGCAAACCTATTTAAAAAAGGCTGTCAGCCCATATACATCTGTATAGCTGCTTGCCGATGCCGCTGTCGCATTGTTATATTCTATTATCCTGCTTTCCTATGTTCTGTGTTAGCGTCTTGTAGCTTATATAAGCTTACTCGATCGTTTCGAATTACATGAGTAAATATATAGTCTGACTTTGTAGACTGACGTGAATCGGATAGCAACTCGATGTTATGGGAACTGCCAGTAGATACATACGTATTGGGTAAGGTGCCCACTTAGAAAAAGAGAACAGAATGTGCAGTGTCAATATCGCTGCTGTTTTCTGACGGACGTATTGGTGGATCATCATTGCCGGGAGAACGGTACAGGGGTGGCTTTTGCTTGTGTGTGCTCTAGCCAGCCATGTGGACCCCGACCGGCAGTCCATCCAGCGAACCCCTCAAAACAGCCAGCCGCTCGCTTAATTGAGAACATGATGGAAGCACCGGATAATCGGGTTAGATCCGGTGGGCCCATGAACGATGAGGCGACGGAATTTACCGCTGTGGCTTGGATAGGGCAGCTCCAGTGCTAGCATGGGCATCCTCACGTCTGCTGCGGCCCCGCCAGCATGACTTTAGAGCAACAGCAGCCGGCACCACCACTTGTCTAGTGACGATAACCCAGTTATAATATATGATGAGCTACGTTTGTGAGTCGCGAGATATTCAGCGTTAGTTTGATGCTATAGCATGGTCAGGAGATAATCCGACCTGACCGAGATGACGTGATTAGGCGGAGGTGATGGACCCCAATCAGTATTCTACATGATGCAACATAGGTGGCGGGATATTTGAGTGATGAAAGCCGCAAGTTGAAAAGATGGCCGCAGAAAAAAGGAAGGAATAGACGGACAGTGTTTTAAATCGCTGGACCCTTCTATATTTTGCTGTAGCTATATCTCTGCCCTTCGCTTTCTGTTTTCGTAGGCCCAAATCAGTCGTAAGAAGCAGTATCCGTCGGTATGACAGTTTCGCTCTTTCGTAGCCTGTATGGGATACTAAGATTCTCGTATCTAACGTTGACGTCAAAAATTATTATTGTAGATTATTGAAACGCGATGATGGAACCATAGGAAATATCGTCAAGGCGTTAAGCTTTTTGTGTGTACGCACGATCTTAGCGGCAAATTCACTGGCTATTCCGTAGGATTCGTAAGGTACTCCCTGTTGTCGCCATTTGACTGATCTGTCTCGCCGAGCTGAGGCTCTTTCCATGACGGCACAATAAAGCGGTCATCGTCGCCATCATTATCCAATAAATGTTCTTATCATAATGCTACACGCGTACACCGATTCATCACAGGCGCACGGAGATTTGTGTGCGTTATCTCGATAAGTGGACTTTTCAAGAAGTCACCTATATATACGTTCTCGTGCTAGTATATATCCGAAGCCAATCACTAAACCATCAGCGATTTTGCCCATCTGCCGTGCCAAGGGACGAAATGAAGACATACGAATTCGCCATCGGCCATTGATAGATTTCATTTTTGCCGGTTTCCACCGTTATCGCGATTGTTCTTATCGTTGACGATAGTTATCAATATGAGAATCGACCACTCTTTTTATTCGCCATACTTAAGCAATATAGTATAATACATTGTTATAACCATTGACCATTGGCCGCCTGTTACAAAGAGCCATTATTATTATTTATACTCGATCTTATTATCGTTATCTCACACGATTCTTTACCATTTAGAGTATTAGTTTCAAAATCTATATAAAAACTACGCGTATCTATTCACTATACTCTGCAGCAGTGGTACGGCTGCTCATCGTATTGCCTGCCACTATTTTACTATTCTTCCCTCCACTATCGTATTACGTTAACAATTATCTATACAGAATAATAATATGGATATACTACGTCGATAACAGATGCTCTGTGCCGCTACGCATTCTAAAAATGCATGATTTGAACATGGCTGTCCGATATTTGACGTGTGAAAGTGAATCCTGCGTGAGAGCGATGTGTTGCGGCTAATTATCTGAAAGTCGCCGTTGTTGACGGTAGCCCGCCGCGGTGGCGACTAAGGCTGCCATTGCGTCTGTAATTGCCAATAGCACCGCAGCGCTCAGGGGCCTCGTAGGCTCCGAGACAACAAGCGACCATCAGCCGAGAAATAAGCATCTTGAATTAAACTATTTCATTACCTTGCTTTCTACCCAACATCCATCACGGCCTCTATCTGTCTGTTCTCCTCCCGGGCAAAAACGACGTTTGACATATTTGAGATGAAAAGTATATACGCACAAAATCACTCTGAAAATCCTCCTCCCCCTCCTCAAGCCTCTCGGGGGGTCTAACTTTCCATCGTCAACTAGTAAACGTCAACTGTCGATCATTCTGCTATCGTTTCTAGCTATGCCCGCTAAATTAGTTTAGCAAATTTACAGGTGGAAAATCTGTGTAAGGATGGCTGTCATCTACACAGCAATTGTTGGCGGGCTCTGCACAGCCAAAATTAAGGAAAACAAATGGCAGAGACTAACGGGCTATCGAGTGAGCGGAAAAAAGTAATGCGACCGTGAGATTATTATTAACAACATTAACAGTGACGATATACTGTGGAATACACACGCTAATACAATGTAAACCATTATAATTGTTACAACTTTCGTTCACAGACGTTCTTGTAACTAATTCAGTCTATTTCACGATTCGAGTAGAGTGAAATACGTATGTAGTGGTAAAATAAGCTACCTTTAGAACGCTCTGTCGTCCTGCAACGATGCAAACACATTTGATGGTGAAGAAGACTGTACCTCATCACATTTGATGAGCCTTAAATTACCGTTTATTGATCTAATTTACAGCTGAAGTTCTGTTACATCAAATGTGAACTACCAAAATAATATATGTAATCATGATGTTCGACGTTCTATTTGGATTTTTCATCCTCAGGTTACCTTAACAATATTCGCAGACCAAATCTGTAACGCTATTTGTCCTGGTATCCGATCTCTCTAGAAGTAGATTAGCCTACGGGTAGGGGCAAATCTCTGTCCTTGGGTCACCAATTCGTTGAAGTCAAGCTCCAACCCACTTGCAGGCACTGATACGACTGTTTTATGAAATGATCATAACAAAGTATGCCTAATATCTCCTGTAAGCACCTATCTTTGACGTGTATATGGATATATGCATTATAGAGAATATCGCCCTGCTTATATGATTGGGCTGGCCTCTCAATTCAGTTCTCTGTGCATCAGTTTACCTGGATGCGCCATCTGTTAACCTCTCTTAAGCAATAGCAGTTAATCATTCAGAAAGCCCGTCTGCCGTAAACGTTTTAAGTACGACTCGAGCGAAATTTTATGATTATATCGATCTTCGCTTGACTATACCAGCCTTCGGGCAGGTTTCATTTATTTCAGGCCGAAATTTCTTCATCGTTAACATATACAGGATTTTAATGATGATTGCAGGCCAACGACAACAACAACAACAACAACAACAATAATAATGGCGGCAGAAGCGGCATAAATAGTGTCAACAATACACTTAACATTTACGTCATATCAATGCTGCCCCTGATGGTGGAAGGGCATCATCAGACTCCTATGAGCACCGTCGTCATTCCGGCCGCTTCCTTCACATCATCGTTGGTTTGTTGTCGTTTCTGCCGCCGCTGTTGCTGTTAGCAGTAATGCCACTAGTGTTGCTTTTGCTGAAGTAATTTTTTTGTGTCTATGATCATATTCGTGTCTGGTGTTTGCTGGTTGATCTATCGGTCTATCGCCTGTCGGACACATGCGAATGACCCTGGCCAGCGCCCTTCTCTATTCTGTCCGCTGCCGCCGCTGCTGCTGGCTGCTTCATTCGTCGTTGGCCGAAATAAGTTATTACGCTGAAGCCGCCGCAACAGCCTCGGCGGCCGCGGCTGCTGCTATGGCTGAAAATACCCGCGCGCACGCACAGACTAGTTCAGACTGTCAGATGGACACCCAGCGAACCAACGTAGCCGTCGCTAAGTCGATCGTCGCTGTCGCCAGCAACGAAATGGTGCTCACTTACATCAATCGACGGGCGATGCTGATTTCAGCAAAACCAGCTTCGGGAGCTCAGGCAAGCTTCTAACGAAGCGTTGGGTTCCGTTGTACGGTGAGGCTCCATAGACAAGATCTAACCAAAGTCGCGGCCACTGCGAGAGCAGCGCCGCCCATGTAGCAGAAGCACTCTCAGGCCTTCGGTCTTCACGGTGGGTCCGTCTCCCTGATCTTCTTTCCTTCCTGGTCCGAAGAGAGTCGTCGACACAAAAGCGCGTAGATGAGAAAAAATGAACAGTAAAAGCGGTCTTCGGAGCGATGGACAAGTGAGCGGATAAACAAGCACTTCAGTGGCATCGGCCGCAACATTAACATCATGACTAAAACGACACCAACAACAGGGTTCACTGAGTGCTGCGCGACTAGAGGCGGGCCCCCCGAAGATCTAGCTAAACCAGTTCAACGGAACAGAATAGGCGAGTCAGTTCACCATCAAGTGGCCTTTCCGATTCCCCTTGAGTCTTACACATAGGTAGCAGCACAGTCAGCAACAGTAGCTAAAAGGCAAAATGTGTGCTCTTTCGGCCTGGGCCCTATCCTTAATCGCTGAGATCGTGTTGGCTCTCTGCTTTTCACATTAGAACATCGCTCGATGGCTGCTGCAGCAGATTTTTCACAGAACAGATCCGGAGGGGTTATTATGGCATTCTCCAGCGAGCGGACTTAGGCTAGAGAGGATTATGCCGGTTTTCGTTTCTTATGCCTATATCTGCTTTTCTGCCACCAGTGGTGTATACTTGCTTGGCTTAACCGATATTCAGGTATTACACACAGCCAGGTGTATGCTGTCGTGCCGAACAAAACGTCACAGGATGGACGTTACGTCTGTAGCGCGGCCCTAGTTGACAGGGGAAGATAAAAACAAACCATGAATCATCATTGTCAGCGCCATCATACCAGCAAAGGCCGCAGCGGAAGAGCATAAGTATATTTAACTTTCTAAATTAGCAGTTTGCCTTTACAACTATTGTCTGACTAACAGCAGAACAAATAAAAAGAAATATATATATATAGCATTGCAAGGCGACAATGGGTGGTTGGACGTTAGATTAAAAACTCGCTAACCAGCGGTAAAATAAAATCTGATCAAAATCAAAGCTTGATGTTATTGCTGATGATGCTGACGACGACGATGGCGTACTTTTCTAACTAAAAGCGAATGAACAGACATTGAGGAAGTTGGATGACATAAACGTATCCAAAGGGAGGCAATGTGACGCCAAAAATTGTTCCCACTGGTGTCTGTCGCATAATCAGGTAATTCAATTATCTGAGATATGAACTGCTCACCGATACTGATGTCGCTACAAGAAGATCTGAGCTCCGTCGGACAGTATGGTATGGAGTGATGTTACAGCTTTGCCATATCGACAGCTGGCATTGCTACACGCATTCATCATTAATTAATGTCACATTTGTCGTTGTCTAAGTTAAATAAGGCAACATTCTAATTTTTTGTTGATTTTTGTTGGTAATAGGCATAGTAAAAGTATGGAAGAAATGCCACCATCTGGGATCGGCTGTCCAGCTCCAAATTCTGCTGAGACCAGTGGCAACCACATCATTATGAGTATTTGCCGCGCTCGCGGCCAGGACGCTTGATGCAATGAAAATTGAAGAACAAGGCTATTTATCTTGTTGGACGCTCTCTCTCCATGATCATGTTCATGAACGGGAATCCGTTGGTCTTCGTTGTTTCTCACCGTCGTGTACTTTTGTCTTAGATAGTAGTCCCCAAAGAGACAAGATCCTAGAAGGTACACACACACAGTTATACAGTACACACCGCGCAAAGCCACTAAGTGGGTGTTAATGATGCCAATGAATCCCATCGCGGTCTCTATCTGTCCTACACTCTCGAGCATTGGCCTTAAGTTTCACCTCAATGACGACTAAACGACGTGGCAGACCAGAGCACAGTGGGTGGTCACTGTTGTTGTGGCTGTATCAGCTACAGTCTCTATCTTTGCGCAGGAGTGGTCAGCTCGACCACATACAGCCTTAGTACTGCGGCCTCTCGCTATTTCTTCCCCTTCAGGTCGATGTAGGCACAGGTCGGATTCTGACAGAGGCTTGCCGCTTTCTTGCTCCACGGAGAAGATATAACTGCATCGACAGGAGAACGATCTCTCCTTTTCCTGCTCTGTTCTGCTCTCTCTCAGCCACTTTATTACGCTATTGTAGTAAAAACTTTAACGGGCCGGTGACGTCCGGACGACTGCGTAGCGATAAGCTAGCATGATGCCACATGTCTACCCGCATGGTCTCCCACGGCCCATCCAGATCATGGACGAGGACTGCGGCTTGTTTCAATGTGGCGGAGATAGTTCTGTACTTTGTCTTCTTCTGCTTCTAGAAGACCTAACTGAGGATTATTGCTTTCTCTCTCTCTCTCTCTCTCTTCTCTCTTCTCTCTTCCTTGCTCCCCTTAGAAGATGTATGTTCTGTTAATGATCTCACCTCGTCCCTAGTCTGTAGTGGTTGTTTCCTCCAGGCAAATGTGGATACGAGGGTGCGTGTTCATGTGACAAACTTGTCTCATCGCTCAAAGTCTTTGGGTGGCACTCGTGTAGCAATAACCGCATCATCGTTATGATTGGCTAATGTAACGACAACAACAGCACCAGCAGAAGTAGCAATAACAATACTAGTCCAGAACATTTCAGGTGGGATACAGCTGGGTCCACTGTGGGTGTGATCGTCCAGAATGACTCTATAAACGGAGCAGGAGAGAAGCACGAGACAATCGAAGATCCGGGCGACCGGGGTTGCCGCCTTTTTTCCAGTGGCATTCATCTGTTCGGGAGGTCATTAGACGAGGGGAGAAAATCTTCTGAAATCAGGTACAGATAGTCGTTTAGAGGAGTTACGACTGCTCTGGGTAGCCGAAACAGAAAATTCCGAGCCCGAAGACGATGAGTTCTAAGTAACTTTGCGTTCTCGAGTATTCACTTCTGTTGGAAAAGTTATACACAGATAACACAGAAACAAATGTATGCAATTTACCTGCAACCGATTATGAAGCAAACATGTTTCTATTGCAATTTATCTACTTTTTGAAAGACCATTTCTCATAGGGCGTATAACGGAAGAATATTGTTGTCTAACTAAGATTCAATAAATGAACGTTTGTACATAACAATCAATGAAAATGAGATACGGCCACATTTTCAAATCGGTTGTACATCATACATTGCGCGCAGCTTTCGCCATCGTCCTGGTTCAAGCTTCGTGCTCACCTGGCTGGCGTTCACTCGACGGGGTGCCACCCACTAATAGTGTTCAGCAGGGCGGGAATTGAGGAACAAGAGGTTTCCAGCAATTTATGTTGTCACACCAACGCTTTCATGCACACACATCGATGGGGCGAACATCTCCCGTCGAAAGATTCGTATGCCGTCAAAAGAAGCTCCCGTTACAGTTCTGTGTCGCTTAAATCGCCCCATCGAATAACTTCAACAGACGCTCCGCATTGGCTCTATGCATATAGTTGTTGTGTGGAGAAAAGCGGATGCCGAATTGGCTATAACAGTCGCGTATTTTTGGACACGCACCGCAGCGCGCACCAATGTCTGATAGATAAAGTTCGAGACATTGAACTTAACTGGTTCATCTAGTCGCTAATGGTGCCTTCGATAAGAAATGCTCGCACGACACCGTGAATGCAATAAGTTTGATTGGAAATCTTTGCCTATAAGAATCACGGCGCTAGGTAGCTCATTTATGTATAATACGAAGGATCGCCATAATGAAGACAATAACAATTAAAATTATAATGCTGATAATAGCTATAATCATCGCCAATACGCTACTACAACTCTATTCAGTTACTTCAATTCACTCATTTCTGTCGACGCATCGCTGGCCGGCTTGAAGGTGCGCGCTACCGCAGACTTAGCCAGGCTAGCCAAGAGACAGTCTAACCCACATTGATGGTCTTCAGAGTTACGAGCACCCCTCCCCTACGCAGCTTCGAATATACATTATATTCATATCTATATATGCACATGTGCACGGTCACGGTATACATCCGTCTACATGAGCAACCAACAGCCAACACGGAGGACTGGTCGTCGCAACGGCGTCGCCACGCCACGGGACGATCGAGGCATTTTGCCTTTGCTAAACAGCTAGCCTCATAGGCAGCGGTTGTTAAAGGGACCGATTCTCGAAAACAACAACATTCACATAAAAATATTACTGGGCGTCGTCTGGTAGTGAACGACACGTGGGGACGTAGCCTGTCGTTTTATGGAGGCAACCGGTGCCGCACTAATCAGACAGGCCGCCTGCCCGCCCCTTCTAATCCGTCTGACTTGTCTAACTGGCCCAGCGCCCATTGGTGACCAGAATGTTTGTCTTTCTGGAACGTCTATCTACACCCACTTCGAGCACCAAACGCCTACCAGCAAACAGCACATACATTACGAGAATAACTATCCGTGTGTTCACGTCACTGCATAACGTCGTGTAACAACGGACCGCGATGCTGATAAGGAGCCGCTCACGTGACGGCACTTTTAGTCAATTCAGATTAGTACGCGTCGCCATGACGAGTATCAAACGTGTAGTTTGCGGTATCAACGATTAGCGATGGTTCCGACAGCGCCCATATAGAAAGAAAGGAGAAAAGCAGGCCGAAAAGCCATATGAAGATGACGAAGAAGAACCGATCTTCTGCACTTGAGCTCTCGGCATTTTATCATTCTACTTTTACCGAAAACATTCAAAGAGACGAAGCATCAATAATGCTAAAAAACATGTGGGAGGTGCGTACTCTTCTATGTGCATGTGTCGTATAGGTAAGGCACATTAAAATTTAAGTGGTGATACCCAAAGTGCCCCGAATTGCATTTATCAGCGTTTTTTACCAGCACCGGGCCTGTTTATGCTCTTCACATGGGTGAATTCACATGCATGGACAGGCATATTTCTGACACTGGGGGGCAACAGCAGCTATAAGTTTTTGATCGCAGCTAGGTCTCTTTCCCTCGATCCATCCTGTCCCGTCGTCTTGGCGCAAGCCCTCACATGAGTAAGATATGATGAACAATACTGTAATAAACACATGAACGTCGCTTCGTTGAGAGAACATAAAGACGTTTATATTCGAATACAAATTATTTTTGCTCTGAGCACAGTGAACAGCTCTACTACGATCCTATAATGGCACTCACAACGACGATTAGTATGAAATAACCATCGAAGTGAGCATCAGCAACAGTATCCGTCGTCCATCGGCGACAGCGGCGAAGATGTGAGGCCACAGGCGAAGCACCCACATCAGGCGGCGTTAGCGAAAGCCAAAGGAAGGAGAAACAGACTGACTTCACCTTACCAGAGCGCCCAAGAGGCACCAGATCGGCAGCGACGTGAGACAGGCCAAATGCAGCTTGTGGCGGCGCTAGGGACGGCCAATAGGCTTGAGCGACCGAACCGCCCAGGACGCGCCATCGCAGCATCATCGCGTACATACGCACAGCAAACTACGCATTTTAAGCAGGCTTGGACCTGGCTTTAACAATTAACTTTTTTATGTTCTTTGTCGATGCATGAAGCGTAAGCGATTGGCTCACTCAGGCTGGTCAAATTATTAAAAGCATTGTACTTTTTCCGATTTGCTTGAATCAATTGGTGACGGAGCAAATAATGGGAAGTAAATATGTGATTCAGTAAGCGGCTGACCGAGAGGATCGGATGCGGAATGTAATCCGGATTAGCTATTCTGGGGAATTGCCTTTTGGCTGGTAGCTAAAAGGTGTTTCGAAGTAGGTTAGCTAACTAACTAACGTATGCTCAGGTTACGAAAGCTATGCGTTACAAGGGTGGACAGTCGAAGAAGCGCGAGCTTCGAGCTGCTAGAAAGAAGAGAAAAGGGCGTTTGCAGATTATCTTTATGAGCTCCACTTTTCGGCTGCGATAGTGTTATTAGTAAGTAGCGAGCGGGACCCCATACAAATCGATGCCGTAAACACACATAAGCCAGTTTGTATTGACTATTTCTGATATTCCGCTAAACACACACGTATACGCGCGACGGAGCAACGTGTGTCATACGAACACAAGCAAGCACTCGTGCTTTTGAATTCACTAACCTGGGTCCTGCAAACATAGTCTAGTTGGACGCTGGTAGTTTCCTGCCTACACGGCACGTACGCGTGCAACAGTTGGGCCAGGTGTGCAGACCGCTGAAGCAAATGTACCCATAGTATTTGGCATGTGTAGCACAAGAACAGCGTAATATAGTGAACTTATAGAAGGGTATATAGTAGATATGTTCCACGTAGTAGAGACGAGTGTCGGCAGAACGCCGAGTATACTTGCCACTGCTGCCACAGAGACGTAAAACGACGTTTTTTTTTGCATGCGCACATTTATACTCCAGATAAACTACATCTGTACAAGTTTCTGTCTATAGACGTATTACAAAATAATGCGTTCCACTTTAATCAGGAGAAAACATCGGCCGATTGATTCAAACAGTCCTAAGAAACGAAGGGAACAGTAGCAATGCGAGTTTACTGTTGGTGTTGCTGCCGCGGTTCCGCCGCGAACGGTAACTTCAACTTCGAATGAACGTAACAAATTCTGTCACGTGACAGCCAACAAAGCAATGTCTCCTCAGTGCGAAAGTGACAATCGACTCTATAGCGTTGGTCCTCGAGCGAGCATGCTCCACTGTAGAATACAAGCTGGAAATAAATGATTATCGAAGACCAAGTATTTGTCGAATAGCGTCGCACACAGGCTTAATCGCGGAGACACAGTTTCATGGTCGCATAAAAGCTTGTCTATAACAAACTAGATAAGGCCCGTCCAGGAAGAAGTTGACACCACTTTATCAGCGTAAACCTATAATGATTCGTCTGTCGTCGACTACACGAAGACAAATCGAAAAAATGCTCAAACAGACGGACTCGTCAGGTAGCTAGACCCGGAATATATGTGTTATTGAAACTTGGCCTACATACATGGCCGTGTCCCATGAACTAATACAAACCATATCACTTCCGGCAGATACGAAGACGCGTGGATTCTAGAGTCTGAGACAAATGTATAGTAATTAATAGTGACCTTTATAGCCATCAACCGCAGGCTGATACACCAGCGATTGCTGATCCTCGTAGCTTTGACCAGCGAAGTTCCAATGGACATTTTGTTCGTCGTCATCTGCTATTGATTTACTCATTGAATAAATTTGTTGCAAATCCTCTTTATTTGGTAACAAGAACAGATATAGTAAATATTATAACTACGATCTGATAGCCTCTGCTGGTTGATGCTCATTAGAAGATACAAGGGCGATATCTAACGACCTGCATTACAGGTTTCTATTAACGTGGAGCAATTTCTCATATCAAATTAGTGATATTGTGCTTCTTAATTAAAAATGAATTGAATTTTCCAGAAGGACGTTCGATGGTAGCAAAGATTACTATTGCACATAGCCAAGACGACTTAATTTTATGTATCTATAATCGTCTTTTTGTCTTGAGATAGTTATGTAATCGAAAGGCTGGCAAGCGAATATCTGAAAGAGTAGTGACAAACGATTTTATAGAAAATGATGGTCGGTAGAGGGCGGTGTTAAATTTATTTTCTAGTGCATTCATTTACTCCTGAGCTTTGTCGTATATAGAGACCGGGAGAGCAGACGAAAAAGGATATTGCTTTGTTTGCAAACGCGAATTGCTTTGTTTCTAAATGAGCTCACATTATATAACATTGTTCTTATATGCAGTGAAACAAGCGATAGTCCTTCGTGTATGGGTATTCACTTCGGCGTTGTAACAGATAAAGGTTACGTTTTATTTCGTAGCCGCCGGCTCATTCACATGTCCGTGAATGAAACGAGCAGGAATTTTTTCTCGTAGTGAAAAATCTACTTTACACTTTCATTTGGCGTCGTCGGCTTGCCTTTCGGAGACGCATAATGAAAACTCCTAACCGAGTCATGTAGTGGGCCAACAAATGCGACTATTCCACGTTCAACTAGCGTCGTTCGCAGATCATCACAACTTTTTTCTAACAACAATGTATAATAATACTATGTTGCTATACTTGACCGACTACGCCTATATAAACATTAAACACAATCCCACATTTTGAAAGGAGGAATAATAATAATAACAAAACGATTAGTAACAGCGAATACAAAAGCTTGTGTTTGTTTCTCCTGCATTTTGACTGACTTTACTAACAATCCCTGTTATTACAATTGTTACGACCATTTGTATGCCTTCAACGTCTATTCCGCGGAATTGCTGGTAACAAAAAAAGCCTCATTCTGTTTTCCAAGACATCCACTTGTAAAGGCCTCTTGAGAGAGTACGGTAGACCGACCAGGTAATCTGTGACACGATGCGCGTGTCTCCGTCTCTGGTCGCAAACAAAGGATGAAATCAGCTACAACTAAAAATGCCTACGTGAACATTTTCTTTTAGCCTAATGCCACTGTTATTCATGTTTATATTATTATTTTTATTACAGTAACAACACCGACTACAATTTCGTGTATATAATGATAATTATCAAAATATAAATGGGATTATTAAAACATAGAATATCTTTCGTCAAGCTCTATTCTTGTCCCTTGCGTCGTTCTCCCAAAGCCACGCATACCACACGTATCGATCTGGCCATTGATTTTTCTTCGATATTAATTAATCGTAATAAAATATATATACGTATCGCATGGTTCGCGTTTTCTCGGCTCTCAAAGCTACATAATATCTTCGTATAAAATCTTTGCCTCGCGGGTATTCCCGTCCCGTTTGTTTGATCGTGTCTCTTTCCATCATCACTATTTCGCGTTTACTGGATTTTCTTTTTTGATTAAAAATGATTGTAATCAATCCTATTGTATTGCTATCTACCAGGGAAAGTCTGCACGTTAAACTCTTCTCTCTGCCGCCTTTCCGACTCGGCCTTGCCTTTATTAGGGGCTTTCTTCGAAAATATCGAGGAAGTGAACAGCATTTGCCGCCGCTGTCGCTATCCTGCTAATAACATAGAGAGAAAGATATATTGATGCAACTGGCTCTGCCAGCTAGAACAAACGTATGAACGAACAAACAGCTGCGAGATCGCGGTTCTCGCTTATCCGAGCGATTTCGATCGTCAGTGGAACGATATGGGGACACGATGTGAGCGACGTAACGTATGTGTATAAATATTCTTCCATACCATTGCTCGCTGCTAGCCTCAGGCACGGTATTATCGCCTAAAAGGTAAAAGGGCATAGATTTAAATCCACAGACACTGAGGGATGTTTAGGTGGAAGGCTGATCGTTGAGAATCCACCAGTTGCTATAGAACAGGGAAGACAATTTGAATTGATAGAATCCGAATCATGCGGTGTATGTACATACATACATATGGATATTATGGGCAGATAGGTTAGCTCATAAACACCTTGAAATCATTGGATATCTAATGCATTTGGGGAAGCGGAGTCGTCGTTGTTGTTGTCGCTAGAATACGTTAAAAAAAAAAGCCAAAGATCTTTTATAATAAACTATTATAAATAGAATAATGGGGCGTAACATGGAAAAAAACAACCCAGGCGACTCTTACAGTGATCGGTTAAATAGCAGTGCTGTAGTAATGATGTCGATAGCTACAATATTGTGAATTCATTCATATAATAAACGTATGTTTTTGTGTTTCTCGTTTTCTACAATTACAGGTCCCCGGTCAAAGAGGACGAAACGTAAGGAGAAGTCTGATGAAAAACGTCCCCGAACAGCCTTTACCGCCGAACAGCTTCAGCGACTCAAGAAAGAGTTCCAGGACAACCGGTAATAACGTATTCGTTAAGGAACTTTGCCGACTTCTAGAATCTAGGGAAAAATTAAACAATGGCGAAATTTACCAGTGTGCATTTGTCTTGTTAACTCGTATCTGACTGATGTTGACTGAGGAACTGACAATGCAGTATCCTAGGCGAATTTCTCAAATGGGAAGATTAAGGCACTTTTGTCTGTCGCCTCTGTTTGATTTGAGCTTTTGACGGTGGTAACAATTTTCATTGACGATCTAAAGCACCAGAAACCTGTTTGCTTTGTAGCCCTCCCTGTGCAGGACATGAAGCACCTTACGGAGCCTGAACTATTGAACGCTGCCTGCCTCGTTATTGCTCCGAAGGCACGGTTATATTAATCATCCCGCATGTTTCCTTTATATGGTGTCCATTAAGATTCCGTTCCGTAAGGGTGCGATTTCCATAAAGAGTCGACCTACGTCCGAACCGTCCTCTATAACCAATACCGCCGCCCTTCTATTACTACAATAGAGATAAGGGCAACAAAATTAGCCTCACACTAGTTATGTTAAAGTGAAACATTCGCAAACGCGCATATCTACATTTCGGAAGGACGCATAAAAATATGTGCCGTCGCTCATATAATAACTATTATATCGGGGAATATTCCAAAAGGGCATATTTTAATTATCTGAGGACGAGACAGTGGCAGCAGTATCATTGATGCAAATATATGCAACCTCTAAAACGATTATATATTTGGTTGGTATACGAGACGCTTAGACGCTTTCTCGGTAGTGGGCATATAGGCGCCCTCCATACCGGTGGACTCTGTTTGACCACGTAGGAAACTGCTGGGCTGGGTTGTGATGCGATACACAGTTGTTTTTATTAACCAGACAAACTCAGATAGATCCGACACACGCATCCGTACACATGTTATGGTTATATCTATTATGCAGAGTCTCTGGCTGAGTGGCAAGACGGATCCACTTTCGGGAATCAAATACTTATTGTATAGAGGTAATAACATTACGGCTACTTTTTGGGAATACGATTGCCGCCGGCGTTTCGTATTGTCTGACCATCTAATGCATGTTTAGCTAACCAAATCAAAATCACGGCACAGACTCGTCGCAAAAGAGAAAACTCTTTATATCAACGATCCGATGGCGGTCGGTTGCATATTTTCCGACATGCTAGTCAATATCGATGTCCGTTAGTGTTTGGCAGACCTCAGGTCCCTTCATGAAAACTGAATGGGGCTGATAGAAAAGGGGTTACTCTAGTAAGCAGGACGAGAACGTTCCCCCTGCTGAATTAGGAGCAACAGTAAAATAGTGGGATCCAGCCGAAATCGAAGCGCCCGCTTCGAGAGACAATCGTTAGAAATAAATTAGCTACGAGGCTGATCGTATCTCTTGGGTCTTCCCTTTATAACGCTTGTTGTAACACAGGTATTGCCTGCTATTATTTAATATGCACGACCGTAGAGCGTTGTCTTTCCTTTACGCCACTAACCTAATGAGCATATATATATATATATATATATATATATATGAACCTCTATTGTCTTAGAAAAGAAATTACAAATGAGATAGCTGCAAATGGGCTTTAATAAATCAAAATCGATCGACACTGGGCCAAGCCTTACAGCATCGTAGTTAATAACAGTTGCGAAACAGTACTATAAAGTAGGAGTACTGCATGACATCAAACATCTCACAGGCTCTAAACAAATAGCTATTCGTGCTACCGTTGGACACCATCTCAACCTTCGTGTATCTACAGCCACAATGATAATGATTCATATCTAACAAATATAGTATACATCAATAATACATGCATATCTCAGTAGATAATAAGTATCTGATGAGCTCCAGGAGCGGACGAAATGGAGGCGCAACAAACAAAATAAGTGTCGATTTCATTATCTCGTAGCTAATTATCCATAGATGGAATGGTGGTAGATCGAGAATATTCCGAATGGAACCCGACTGTAGTCTTAGTTAGCCATTGTCGAGCATCTTAAGCGTCAATGTTCAAGCTGAACGAAATATAGATATGCTAAATGTTAGTATGTGTGTTTGTCGTGGCCTACCTTGCTTTTCAGATACTTGACAGAAAAGCGTCGACAGGACCTGGCGTCGGAACTAGGATTGAATGAGTCTCAGATTAAGATTTGGTTCCAAAATAAACGCGCCAAGCTTAAAAAGTCTACGGGACGACCTAATCCGCTCGCGTTGGAGCTCATGGCTCAAGGTAATCAATGTAACCAAATGATACATGCTCACTCATTTGCTATTAGTCATCCTATCTTCTGTCATGTATTTCCCATTACTCATTGGATGAAAGATATCTGTATCCGTAAGTTACGTCTAGTCAGTCACTAGTTTATCTGTTATTAAAATGGAATGTCACTTTGTCCCCTGAATTTAATTAAGTTTATTTCTTTTTTCCGTACTCACACAACGAGGAACTGTTGAAAATCGCTGATGAAAATGATGTTGAGTAACTAGCGCCTGTTTCAGCTGCGATGGGCAAGCCATCGTAGCTGTAATTCAAGAAAAAGAAACAACTGGGTTGCCGTTCGTGGTATGATCCGGCTGTTTCCTTGAAGTACCGAAAATCCTAGTAGATCTCATAAGCACGCCCGCTAGGTCGCTGGCAGAGACGGATAGATGTACTCATTGCGTACATCTTGATCTGTAGGATCTGTTGGGAGGGCCTGATAGCTATAGATAAATATGTCGATGTTGTTTAGTGACATAACAGTCTATCAAGAAGACGTAACCGAATTCTATCGATTTAAACTGATATAATCTGAATCGTCAAAGTGTCGATTCGTCTTCACCAGACTCCCTTGTTACGCAATAGAACCAGACGATTCCGTCCGCCGAGGATTATGACTCTGGTTAAATCGAGTCGTTCTTTCGTCTATTTGTGAGTTCAACCATAGGACTATAAGGACCAATTCCACTAATTTGACAGGCATCATTCCATTCATAAGGCAGTCATGAGACGGCCTTGTGTTTACATGCTGACGTTCTATTAGTGATGATTGAATCATGGCTGATGGTAGTACTTACTGCTTAGGGACAGACCATACCGAAATTTGGCCTTTGACGCGAGGAGATAAAATGCAATGGAAGCGAAACAGATTCACAGTCCGTATAGTAGACCTTGTAAGCAACTATATCGAGATATATAGTTGTTCACTCGAAAATCGATGATCAGCGAAGGAGACACATGACAAAAAGCAATTGATCGTAGAAGTACCGTCAAAAAAATACTGATCGGAGGAAAAACATCGCGTGAAAATGCACGTACGGAAGAGGATCATCATCAACATTGAACAACGTACATAACTCTTAGTGTTAAAACAAATGCTACATGATAATAGTTCCTCGTGTTTTTCTTGTTCTTGGACATAGTGGTCACGCTCAGGACGATCTCCAACAAACCTATTAAAAACTAATTCTGACGCTCGTCAAACGAACCAAACGGACTCTGAATGATAATGCCCTCCATCATGCCAGATATTAAATGACTCCTACACAGTCATTATGATCGCTGTACATGTCATAGTTGCAATATTTATAAAATACCGTAACGAACAATACCGAATAGATTTTACTTTTTCTGTTTTGCAGGACTATATAATCACACGACGGCCGGTGACGATGGAGGGAGTAGCAGCTAGGCAGTTGCTAGAATATGCACAGAGCACTGAGTATGCGTAAAAGCTAATCCTCGATACAACTAATTATCATTACGCAACAACCACAGTATAATCTACTCTAACGGCGTAAAAATTAGCGAGCAAAGGTAATGGGGAAATGTCGCTCGCTGTCGTGTCGGAACGGGATAAAATCGAGCACGTGCGTATAATAGGTAGGCTGACTATTATGGACTACTACTAGTGCACGTCGAAAATGGCTTTGCCTTAAATAGGCGGAGTGATCGGTGGACAGCAGCTATCACGCTTTCGAACTGCAGGCTAGCGATACATTCGTCTGTAGTTCCTATGGAGGTATACATAGATTAGCTGGTAACCAGTGACCGTCTGCTTAGGGTGGTCATGTGCAGTTAGCTGTACGGCCGCCGACCACGGCCGAACTTAGTAGCGAGACGTGAACTCTCTCAGAAAGGATCGCAATAGTGATCTTGAACACTCAAAGCTTATACGCCAGTATATGTGCATGTATCCTTATACAGATGAGATTACGGAGCAAAAAAGCAAAGGCGACTAGGGACAAGTACTAGGCAACCAATATGAACGTCTTTAGGAGGTTCAGTTACGTAAACGGATGGTGAAACAGGTACTACTCTGCGGCATACACTGTGCAGCGGGATCTTTGAAGGTAGATATAATATCGTTAGCGTAACCGGAAAGGATATGGAGAACTTTCCCCAACTGGTGAGAATAAAGTGGTCTATAAGGGTAAAAATGATATGTGCGATGTACAGTTTATGGCTGTGCATGAGTGCTTAAGGAAGCGGTCATGTATATGCGTGTCGAACGTCTGCGCGGATCTTGTTTGCGTAGACCAATGCGAGGATGGACAGAGCTGTTAATTTAATGCGAATACCTGGTATCTAGTAGACATTTTTTCTCAAATAATTTAGTTGATCATAAACCATGTAGCCAAGCCAGTGTCAACTGTACGACAGCTGCTAAGAGCCAGTGAAGCTGTGTTACATTCGAAATTAGCGAAAAACCCGCGCACTTCTTAAGCGCATATGACAGTCGAATGGTAACATATGACACAAATCCTTATAATAATTATGATGGTATGTATGGATGCATGTATGGGAAAGCTATATTACTGAAGCTCCGCTTATGGTGGTCTCAATAACATATACCTATTGGTCGAGGAAAAAGAAAACATCGACACGATCATACATGAAGACGGAGGAGGGCCTGCATACACCGCAATGATGTTGAGAATGATCGTGTTCAAAACCGTTCTAAGAACAAAACTATTCCCTAAACTAGAAAGCTGCCCGGCGCACAGATAAAACTGGATCACACACAGAACAAGCGAGTAGAATTAAAGACGTGTAGACATATGCACCAGAAACGATATAGACAACTGAATAACAAGACAAAAAAAAAAGTTTATGGAAAGTAATTTTGTTTGCCATTGAAACGCAATCACAACGAACGAATCAACAAACGATATTCTGCTGATAATAACGCATTGATCAGCTTATGTTTAAAAGCGTTCGAGGTCAGAAACGGGATGGGACCGTTCACCTATAAATACAACTTCTGGCCTTTGTTTGATCCCGATGTAAACTATTGACAAGGACGAACCCGAACAACGAACGGGGAAAGAAAGAGAGACGTTGAGAGAACGCCAGAAGAAGCAAATTAGCCGCTAATCAACAATCGGTTTTACGCAATGCACGCCGATTAAATAAAAGACAAACGACGCGCGTAAACAAACATAAATGGGCCACAGTAAAAAACAGGGAAATGCACTCGGGAAGGGGGAACCATTTAGAAAGCAGCGGATACATCACAACTCGACCGAAGGAATTAACATAGAAACAATTGTAATAACACATAGCCACACACACTCATATGCCTCTTTCCTTGTGAAATACATATTATATAATATGGAAGGGATGGTGATAATGATCATCGCCATTATGACCAGCTTACAATGATTGTGAAGGAAATCTTCCTCTCCTATTGGAAAGCTTGAAACCGAGTCTCGAGGGAGAAGATTCTTTTACCTAGCTATATATATATATATATATATATATATATATAGAAGGATAAAAGTGCTCGAGCGCACTTAATTCATGGACATCAAAGCAGACACAGGTGGCGAGAATAACCGTAACCATGGGAGCCAGTTAAAATTAGAAATCTGCTTGACCCCTTTGTCCCCTTCCGTTCTTCTTCAAGCGAATATGTGGTAAACAGAGATCATGGACACATATATAGAAATATTACCGACTAATTATTACATGCTTACATCACTGACGCCATATAATGAAGCGATGATAATAATAATGATAATAATAATAATAATAATGATGATAATATTAACAATGAGAAAAGAGGAAAAGGATGAAGATACTGATGGTCATTACGGTAGGAATGCCCGTGACGGCAATGAAGATATATATCTGGGGTGTAACGGTAATAATACGGGAAATGATGAGGATGCGACGAGCTGATAATGGCGAAGTAAAGGACGCGACAAGGAAGAACTACGACGATATCAAGACGTCGATTATGAAGTATATAAGGTCAGAGGAAAAGTGGAGAACATAATAAATTTTGCAATTGTATGTTGAAATCAAAAGCTGTTTTCTTTTAAGACGATATTTACCAGGGTGTTTGTACGTGGTCACAGTGTTTTTTAATGGCTATGAGGTGCAAGTAGATCAGCTTCTTTTTTTCTTTCTCTTTTTTAACTCCTTCGGTTATTCTTTCTGTGTGAAGCTTTTGAAATTGCCTCTTTTAGGTATAACGTCAAGGACCTGCCCTCCACAAAAGACCTAACCAGGCTTGGTCTCGCTGGTCTATGAAACGGCACAGTAACCATTACATGAGTTTTTCTTTTTTCCCCAATTCTTTTGCCTTCCTAATTTTTGCCAACGTTGAGATTTGAACCAGCACGACAGCAGGCTTGTTAGTTATTATCACAATAGCAACGCACTCGAAAACACGTGCATTAGCTAGCCAGACCACACCGCGCCATTAAAAACATAAACCAAAACACTTCTCCGTTTATGTCGATAAGCTTTTTAAAATTTACATCTAGATGCTTTTTCGTTTGTTTCCAGTAGACCTCTATTTATTTACAACTGTCTGACGACAAAGCAACGATATAAAAAACCGTTGACATTATTGAAATGGGTCCGTAAATTGTCGCGGATAGTTTTATCGGAAAAAATTGTTGTTGTTGTTGGACCTTGCAAAAGACAATTTTAACTTACCCGAACTCTGAGCACATCTACTGCTCCATCTTTGTGCAACGAAACTTGGCTTATCTACTACCGTAGCTTTACCAAATACTATAGACACCTTCCCACCAATCCCACTAATAAAAAAAATAACTCAATTTTGAACTCTACAGAGTCAATCTAACGCCTGTCTTTAGCTAAATATTAAAACAAACAATGCATGTCACTGACCGATCTTTGGAGATAATTTCCAACTTCTGGGGTACGTAATTTTGTCAACAAGTAAATTTGTCACATTTTTATATTTTAAACAAATTATTCTTTACTACCACAGGACACAATTTCTCGATATGATCACCCGACATTGTCTTCTTCTTCCTGTGTATATACGAGTATCCTTGTAGAATAATCCTGTTCCTATGAACAGATCAGATGGCACGTTAAATGTGGAAAAGAAGCTTTTGGACGAGTCGCCGGACCCGGGATGGTCAGCAGTCGATCGCCATTACTGTCCTCTCTGCGCGAGCTGATTTGGAAACAGATGGATACCGACAACAATAGAACGCTCACTGAATAACTTGACCCATGATAGGATACGGCAATCCCGGGTTTCTTGCAAGAGACGCACGGTCGTGATGAGCTCAAAATGTTGACGACGGCCGAAATGCTCACACAATATTTTGCCTTCAGCTCAGTCTCCTACAGCTAGTAAAAAATTACTGTAGAATGACTTGAGCATAATCGGGGCCGTTACACGAAGGCATGATAAGCGTGCTCCTGCTGCTGAACGGACTTTTGTTATGTTGTGTACCGTAATTTATAAGCACGCTAAATCCTATGTCCACGTCGACACACTTATATGCTATATGTCTATGAAAATTTGACGCATGAATCATTTCCGTCGCGTGCAACGTTCTATGAAATATGTATAAGAACGATGCGTTCCCTAGTGCGGCCGGCATTCTAGATAGTCATGCATTGATGTTTCAGTAACTACAAAATCATCTTCGTGTACTTTCTATGTGTATTGAATACTATTAACTCTCCTGGGATAGTATGCCCTTTACCGGTAATATTATTTAATTAATTTAAACGTACATTTCATTGGGACTCATTCTTTTGTCTATTAAAGTTCAACTTATTTTCGACGCATGTTAAGGACTGAAAAATCTGGTACAAATCAGCGTTTTGCTCGTACTACTACAGAAAAATACTAAATTGTCCAAAAAAGCAGTGGCCGTTTCAAAGGCAACGTTCAAGCGATTAGTTGTGGTAGGCCACTTTAAGGACGATTCGATCTCGTCACTTCTCTCGAAAGTTTCAGCAATGGCCAAATTCATTTTTTGCATTCATTCTCATTGCATCCCAGCGTCGAGGGTCTTCTTGTAGCCAACTTTCCTTCGAATGTTTAATGCTGGACGCTTACTTGCTTAGTTCTTTCTTGAATAATGGATTCTTTTCGTAATTGAATCAGCACTTTTTGTAGTGCTGAACTCTTTTTGTAGAGTTCCTCGCATCGAAATTTCCGTTTCGAAAAAGCCGTTTGCTCCGATAACGCATCTTGGCCATAAAGAGCAGAATTTGTCTTTTCATCGTGATGAAATTATAAGCAAGGCGCTCGATCTTGAATCTGAATTAAGCCAGTTCATCAACGTTAGTACGTCTACTACTGCTTAGTCTCAGCCTTCGAATCATATCACTATCAACCCGGGCCACACTGCCTGAAACACGTGACTCTGAGGCCATTTAGCTAGAAAAAAAGACGGTTAATACTTTCTCGACAAGGATATGTTCACCTATACGTATATGCGAACTGCTATACGCAATACGTGTACGTTAACCCTTGTTATTAATTGTTTTGCACATTGATTGATATTGGTCATAATTCGACAAATGATATATATATAGAATATCTGCTTAGTTAGTCGGACCATCCATCCGTCTGGGTAGATCAGTCGGATGGAACGTCTAACGGCGAGAGTGGACATAGAACTCAGGACATTCAGGTGGATCGAAGTCCTTCTTACGCTCTCCCGCTGCTCTTTTTGAATGCCAAGTTCTCTACAACTAATCCGTATTCTACATAACATGAAAAGCACATGAACATATACACGCGCATGACGACCTACGATTCCCGACGGGATGTTCATTGCCGTCATATAGCGGCCAGCAATCGGTAGCTGTACGGAATAAGCGGAATGACACAGCGTACCGCATCGTGCCTGATAGGCTAAATCTATTCTTGTATCTATATGATATCTATTTTTAAAATCTTTGAAAATTGTCCAGGGATAATACGGTAAAAAGCTTCACATACAAGTGAAGGACCGTCTCTATCTATGTACATATGGATACCCGTCATTTACGAACTCTACTGTCTCAGTACACCGAATTAATTATACCAGCACGCAGGGCAGTGTCAAGACAAAGCCATTCACTGCATGACGAGCACGTGAGCTTATTGTCAGTCGATAATCCTGCGCCAATCTCGACTTCAACAGATGTGTTTGAAATCTCCGATTATAAGGCACAACCCATGTCCTAACTTGTATGTTCCTGCTTCTACGCCCGATTCACTGAAACTGGGCTGGTTCCATGCGTAGAAGCCGAGCCGGACGATCTTTAACAGTAGTTACAATGAACACTATAGTACATGTATTGCGTCTATGTCGCTGCCTCCTGCAGACCCTCCTGCTCCCACGAGTTTTCTCTATGCATACATGTCTATCTATGCATGCACAGACAGGCATGCATACACTCTAGATGTGTTTATACAAACACGACGGTAAAGCGGTAGCACACGACGCTGCACCCCTAAACTATATGCCATATCCCTAGAATCGCCCTCTCCTTTACTTCTCGCTTAATTTATATATAACACCCTTGTAATTGGTAGTCGTTGCAAAGCGTCGTCGCTATCCCCATTATTATCGTCATCATCATCATCGACAATAGCAACGACATCGTCCGTTATTCATTGGCAGTGTCATCTGCGCGCAAAGGACGGGATTAGGACTAACATCTGCTCAGCTGTCGGTCCATGTACATCGCTATAGGACGCCTCAGCAGCACGAGACATCACCAAGGCCACGAACATATCTGTGAAGACTAAATACGCCCGATAGTGGTAGGACGAAAACCATTGCAAGTAAGTTGTTAAAACCTCGAAGCGCTGCCTGTTGCATCTAACGGCAGCGGCAGGACGATCAACAGTTGTTGTTGCTATTAACATAATGACGTAGAAAAAGCAGACCTAAAGAGATCTGGTTAAGTTTAGCTTAGAAATGGCGTTATTATTAGAAAAATATCACAGAATTAGTGAAGCCAGTATATAAATGCGTCCTGCATAGATACAGTGAATGTACTACCAGATAAGGTTTCGGCTATATAACAGCTGTCTGAATAAGGCTGCGTTTGCTAGAGTCAAGGAATGAACTGATAGCTCGTAAATATAACTAGCTTATATATAAGCGAGGTTATGATTCTAGGTGACAATATGATGCTTATACATAATATTTCCTTACTCTTGCCTAAAACATAGCGGTTTCCCTGGCTTATTTCCTTTGTTTTAAATTCCCATAGCGTTGTTAAGTCGCTTAAAACTCTATCAGGTACTGTCGCTACACGCTGACCGGCGACCGTTGTCGCCTATCCAAACAAAAACTGGCTATAGGAAAATGAAAACGACAAATGAGTTACGCGCGAGACAAAAATATTACGACAGTTCTCTAATGTGACCTTCTACGGGAAATGAACGAATTACCGCCCGACAGTTACAACCAGCCAGACTACGACCAAGCACCATCACGCACCTGAACACGTTTTAGAGTGAGCTGATCTTACTGTCATACGATCCGGCAAGCGACGACTCCATTTAAAGCTTCATCGTCCGGAGTTCTTATATATAAAGACTTCAGTAAGAATCTACATTGCATCATATAATGGCGCGCTGGTGTTATACGTGCTGTATGAGTATGTGAAGCGAGCGTCAACAAAGCTACTGATCATCTGCACCTTTTTGCCAGACAAGATCGTTTTAGTGCTGTACCTCTTCCAAAACACGGGCCAGGCCCCGCCCATATATCCCGGAGACTCCGCCCTATTCGATCTTCATACCAGCTTGCTCGCCTTCTCCATGGGAGATTCTAGTGGGCTGGTCCTAAGGCTTGTGGCGTTGGGTGACGAGCATAGCAGCTAAGTGCCTATGGCGCGTCTGACGAGCGAATCGCAGCCAACGGCTGGGGAACGGAGGTTCGTTCGGTTCAACTCTCGTGCAGCTAAGGACCATCGCTGTTAACCGTAAACTGGCTGTGGTGACCGTATCACCACAAGCGAAATACATGGAACTATTATAGAAAAGCACCTACATAGAACCTTCTGCGCTCAATTCCCCATCTAGCTTCTTCTTGGTTGGAGCCGGTGTCGACTGTCGTCTGCTAGAGGGTCCAGTTTGCTTGCTATTTGATTGTGTTTCTAACTTCCATTGTCGGCCGTGTGCACCCAGCCAATTGGTCCCTCATAACTCATATGTATTGCGCTCGTTCATTTCACTACATCCAGACTTTCGCCGACGCGTGAACGGGGCTGAAAGAGATATAGAGGGAAGTAGGAAAGGGTGCCCGCTGATGCGACGGAAGAAAAGCGACGACATCGACGAAGCTGCCGAACAGTCGGGTAAGCACTTGGCTATTACATGTAAGAACTTAGATGTTTCGAAGTTGCTGGTATGGCAATTAGCGCAGGTAAATAGAACGGCCTAATCACTTCTGTTTCTATTCCTGCCCCCCGAAGCGGTGGTGCACACCTCCAGCTCTCTCGCCTTGTCTGTCCCATGATGACGGTTGCCAATGGCACCCAACGGCTGACGC
Source organism: Varroa destructor (assembly GCF_002443255.2). Classification (NCBI taxonomy): domain Eukaryota; kingdom Metazoa; phylum Arthropoda; class Arachnida; order Mesostigmata; family Varroidae; genus Varroa; species Varroa destructor. Next base: position 18,555,643 of record NW_019211458.1, read on the forward strand.
GATGCCTGCCAATACAGGCTGATGTGAGATGCATCTAGCGTAGAATCCTCCACTCGTAACTTAGGGGCGTGCAACCCCAAATAAGAGAGTCGGGAACTAGCGAATCTCTCACTATACTGTATAGCCGCGTATAGTCACTAGTAGAGTACGACGAATGAACGCCTCTTTGCTTCATTCCAACAGAGAAGACAGAGAGTTAAATAAGAACGTAGGCGTATCTCGCGGATCATCGGCATGCACAGAGGTAAGGCATACATTCTGTTGCGCCCCCTCATATAGGTATAGACGCACAAAAATGTATGCGCATATAGAAGTACGAGGTTCGCAAGCTCTCTTTTCTTTAATCAACGATGGGCGTGGGTTGAGGTGGAGGTGACAAGATAATGGCAAGGTAATGATGGCTTGCGCCAGTCACCACAAAGCATACAGCCTACAGTGAAGCTGATGATCATACGCAGGCAGTTGGTAATGTTTAGAGGCTGCTGTCGGCTCGTATGTTATCTCTGAAGAGATATATTGTACTGTACGGAACAATGGATTTATGCTAGTTATAAGCTGGCTAAGCTGGAACGGTGTACCTGTTCGCAGGGGATAGTAGTCTGCGATAAACGGCTACGGTACGATTAATAGTGGAGGTCGGCCCCCGTGGCGCAGGAAGAGCCAGTTTGACCGATGGCATCATACACTATAGATAATGGTACTAATAAATATGAACGAGATATTAGGCAGTACATGTAAGGAGTGTAGTTTCTAAATAACGGAAATTGTGAACGGATAAAGGCAGAAGAATGTACATGAGGGCGTTATAATATTATAGCATCGTTATGCGTGTACAGGTTTTACTTTTCTGGCAAGAGCTGGAACCTTTCATCAGTACCTTTAAAATGAGCAAGTTTCTCACACAGTGCAGATAAGTTTTAAATAAATATATTATTAAATAAATATTGATATCTTGGCTTAATAGCTAAAAGCTCTGTCTTTATTCTTTGCTAGACACAAGAAAAATATGCGGCGAAGGTGAATGGATGACACTGGAATAATTGCGTGACATTTACAACTCCAAATGTATGGGTAATGGGAAAATGGCGAGTGGTTGGTAAATGTTAAGGCAGGCAACTTTGGCTACACAACGGTCCCTGTCAGTTTAGAGTAATCAACCATATTATCACTAATATTGATTAGAGTTCTAACGGTTTTACTATATTAAAACGTACTGAACAAGTAAACACTTTTCTAAAAACCACCTGTGACGTTCAAACAGGTTTGCGTGTACCGCTTACCCCCGAATAGAGATTTCAACTCTTTTTCGGGCAACCCTGCGTATGATTGATCTTTTTCATTTAAGCTAAAAATCATTTAAGCTAAAAATCTTTAGCAGTGACCTATAGCATCAATATAATTGGATTACATGAATGCTGCCACAGATGGAAGGGTTGTTTGCACGGGGAGTACTATACGCACAGATCGAACTTTTGTAAGCTCACATCCGATTGATCAGGCGTCACCAGGGCAAGTCATGTACTTCTACTTTATATATCTCTTTCTCAATCTGAATTAAGAAACGTATCAAGTGGAATTTACAGTTTTTTTTTTGGCGAAAATCTTAACTCAGGGAAACCTGCCTACATTCATTCTTTTTGGTAGATATGTTTTAGTTTCAGTCTGTAGACCTAACGCCTGTAGCTGACTGTTTAACAAATCAGGTAACTGTTTAAGGCGAATTACTCGTGCAGATGGAAGCTTTAAGCATGCGAAATGTTCTACTTCTTTTCTTTGCTATCTTCCATGCAATGTTTGATCTGGTTATGTATATGAATTTTATAGGGGTTGACGGCTGAATTTTACCAGTGTGCACAGTGTACCGGGGAGGGATGATAATTAGCTCAGCGCAAATGTTTCTATTTTACAGCCGACTGGATCCACCTGTTCCCAGATTTATATTGGTTGTTTAGAACAATCCTGTACAAATGATTTTGGTGCAGGATGTTTAAGGAGAATCCAAAGTTCGGAAGAAGCGTTGAGGCGCACTTTGTATTGCATTGCTATGGCCAGCTGTACAATAGTAAAATAGACAACACCATTCAATCAATTTTCTAATAGATTATTCAGAACTGGTGATATATATATATATATACATTTCCCGTGCCGGGCTAGAGTTCCAGTTTAACCAACCACGGAAAATACGTTACACCCTTAATAGTAATGCGTTAACTTACGTGATCGATTACCTTGCCCTTTCAGTTTTTCTCGAAAAATGAAATAAGTTATTCAGGCTTGGTGAATTGATATAATACGCCAACGTTCACACATTTACGCCGACCTTTCCATGTTTTCACCAGTAAACTACTTCTGTAATAAACAGTCTATTCTCTGAATCAAAACAGTTTATTATTACAACAGCTGTCATTCAAGTCGCCGAGACCCATTTCAATAACTTTCAAATAGTTAAAAATAATAAATTTGGGGTTGAAAAGCTTGAATATTTTCTTTCAGTCTATTAACGAAATAAACAGCTTAATAACTAGACCTAGGTGATGCGCATACTGTGAGCAGGTTCGTACAAAAACGTATTTGAGCAAATCAACCTGATAACCTACCTGCCATACTTGAAAGACATTTTAACCTAGACATCGGTGGCTAAAAGAATAATTACTGTATATGTCAGCCAAACATGCTTAAATATCGTATAGCTAGCTTTACGCCTACTACAGATGAAAAAAGTCTGAATCTAAAAAGAGATAACCGAGTGAATACGTTGGGGGGCGGATGGGTTTTTGCTGTCTAAAGCGCAACCACTAATGCAGAAAAGCGAGAGTGGGTTGTATTGCCCACAATGTAAACGGACACATTCGGATAGAATACGTCAGATACTAATACTGGTCAGTTTGTTTAATTGTTTAGGTTTTTTGTTCAAAGAATTTACCTAGTGGTTCACTTCGATGCGTAACTTCACGATGCGTAACGAGTGAAAAACCTGTTCGACGACCTTCCAAATCGACGGATAACTGCAGTGGTTCCTAGTTATGCTGATCGAGACGTTGACTTTGGTTACGAGTAAGGAAAAGGAGGCTATGCGTGTCCTGTGGAGAGTGAAAGGCGTTATCTTTTAAGCTAGGGTAGCTTTCGAGAATTATGGCGCTTATTCCATACAACGAGGGCTTGGTTAAATCATGCTAATGTACGATTAAGTCTTATTATAACATGGCCCAGCCAGTCGTCGAAATTCCATTATACCACAGACTGATGTTATTACCTCCATAAATGGTTACTATTTATGCTACCTAATTTATATTTAATTAATTTACAAATTGAATATTATTGACAATTGTCGGCGCACCGCTCGAGAACACATCGCTAATTCACCCGCTCCCTCCTGTCATGTGACCAGGGTGTTTGCGAAGGGCGATGTCTCAGGTAGAGCCATACTCCTATATTTATCCGATTTAACTTTCTCTGAACTCCAACGTCAAACGGAGCCCCACTCCTGAAAAACTTGATCTACCCAGAAAGCCGCGTTCGACGTGCGTGCTAATTAAGATATCAGACGATGATATCGAGAGATGTTAGCCAGTTTGTTCCTGATTTTACAGTTTCGTCGTGAAGCGAGCGGAATTTTTCTGAAGTGATTTTGTCTTGTTCTCATCTCTCGGACCAATTTTTTGGCAGGCCTTATTAGCCCAGCAGGTTTCAGCGTCTGCTCATTGAAATACGAGACGGTAGGACGCCGTGGACTCCTAACAGGTTTGAAAATCAAATGCCCTTGCGGACCTAAACGCACGTAACTGCTTATTTTATGGTCTTTCCCTAGTCGTTCCAAAAAACGTGAGTTCTGTGTAGGAAACGGAAGCGCCTTTTACCTGCAAAGATTACACCTCAGCTTTTTGTGCGCTGCAACCCACATTTTTCCAATGCATAGTGGTATTTTCGCATATGGCGCGTGCTCCTGTGTACATATTTACGTTGTCAAATTCAGTACATCTTTATGAACAATCCGTCGATCATGTTTAGGCTGTCTACGTCACTGAAACACACAAACATGTAATATGTTTTTGGCTCACAGTATTATACAACTATTCATAATCAAGGTTTACCTAAACAAGTCTTTTGGGCAAGGGAAGTTTTTGTAATGAAGACCCGCTTCGGTATGCTCCGTAATTACGCCACAAGGCAACTATCCGTGTTAGCAAGATAATCGATAGAATCTGCTTGCTAATACGTTCGTTTTGGCAGCTTTCATTAAAATATTAAGCTTCGGGTCACATATAAGATCTAATTCGGTCGGGAAGGACAGAAAAATTTGCGCGCGCATTTTTTGAACTCTGGTAGGCGAAAGTTCATCCGTGCAAGAGTTAGTCAATAAATAAGAATCAGCGTCGTCTGCATATGCGCGCCGGTGTGCTCCGGGAAGCTCTGAAACGTTTCGAAAATAGTTGATAACGATTGTTCTTTACGAGTATGTAATGATTTTGGTCGATATTTGTTATGTCATCATCATACTTTCTGTTAGTACCTAGAAACGACGACTTTTTGTAGTAAAATGCCTGCTCGTTTTTTTAGCTTCCCTTTACTGATACAGTGTTTATGAAGAAATAGTGTTATTGGAGTTTCATTGTTGTTCGTGTTGTATCTTCTAAATTTATCCATAATCGTATTATTTGGTTTAAGTTTTTCGTCTTTATAATTTTCCATTTTATAAATCAAGCGTAAAGATAACGTATTAGAGTGTGTATGATTGAAAAATATTACCAGATTTTTAGACGGTAAACATTCCCCTTCTTTATTGTTGGAAACCGCCACTCTGTCGCCTCATAAGAGTCACATTTGATCCTTATGGAATATAATTAACATACATGCTCAACATACAGTTGCGAAGCCGCTCCCGTATCTATTTGCTGCTTGTGACCTGATCTCCAAAAATGTTTGGCTCCCCGAGAACGCCAAGTGGACGAAAACGTCGCTATACGCTTCTGAAGTCCCCTGGCGCTGGTCTCAACACATCGCAATTGACTCCTGGTGGTAAGTACACAGCTTTCCAATATCAGGTTTTCCTAACTAGTTTGATGGTCCAATACTGTATCATTGAAACGTTTCCAAAGGTGAAGCTAAACATCAATGCGTTGCTCCGTTGAATTTTTGTCGATTACATAAAGAAATTTGGAGCAGTACTCGTCAAGGAAAATGCGTTTTATATGTATGTTTTGCATACGTTTTAGTTTGACATTTCTGTCTATAGATGTATTGCCTTTTGGATGACGTGACTCTCGAGAAAGGAACTAAAAAATAGAATATCGAAAACGTTCTTTCTTTTTCATTCTTCCCAGAAGAAGTGTGACATTTGCTTGAATTTAACGTATTCAAGAATTATCCTCACTTATTTTTTTTACACAATTGAGAGAGCAGTTTCAGTGAAAAGTAACTTTGCGGATGTTTAATTGACAGAAATTAGTTAGCCAGTTTGTTCTTGATTTTACAGTTTGGTCGTAAAGCGAGCGAAATTTTTCTCAAGTGATTTTGTCTTGTTTTCATCTCTCGGATGACTTCACATGATCTCCTTATTTGTTTCTAATTCATCCAAAATAGAAGAAAAACGTGTTATATAGTATCTTTGTCCTGCGGCTTGATCCAAATTAGATATATATATCTAACACTTATAAGTGTTAAAACAGTCCCCCTCGATCCAGACTTCATTATACGCTGGTATATTATGGCCAAAGAATTATAACATATAGAAGGAAAGAACAAAAAAATGCCAACTTTGGAAAAAAAAGAAAACTCGTGACTTTGAGGCTGAGGCGGAAATAAGCGTGCTGGTTGTTATATTTAACAAAGACACGCTACTGATAATAATTATTAGTAAACACGTCTACTATTTTAGATTGGCCACATCTCAGAACAGACTACCTAGTCATTTAGAAGCTATCCGTTTTTACTAATTACATTCTTCTGTAATTCGATCGCAACGCTCAGAAACAGATAAAGCTATGGCTTTTTGTTGATATTAATCTTTTCACACGTATCTGCAAAAATTATGCCTTTCACGACATACTAGAAAAAGGTTTGACTAGTTTGACGATCGCGGCCTGCACGTTTTCCAAGTATTCTAAGAGGTATAACTTCACCGGCATTAGCCAAAACGGAGCAAAAAAAAAAACTGTCAAAAAATGCATGATCTTTGCAAGCATAAACTGACAAAAAATAATGAAGATTAACATCTTCTAATATGTTATTCGGGTGACAGTGTTTCGCGTGTTTTCATGCATTCTATGTCGTGTGACTCCTGCGTCTATTCCTATTTTCCAAATTGTCTTTCGATGTTGCATTGTGATGTAAGTCATATTCACTCCAAAATAGTTAACGCACTCTAAGAATTATCGTTTGAAGACCTTTCTTTGCATTGAAATATTTGGCAACGTTTTATTTTCCAAAACTAACCTCACCTTTTCCTAGCTGGAGGGCTACCTTTTAAGCCATCTATGCTTCACCTATAAGCCTTCTTTTGTTTCTTCCTCCGTTGTACAATTGTGGGCATGAGTCTGCTCCGAAATGATATTGTCCGGTGTATGGAACAAAGACATGTTGCCACCGTTTGCAGCACACCTGCTACAAGAACAAGAGAGCCGCAAAGGTGACGGCCTTCGGGATTCCAAGAGAACTCGATACAGCGCTGTACAGCCGAGGACGCCCCAGCGGGCCAAGGCATCTATAGGTAATAATAATCAATCGCAAATGCTGTTTCTGTTGTGCTGTCTACTAGTGCCTGTTCAAGTGCGAATAGTACTAACAAAACAATATTGTCAGCTTATAACACGTTCTGCATGTTATACCATGCAAATCGGCTAAGCAAAGGGCTGGGAAATTCTGAAAAACGTAACAAGACTAAGCGTTGGACCTTGATTTTGATGCTCTAGTTTACCAGATATGAACATGTATTCCTATTCAATGATTGGTCCTTTAGTGGTAGGCGGCAATTCGTTAAATGCATCGGCTCTTCAGACATCGTTACTCGGCGAAACACCTTTACACATTCTGGAGACCTCCGGCAGTTCTCTACCGGTTCACGTTGTCGAGTCGCTTCTATCGCTACAGACAACGCCGAGCACTGGATGGCCGGTTGTGCTAACGCAATTGTGGGGATGGCTGGTAGTACGTTCACGTCTCTTGGTCTTTCAACATAGTCAGCAACGTTCGTCAAAGACGTGCTTTTCGCTCGAGCTGCCCAATTCGTTCCTGCTCCATCAGGCCAATTTGTGTTACGTCGGAGAGACTTCACCAGCGCCCAACTGTATCGTTGTCAGCCCCATGGGCGTCGTCAGGTAAATGCGTGATATTTTGATATCACCATTTCTTGGTAGTATTTTCTTCCCTTCATAATAGCCAAAATCTTTATAAATTAGGAATGTTGCAGGCTCATTAATGGGGAGGTGTCCGCTACCGACTGGTCAAGCCGGAGTCGCATCAGAGACTGTGTCTCCTTTAATCAGCTTCTCCATCATCTAGCTTGGGAATAGCAAATGATATTACTTTAAATTTAGTTTATATGTATCTAACATTTCGATGAATATTCGAATGTAAAAGTCTAACAATATCATTATTCATTTCAGATACTGGCCAAATATCTCACATGAAGCTGTCTTTACAGAGACATCCGTCGATATGGGTGGTGAAGAGTGTTTCCAACTGGTTCACCTTGGTGAATACAATTTCGTTGTTGCTACAACAACAGGAAGTCTAATCAAAGTTGCCGTTCTTGGCGGCCGACAAGCGAATGCCACCCTCGATACACGAAAGGTAAACTTTATTTAGTTGCAAGAGTGACGCGCAGCCGTGGCCCAGAATAAATGAGATGGCGGTCTTTTTCCTAATTATGTTTTCACTGATCTTAATTTCCTAAAATCTTAACCGTTTAGATTCTTTTTTCGATTAAATGGGTGATTTCGCGAACAGGTTAAGATTCATCAAGGCGTCTTGTCGGAATTAGGAAAACGGATGTCGTCACTTCTATTCGGGGCGATGCCAATTGCAGGAGATACAAATCACCGGTTGGCACGACGGCTTCTGGTACGACCTACGGTGGACGAAGTGTTGATCCTCTTTGAGAACGCTATTCAATGCTGGGGTCGGTGGGAAGACGGAGCTGAAGCTCCCAGGTCAGTTTATTTTTGAGGAAGTAAACCGATTTGAAGTTAATTTTCAATACCGGTAGAACGCAAATTCCTGACTCACTAGAAAACGTTACTTGATGACTCCATGAGGCTCGATGGCTTTTTCAACCAGCGCATATGGAATTGAGTCTACCCAGCTTTTGTTTTTTGAGAATGCTGGTTACCCTTCGATTTGATCGTACCCTGTTTATCTGTGCGCTCATAACAGTGACCATATGTTGGCTCGGCGATTTCAGATTTGATTTTGATCTCAATAGCTTGGTAAAGGAAGCATTTCGAACGAAGATATGGAACAACGAGCCGTTGTCGGAAGAGGACATACAGTGTTGGTGCATCGACGCACAGGTAAGATTATCACCTCCGCTAAAATTGAAAAAAATAAGCTATGTGTAAAATAATACACAATGAACTATTTAGAATCCATTTTAGTCATTACTGAATATGCTTGTATCCTTCAACGTCTACTACTATAACTGTTCCTTTCGACTGAAAATAAGTGAATTGATCTAATTATATGTCGGATGCAATGTAGGCCCGTTTGAGGCCTATATAATGCCTACCTGCGCATGTTACGCCACTATCACCTTTCTAATGTTCCATTTCGATTACTCGGCAGATATGCAAAGAGGAAGTTCTGCTTCTGATGGCCGGTGTAGGGGCGCACATGCCTTCAACACTTCATTACGCATTGGCCTTAGTCGATGCCGATTGCCCTCAGGATTTGCGTACCTTCACGCCTCTCGTTGAGACAGCTGTCTTGACAGACGCAAATCTTGACCACTTGTTAGCTGCTAGATGTCTTTTGCCACATGCACGAGAAGTAAGTTTGCCCCCTCATGTACGCTAAAGCGGATAAGTAATCTGCACTCTCTCTGAAACTTATTATTTATTAGCTATAGCCAAATGTTTGTTTTAGAGATACTGTTAAGTATTTAATGTTTTGCTGGTAATGGAAATAGTTTGTCCTGGGTATTACCTGATTTGTGTCTGGTATGAAGTCTCAGTCACACCATTCGAGTTTGGTATCGAGCATTATAATGATGTTGCCTAATGAACTGCATAGACTTTTTCGCTGGCAATTTACAGAGCAAACATTATTCATTCAAAGTTTTTTCTTCGTTTAGGTATTTGTTTATACCCGCACAAAGGTTATGTGTATAGACCTTGGTGAGGGTGACCAGGACACGATTAGGTTACCGGCAAACGACGCGATACTTGGCTGCGGCGCCCGAGATGGACAGCCTCTGATTCTTACGCTCAATAATCATCTTGCATTGCTAAAAACAACGGGCAGGTACGTTAAATAAAGTCATTCTGTACTCAGTTTGCATAGCTGCGTATTTGAGGGCACCTAAAGTCAATGATGGTGAATTGCCCGAGTGTTTTCCGATATCTGCTGAGAGGTAGAAAAAACATTCTTCTTTGCTACTTGATTTGTCTTACACATATACAAATAAAGATCCTGCTACAGTAATTATGAATTTCTCGAGAAAGCCATTTTGATGTTTCTATCGCAAAACGTTGGTTGTCACGTCTCCGCTCACCTTGTGTGAATACGACTTTGATATGTATGCATTATTGGTGCGGTCTCTATCACAGACAGGCGCTGAAAACTCTGCCACCTGATGACACTGATCGTATTGCCGAGTGGTTTCTCGATCCCGCAGAGCTTAATTGCGATCCAGACAGCGCGGAAGGCTTGCTCAGAAGAGCGCTCGTACACCACAGTCGAGGAGAACTTACTCAAAGCCAGACGCTGCTCGAAAAGGTAACATGATATGCCACTGTTCGTAAATTCGTTTAGTATCACTACGTGTACATTTATACTCAATCACTTAATTTGTATAATAAATTGTTAAGTCATAGGGCATAGTCATTAGTCTAGTTGTTTAACTTTTTCAAATGACGTTCGCATGCGAAAACTATCCAGTTATAAAATAGTACTTTATAATGGTCCAAAAACTATTACTTTTTAAGGACGAAGGAGAACAATTTGGTGTTATTGCGTATACTTCTCCACAAATTTAGTCCTGCTTGTTTGCACGTTATTTTGTGTAAAAATATTGCAGGTTTTCCCGACCCTTGTAGAAGGTAATGCGGCGGAAGGCATGGACGAAGTTCTCTTCGATTTATCGCGCGCTCTACTTGATGATCCCCCCGCAGGAGATCCTCGGTGGGGTCGTAGGGGTGGCAAGGGCAAGTCGGCTCTAATTGAAAATCAAATTGCCGACAAGGAGCACGCTTTTGATATCCTGATTCAGTTCCTCAAGGTATACAAAGTAGATGTCTTGAATATTTATTAGACTTGTTTTAATCTTTCATTAGCTTAAATTAGCTGACAGATAGAGGTAACATAAGAAATAGGCGTGAACATAAAGTTCTGAGTGCATCGTCTTATGCAAAAAGCTTTTACTGTGGCTTCCGAGACCGGAAGATTAATATCTTAAAAGCCGTGATTTGCCATGTGAAAGAAAAAACGACTACTGAGATTTAATATACCTACGTTTATTATTTGGTGTTTATCACTGATGGTTTTAAAAGGACTGTTCTGTATTTTTAGGTGAATAAGGTGTGGAAGAAACTATCTGGAACGGTGACAGTTGACGGAATGGAGCTGCCCACACGTTTGGCACTTCACGAACATCGCGAAATGCTCGCTATGGCTGAGGGACTTAATGCTGCATATGAGGTACGGATATTCTCTCCATTCTAAGGTTTCTCGCATGGTAAAACGACTATATGCTTTGTACAATTTGTTGCACCAATAATTAGCAACACGGATCGAAATGTTGAACTTTCTTCCACTGCAGTATATTTGTTGAACTTTTCTTTAGCGGGTACGTTCGGCTCAGCGTATTTTGGATGTGGCGGCGAAGCGTGTAACAGCTATGCGAAACGAGCAGGCTCCTTCCAAAAGTCTTTCGTCACGTGACCTTTGTTTTGTCAGAGTAGCACGAATCGATGAACTCCTGCCCGAAGTCCAGAGGTTAGTACTCGTGTTAGACAATCTGGCTACAGTGGAACTATCGAATACTATTTTTTTATTTGAAAGAACAGTAGCACTTTGATAACTGAATATATGAGTAATCACATGAGAGATTTTTTCACAAAATTTCTTCAAATTTTTTTTTTGTTGAGTCACGGAATGCTAAATACGATGGTTTATCACCTATATTTGAAACGGCTTGATTCACACATGTCTATCGGCAGGGACCTATATGACTAGCATGATTATTGCTTGTAAAGAAAAAATCGTTATTGTTAAGTAATATTAGCTTGCCATCTCCGATTCACAATGGCTACTGATAACTAAACGAGTAGCACCTCAAATTTACGAAACCATTCATATTCCAATAACCAAAATTAGTTAATAATTAATATTTCAGTTATTTGGAAGAGTTCATCGAAGAAGAAGATGCTAGTCTCATTGAACACCTCATTAATGCAAATGCACTTTTCGTCGGAGCTTTAAGAGGCATAAAACCGGTAAGATAAGTGATACTATTATTAAAGTCACGAGAACATCGTTGTGTGCAGCACGGCGAAGCATATCGAACGGTTTTCAACAAGGAATTTTGTTAACGGAACCGATATAAATAGAAAGGACCCAATGCAAGCGTATGAGTAGTGCGTCGCGTTTAGTATTCTTTCAACAATAACTACTTGTTATTATAATTGAATTGCATAGATTTTTTTGTTTTGCTAAGACTGTTTTATCTAAACAAGGTTGAACTCCCAACTAGACCAACTAGATTTTGATTATTCTGACTTGCTTATTTCAGCTTCGTGAGAAGTTATTGGCACAGGAACCATCATTGATCGAAGCTGGCGAGTACTTGCCTTGGACATCGCGTCGACTTCGAAGTTTTGTTATCCGACAGTGTGAACTTTCGGAGGAGCACGCATTGGAGCACAGTTTCACTAGCGCCGATACGAAACGACAGATCATTAGCCAGATGGTCGAGCTCAGTCGTGTGCGTAGTGAGCTCCTTTCATTTTTTTTAATTGATGCTTCACAACAGTTATAGTACATCAATACAAATTGAGATAGACACTCGAAAATCATTCATTAAAAAATGCGTTATCAAGTATTATAAATACATTGTCATTTATAGTCTCATTTTATAGACAACCAGTAGTTTGGCAGTCCTTTCTATGTGCTATTGCATATGTACTCATAAATATGTCTTATCTGTGTAGTGTGTTTTAGAGGACTACGTTCTGCATATCAAGTCACTTGAAGTGTCCGCCCCCAGAGGTTCTGTCGAATTGGCGCGTCAAAAAATGTCCGCTGATAGACAGAAATTAATCGGATTACTCTACAAGAGCAAGTCAGTGCTTTTCATCGCACGCTTTTTTTGAAATATGAATTATTACTGGTGCAACCGTGGTGTAATGATGGCTAACGATACGAATGTTCTTATAGCAGCTGACTATATGTTCATTTTATGATTTACTTCGTGCTTGCAATTTTCTGTTTGGGTCTGTGTCGTAGACAATTGGACACGGCAACGAGTCTTGCCGAAGAATTTCTCGAATTTCCACTTCTTGTCCGAATTTGCGAGGAGAGCAATCAACAAAGTAAACTCTTAAATTACATGGAAATGTTCAGCAAGGAGAATTTTGCTGAATTCGTATTTCAGGTTAGTTTATTGCAGCATGGTCGAAACTATTACAGCGATATGTGGATGATAAATTATGAAAAAGTTTAACCTTATAGATGAAAATTGATGAAGGGTGTTTAAACTGGGGAAAGACAAATGTTTTCTAGCAAATAACATTCCTTTTTCTTTGTGATTGGTGTCGCTGTATAGTACTATGTTGATACAGGAAAAAAGGATAAACTTCTGTCACAGCCGAGTACCTACAACACGGAGCTCAGTCGGTTTCTTCAGGCGCACGGCTCACTTCATTGGATGCACTGTATAAAAAGCGGCGATTTTCGACGAGCGTGCCAATCCCTTAAGCATCTTGCTGAAAAAGAGCGAGCCCTTCTTAAGCGAAAAAAAATACAGGTAATTGATTACAGATGCTCGTGCGTTGATTGCGTGTTTGTGAATTAACGTACCAGCTACATGTTTGATGACACTAAAACAGGGAGCCAGTTAGTCGTGAGCGAGTTGCAGAAATTAAAAAACTAAAAAAAAGTTTATGTAAAACTTCAGTCAACCTAAATACACTTACGCGGTCTTAATGAGCTAATACACTACACAAGCAATATAATTATTGACCCATGTCATTGGCCATTAGGTGAGCTTAGCCAAGCTGTCAGCCCTTGCCTGTGCCAACCCGCAAGATGGTGAGAAAGAACTAGATGAGATCAATGCTATGGCTGATCTCGTAGCCCTTCAAGAAAGTCTGTCGGTACAAATTCTCGCCAAAAACGGATACACAAAAGCAAACTGCCCCGTGCTCGAACCTGCCGAAATGATCAAAATCATTACAGAAGCAAATTCACAACGTGAACAAGACTACAAGATTGGTATGATGACGGCCTGTAATTTTTCTTGCGAACTAGCTGCAGTTTCATGTGCTTATATTGCAAATATTTCTCGGTTACTTGATTGATGGCCACCTTTTTATCGCGTTGTCTAAGATTCTATTTGTACATACACAAGAAACCTTTATTGTACACAATCCCTTAGCACTCATATTGCTGTGAGATTATGAACGGTTTCCAAACTCGTTTATGCAATGAGAGTAAAGTGCTATTTAAACGTATATATTTGTCCATTTACAGCTCTGGATTTGGTAGCGTTTTTGCCAGCAGAGGAACGGCCCAAATTTCGTAGAGATATTTGGGCTAGAGCCATTCTTCAAGACACATGGGAGTGCCTTGAAGGAGCGTATATCACCGATATTATGCGGTTCGTTAATGTTGAAAAACATGGCTAGCGCACTGTTGGTCACGTTTGCTAACTGAAATTAATCCTAAAGAGTTTTTCTATTGATTTAGCACGTACGTGGTTAATGATACGCTATCAACTAATATGTACATAAGACTTCTAAGCCTGTTTCTAGGTTTATAAATTAACCACGTTTTACTTGAAACAATTACGAATTTTTTGGCTTTACTCAAATCAGCATTTTTTTTATCCACTACGAAAGAACTTGACAATTGCAATAATTATTCATACGCTGTTACAATATATATATATATACAATGTTTGATAGCATATTAATATGATCTTTCTGTGTCTGCAGTGATTTACTCTTCTTCCAGATCGTGGAATTGGCATTTTTACAGAATTACGACCTCAACGAATTTATGCCGCCGATCGATGATCTGATCCAAAGTGAACTTCTCAATGACATTCGCGACAACGATTCTTTCCAGTACATCCTTTGCGCAGGCTATGAGCACGTGATGCGGATGACGGCAACATAAATACATCTCAATGCTACCAGCCAAAAGCGTCTTCATACAGGCAGAATCGCTCTGAGGTATACACGGCAAAGCTCAGATGAATTTATGAATCCAGCTGCGGTCAGTGGATACCATGCACAAATTTACATACAAAAATACAGCATGAGTGCTTGGGAGATGGCTAGCATCGAAGTCGAAACATAATCCTGTCAATACACCAATACAGGGACTTGTATATTCGCGGACAGGTTCGTAAAATGAATAAAAATGTATCTAAAAACGCTTCAAGGTACTGGGATACCTCTACAAGAGATGACTGCTAGTGGTTTTGATCCACTTTTTAATATTATATCTATGTAAATGATAGCTAAAGTAAATATCGTACTAATCGATAACGACAATAAAAAGAAAAAGCAGAGAACATTGTGATTTACTTGACGTGTGTACTTTTTGTTTTTACAAATGCATCATCATGCAAATCTATGTATAGCTCTATTTTTATGAACACAAAATTTTTGTTAAGTTTAATTATGAACATTTTTAATTTCTGGAAAAGAAGCATATCAAGCAAAAATGATGCGAATTATTCTTTTCCAGAAATTAAAAATGTTCATAATTAAACTTAACAAAAATTTTGTGATCATAAAAATAGGGCTATACATAGATTTGCATGATAATCGGTCAGTGCGGTAATAATAACGTGATGAAAGGATAAAAAAAATATCATTAATCAGCAAAATATACAGCTTAGCATAGTCAGGCCACACTAAGCACAATACGTAGGCAATTTTAGGGGAACAGACCAATAAAAATAAACGCGTTAAACATTTAAAAAAATGCCGAAGAAGGTTAAAAAATATTTCACCAATTGTTATATGCAAATAAGTTCATCCAGACCCTCACCCTGATATCTCCGATATAAAGTATTTGGATAATGTATCGTCGATGATAACAGGAGTATCTTAATTCAACCTATTATTATTATATTTTAAACCCTTACAAGCTTATAACAGATGGCGTCGCCTGAAAATTAAACCTATGCTCTTCAAAGAATACAACAGACTGACCGATGCATACACACAAACATACTTGTAGCATTAATAAATGAGTGACTCACGAGGACGTACTTGAGATGGACCTTGAGGGAGTTTGCAGCTCTACTTATATTTGACCAAAACATTGGTTTGCTTGCATTTATTTGATTTATACTAGATGAGACTATAATCCCTTGCATGCAGCCCTTCCGAAATAATTTGATTATCTAGATATGATTAACTTCCCAGACTTGGTAATTTTTGGATTAAACTGTATCGGATGCGACTAGCAAGGGTTGCAAACAGCCACAATATTAGTTGCGCCATGTAAAAGGGCATCAACTGGTCAACTACTTAAAAAACTAAGTGTCCGAAAGTATGTGGGGCTTTTGAATATAGCATAAAAAACATTCTATCGGAATATCTATGTAAGTTTTACTTGGTGGATGGCTTAACGTTAGCGTCAACAACATCAATAGCTTATCATTAGTATCTCGTGTAAATGTAAGTATTACCTATGAACAGAAAAGTATCTGACAGCTAATTACAGGAGGTCGTACAAAATATTAAGTACACATATATTAGCTGGAGCAGATCTTTTTAGCAACGTGCTATTCTTCCTACGTATGTTTAAGAATGATTTACAAGATTGTAATTAACGTCTCTTACGTAAGTAGCAGGTTTAGTTTAAATAAAATCCACACCCCAACCACTTAAATCTTCTTAAATCTCGTCTTAGCTAGGTCAATTTATTGATATATTAGTATCAGCGTTTACCCGATGTGTTATAATAGAAAACACATCAGTTTGTCTAGTATTTTCTATAATTACTTGAACTTCTGTTTGAATGTATGCTTTGTTTAACGGTCTGTCTGTAATTTTAACAAGTTCGAAGAAAATCGACAGTAATTTCCCACTAACGTTGAAAGCGTTAGTATATTTTTCGATACAGTACTCTATTAATAAATTACAATTACTATTAATAAATAGTAACCGAGTCTGCCCATGGCAGAGCTCAGGCGCTGCAGATACAAACGACGTAAATACATTGAAATCTATCAGGCTGACGAAGGCGCTGGATTTTACTGAGTTTTGCATTAAAAGAGGATACATGCATCTTCGGCTGTGATAGTCTCAGAATAAATGGTTCTTTCTCAAACAACATATTTTTCAATAAGAATCCTAGCTACCCGTTCTCTTTAATAGCCGCAGTAATCGAATAATCGTATATCTGGGGCCTTTTGACAGGTTGCATTGGTATCCATTGGACAGCACCCTCTAGGTGGGTAATTTCTTACATTTATCATGTCTATATGACTTATTTTACGATGTATTCACTTTGCAGTTCATTGTTCTTAGTAGATTATAGGATGGTTGCTTCAAAGCAGCGCGCACGTTACCCTATTTTAATAAAAAAAAACCTCCCTTTCTTCTGTACAGTGATTACATTTGGTAGTGCATACCTCCACACTGATGACAGGCATATCAATCTTAGAAAAAAACGCTGTTTTTATTCAGTCTATATTACTATATACTAGGGCAATTTACGTTACGCTATAGTTAACAAACTTATCTACAAACATCTACATATTAATAGAGTCCAAAGTTTAATCAGGTTTAGAATAACTGCATATTAGTACTATATCTATATAAATTGACTATCGCCAACCTAATGTCAAGGACATAATTTCCTTCTCTACATTTTTCTGCTGCTCATATTAATCATACCACCTGGCTATACTATGCTGGCAGGACAACCATTTCAGTTCATAGGACCAATAGATTCCTTAGTTCCGGCGATGAATAATTGTCGGTTTTCGATTCGCGACTCGCGAGACCGTGTGGCTATAATCGATATGCAGCGTTGGTTGCATATGGTAAAATTATCGTACCTTGGTGCTCGGCCTCGGCTCGTCAATTTTCTCCCACTGCCTGAATCTACTCACCTCTGGATCAACAGATTTCCGGACGTCCAGCAGCGCTAACGTGGGCCATATCTCAAGCGATCGTGTTATACATAGGGAAAGATTTCCTATGTTCGAAGAATCGCTCTCGCCTAGATATCACTGTTAACACAGCTACGCTGCCACGGTTGACAGTGTTTATCGGGTTGACGTGGCTGCATGTAATGCTAGCGACAATTGGATTCGCGTGAGCTAGTGGCCTGCAATTTCTCTTCCACAATGGCCAGGCTGTATTTGTTGGGGGCAATGGTATTGATAATATGCCAACTGGCCTCGCTGCAGGTTCCCGATCGACTGTCTAGCTCTCATCTCGCATACGCTGGAAATGATAGTGGCAAAAATATCAATACGGAGTTGTCCGTATCGAGTCGAGACGAATCGTTCAAGCCCCTTCTTGGTTTTCAGAGCAACATCGATGCGACGCAAAATGTGTACGTCCGCGTATAATACTATGGCGACAAAGGTCCAAATCCCTAAAGAGAATACTCTTTTGCCTCCACCTGTCTGTTTTCCAGTTTTGAAAGAAGAAGCAGATTTTGTTCAGACATAATAATCAATGTGTGCTTTACTTCCACAACTGATTTAGAGTGCGATTTGCGTGATTCAGTACGTGTAGAGGTGTCAGTGAAATATAATCCCGCTTGTTGCTGATACGTGGAGGATGTTCAGTGACTAGTTCATGTGTCACATGTTTTTATTATATGTTTCAGTAACATGTTCGACCTGGCAAACATCACCGAGGATGGCCGAATGGGTACGATGTAACTGAGTTGTCATAAATAATTCAGCATGATTTAATACATTGCCATATAATGCATAACATCGACAACATAGGTTTGGCCTTCGGGCTTTTATCTTTCGACATCATTACGTTGGCAAATGGATCACGGGGTATGGTACGTAAAGAACAAACATTAGAAAACATTATAAAGCTTCAACCTACGAAGGACTCTAAATAAGCACACGAATATTTTATGAAAGAAAGTGCATGCTCTACACGAAAACGCTGAGTGCAACAGGAATTGGTCTTATGCTATTTCCGTGGGAAAACTTCCCACTTTAAACCTTCTTGTCTGTCTCAATTGCGGTTTAATTTTACTGAATGGTAAGGCCAATATATATGCTAATTGAATAAGATACTCGTCTATTGCACGTATTCGTGCTGCTGGTCGTTGTTATACACCTTATAATAGGTGCATGATGGGCGCTTTTATTGCTTTCCTTATACGCGTCCTGCATTCAAGCTACTGCGTATGTGATTCACCTGTTGCGCAATATACAAAAATGTTTTCCTAAAAACGTTCTCGTAGAAATGAAAGCTGCGTCACCCAACAGTTCAGCGCTGACCATTGTGATTGACCAGGTAGGGACTAGCTACATCTCATAACAAATAAAAAGACTAAAACTAGAGGGAGCAAATTGCGAACTATCATCTGAGATCATTAACTAGTAGTAGAGTAATTTATCTACATTAATCGTTTTAGCAGCTATAACAGGATTTCAGATCTGATTTACTACGGTGAAGTCCACAGTTGGTGTTCATCGTGTTTCGACCGCTTAGCAAGTCAGAGCTGTCGAAGCACTGGTAAAAAACTAAACAAACAAAGCCTGTTGTAATTCCAACGGGCATTGATAAGTTGAAACTAGTTTGTAGCATTTCACTTTTCTTGTCCTGAACTCACACTAAGACAGGACGTCAATTCAATTTCATTGATGTTTAAAATATAGGAATATGCGCACACGGATGAAGGATACGTAGCATAAAGCCATATCGATGCATAATAAGATGAGGATGTAACCTGCAGTGCAAATGTGCAACTAAAACTAGCCGGCCAGGTTATCCACGCCCACAGAGCCACTGGTGATAAGGACCGCGCGGCGGCATATGTATATATGATGAACTAACGTTTTCCATAGAATATTCCTGTTCTGTTTCGGTTATTCGACAAGTCATGGTGTGGCTGTGGCTGTGTCTGTGTGTGTGTGCGATGTAGTAGCTAGCGAATAGACTAGTTTGGTAAAGACTTCTTCGACCATCTCTAATACTCCACTTGTACTGATAATGGTACAGTCATATTACACTGTGGTCTCAGGCAACCGGAACGGCTCTAATTCCGCACTGATAAGGCCTTACTAGATAATATTGTGCTGACAGGACGTGTGTAGTTATCCTATGAAACCTAATTACGATCCCGACGTGGAAACATATAACTTTAGCTCTTATCTCTGAGTGAATAACTGGACAGAACTCTGTCCAGCTATGAATATCATTCATAGCGAAAGATATATTCAGTGTTTTGAACTAAGTTCAGTCAAAAAACACGCATATAATGCGTGCGGAACAACATTACCTATAGGCGCTAGAATCTAAGGTGCTAATCAGTAGTTTAGAATTCGAATTCTTTTAACTTGAGGTGCTAAACTTTTTTTTCAAAAAAACACCTGCAGCAGAATGACCGAGCTGTTTTCATTATTTTCTCTATATCATATTCTAACCCAAATGAGAAGACTACCAAGTGGTCGCACACACAAATTTTCAAGCCGATACCGTAGATTAAAGCTTTACCTCATCCTTAAGATTTGTAGGGAATCAGTTGAATATAAAGCCAACAGGTCCTTTTAACGAAAAAGAAAAAAAAAGAACCAACAGTATTATTCTGCATGTGAATAATTATTACCGTTTATTAACTTTTATTTAGGGTAATCAATTAGGTTTTTTTTAAGTGATTTTCTAGGTGTCGAAAGAGCCTTAGCAACAGATAGGTAAATAGCATTCAAAAGCTACTAGAACAAGCAATATATAAACAAGGTATATTGGTCGACAATCCGAAGCAACACCCAACAGGACAAGCTTGCTGTCATGTTTACACATAGGGGGCTTTTCTGACACAGCACATGGATCACTGCTATTCATAAATAAATACAGAGTTCTTTGCAAAAAAAAATCTGTTTTTTTGGAGCGTCGTTTGTATTGATTTTAAGGTGCGAAATTTTAATGAAACGCTCATGCATGCCATGCGTTTTCTATTACGTCGTACCTATTATGTTGAATACCATAGTATAGTGTGCGGTACGGTTACAATACGTATTTAAAAAGCTTGTTTTAACGAGGTCATCGTCGTTGTGTTGTTCGTATTAGACCAAAGTGTTGTCAGTATCAATGGCGCAGTCAATTTAGACGATCTGGTGACTTTCGATATGGAGTCGACTTTGGTAACAAACGCGACCGATGAAACACGGGTGCATTTCCAGGAACCTATCGGAAACTCCCCTTACCATATTTGCGGCTTTCATGGTATGCATTTGAAAGTTATCCACTACCCTTGTTTAATATCAGATAAAAAATAGTAGTTTACAGTATACGTATTACGACGTACTGAAAGCAGTTTGCGAAGATGCTATGAGGTAAATTTTATTTGCATGATAGCATGCGGAGGAGTTGAATGGCATTTGGGTCATCTCGATGGTTTGCAGTAGGGCAGCCGTAACTCTCAAGTATCGATGATAGGTCAAAGGAACAGCAATGTACATATGCTGTTCTTTAGAGAATTATCTTAGTCATCTTTTCATGGAAAAGCTTTCTGAAAAATATATTTTACAATGGCTAGGTTGTGGTCGATCGTTGAGCCTATCATGGTGCATACTCTATAGTTAATTCTGACCAAACGATCTTCTAGTGTTTTATCTGCGCCGTTCGGCCAAAGATCATAACGAAACCTTCGATGTGGTCAGCGATTTCAATCATTTCGGAGATCTCCACGTCAGCTCGGTTGACCTTGAACCTGTAGTTAACGGTACCAGCCGCCGTAAGTAGATTTTATAATATTACCTATATAAATCCTAAATAAATATAAGATTCTCAAACGTTTTATTGATTTCAAAGCAGACTTTTAATCGCAAATTTTGCGCAGTTCCAGATGAGCTGATCCTTTTTAGTCTCCGCAACACAACTGGAGAGTTGCCTGAACTCCATCTAAGAGAGGTCTGGCTAATGGGCTACGACCGTGACTACGCGGATGAACTTGCTACCTGGCTTGACACGTGCCCAAATCGTAATCCTGAAGGTCGCAACTCGTAAGCTAACTAACTCGTAAAATCTATCTTGTTCATCAGTAGATACATTTGTGTGTTGCTTTTAAAAAGCTATCTACGCCAAAGTGCCTAATAGTGCGCTAAGTCACTGGTCTGTACTCATTCATATTTAGAACAGAATTTACAACAGTACATTCGCTTGTAGTTGTGGTAATAATTTTTTTATACGTATACAAACTTGCTCCTCGAACTCGATCAATACAACTTATACTTGCTCTAATATTATATCTAATAATATTCATTATCTTAAAAAATAATTAATTGGTTAGCGGACACGAAAGTCTCTACCAAAAGCTGCTAACTTCCGATCAGAGCGGTTGAGTCGAATTTCCGGAACAGTACCCCGAGTATGATGAATGCAACGTTGACCTGTTGTGTTACTGTTGTTGAATACAAATGACTGGCGTCAATTCAAGGGCAGCTGTTATGACGCTCGCAATTACTCGTCCCCATCTTCGTAGATAGCTTTACACGATTCTGTTCCCTCACTGGAATTTGCGTGTACAGATTTTAATTATTTAAATATTGTTGCGCTCTCAGAGAGGACTGAACACATCGCTTCACCACGCCTATTTCCGAGATGTTAAAACACGAGTAAAGTGACTGAGAGAAACCTGCTAAATAGTTAATAGCTAATAGCAGCCGGATTAATGCATCGGATGTTGTTTTGGCACTGCGCCACATTTATTCGACTATACGACACGTATTTTATTATTATATATATGACAATTAGATGGTTATCTAATTATCAGTTAATATAACCTTTGCTTTGATACGATGATCGTTATCGTTGATGAAAAGATTCATTATATCGGTAACGTATTCACATAAGTCCTTCGATTTCGGTTAGGATATATGATTAATCTTATTGCAGAAACCCAACTCTTCCCTATCCACGAAGATTAGTATAATTATTTAAATAAAATGTTTCCAGTAATCACTTAATTGGAAGTATCCGGAGATATATATACATATATAAGGGGGTTGAGCCGCGTTTGAGAAATAGAACTAAATACTCAATCATGCATTGAGCACATGGCCTGGTCAGTAAGATTTCGACAGTTACATACGCGGCCCTTTTCAGTTGTCGAGCCTAGCTGGACAAAATAAGGAAAGGAATTCTTAGAGTCCACAAAATGAAATGAAACAATAATAGATGATAGAATAGAAATAGGATGATAGGAATAGAATAGAATGATTACGCGTCCCTTACTCCGCATCCCCTAAGCCTTATCATAGTAGGTGTATAACGGGTCTGCACTCAACTATACCTATCAATCGGCA
The DNA here is from genome assembly GCF_002443255.2 of Varroa destructor. Classification (NCBI taxonomy): domain Eukaryota; kingdom Metazoa; phylum Arthropoda; class Arachnida; order Mesostigmata; family Varroidae; genus Varroa; species Varroa destructor. The sequence continues at coordinate 18,578,546 of NW_019211458.1, forward strand.
CGTGTCTTCCTGCAAATGTGTCAAGAGGAAATTCGTACGGTGTGTGCGCGTATGCCCCATAGCAGGTCTTTTCTTTTTTGATCAATAGAATATCTGTATTTGAGTTAAATCAGGCTTTATAATGGTTGCTTTATCCTATTACTCCTTATTAGAATGAACGAAGTTATAATGAATAATCGGATAGAAGTCTTCGCATGGATTCCACATTTATGCATTCGTTCGTGCAATTTGTTATGCACTTATGAAGGATCGTTCCCTACCGATCCTCCCGATTCCCTCCGACACGTGAAATCGCAAGCTGATATACCTGTTTTAGAGGAAAATTAAAAAGATAACTTTCTTAAGAACTAGGGTTTAGACTTAATCTAGATCTAGTGCAGAGCATTTCCAAAGACAATCTACGTGTCACAGTATGCTGAGAGAAAACCTGTTAAGCCTATGACATACCAAAATTGACACTAGATTAGGTATAGACATTAACAGGGGAAACTAGAGCTGACTTTCAGCGGATGCCACATCGTCTTAATGAAAGTTGAAACTAAAGTTAATTGGAATTTCTTGCCATAGTTCAAATACAATAGTTTGTAGAAAAATTAAGTAAGTCCTCTTTAATAAATCATCTATGCTATTGATTAATATACTGTTATTAAATATATTTCTCAAAGGTGTTGCCAGTGCAGATGCACATGGACATATAGCCTGTGGTAATAACCCTAGCAATACTTTTGACACATTTAAAGCGGTGGTCAAGGATATCGTGTTGCTGGCACCTTCGGAGGAAGAATTCAAAACGGAGGTTATGTTCGCTTCAAAACACCAGGTTAGATGCGTATAATACTAACCAGTGGCGATTGCAATGCACACAAATCGCTTAGAGAAGAAAAAGTTAAGAGAAAAATAGGCTTACGGTAGAATGGCCCCCGCCGGTAAAATGCTATGCTTTGTGGTTTGCAGGACCCGCGCAAACATACTACATAGTTCAGACACGTCCCGGCTATCCTGTGTTGAACTTGAAAACCCAGCCCATCTACCGCACAGTCCCCGTACCGATCACGTATCGTAAAAAGCCAGGCCCTATAGTTCACAGCCCACTATCTAACTATGGTCAAGGACCTCGCGCGGGTTACGACTCTGCGCAAAGTTCCTCCAGTGCTGGCGAACCTTCGAACGGCTTTCGGCCTCCACAGCACCCTGGTGGTAAGTTTTCGATCCACTACGGTTCCTCAGGTCCTGACCCGCCACATGGAGGTTATCAACCACAACAACAGCATTTCCAAGGTTATGGCCCATCATCGTCAATTTTGTCTATTTCTTCTATCACATCCGGCAAAAACGGTAACACCGCGCCTCAGAGGTCACATAGTGAGCCCACAAGCCAAGCCTCGTACGCTGGTTCTGCCTCTCACAACAATGGAAGTGTTGGTGGAACAACCCTTCGAACAATAAACAAGGGTTCAAACATGGAATCTGCTGCAGAGGGTTCGTATGCCGGCGACGCGCCCCAGAACTCTTATGGTGGTTCTGGATCTCAAGGTTCACATGATGGAGTTGCTTCCCAGGGTTCGCATAGCGGTTCACCCCCTCGGAGTTCTCACGGTGCTTCTGCACTTCAAATAATATACGCGGCTCCCGCCCCATCCAGTGGCGGCTACGGCAATCGTGCTCCCTATCCACATCAGGTGTCAGCAGGGCCTTCAACACCCAGTTATGTTATTGCAACTTCTGGGCAGTACGTAGCTGGTCCCAATAGAAGCATGCCACCCCAACAAGGTTATGGCCAAGCGCAAGCGTCTGCTTCTCATGCAATAATACATATGACTTCACCATCTTCATCCTCGTATAGCCTTACTTCGAATGGCGGACATGGACCAAGCAGTCCGACATATACGGTTCGATCTTCCGGCGCCGGTCACCAAGCAGCTCTAACCTACAACGCAGGGGTTCACTCCCCCAGTCAAGAAGTTGGTTCTGGCTACACTATTTCTGGCGGATATGCAGGTGCAGCACATGGTGCGCAATCTCAAGGCACAGGCTACTCCTATTCACCTGGAAAACTGACTGGAGGACAATCTTACGGATCTTTAACACCTGTTGAAGGACACTCTTACAGACCTTCGAACCCAGAAGGAGAACAGTTCTTCGGACCTTCGAACCAGACTGGAGGATATTCTTATGGGCCTTCGAACCAGGGTGGAAAACAGTCCTACGGACCTTCAAACCAGTTTGGAGGACACTCTTATAAATTTTCAACCCACGGTAGAGAACAGCCTTCCAGACCTTCAAACCAGGGTGGAGGACAATCTTATGAACCTGCGAAACAGACTGGAGGTCAATCTTATGTATCTACGAAACCGGCTGGAGGACACTTTTATGGATTCTTTCATTATGGCGGAGGCCAAATGTATGGACCTTCAATAAGGTACTCTCATGGAAACCTGTATCCAAAAGGTCAACGACATCAGGCTGGCTATCAAGATCAATCTGGAAACGGATATTCTCAAGGCCAAGGACCCAACAGTGGTCCCGTAAGTCTATATGGAGGGCACGGTGGTAGCGTTAGCAGCCAAAAGCCCCATATAGACGGTGATTCTGGCCAGTATATGGGTAAGCTATGAGACAAATAATACACTTGTTTTTAAATCAGTTCAAAAAGTAAATCATCATTTTCACACTGTTAATTTATGTACGAAATATGAAACAGTAGTTTTAATACGATGATTATAAAGATTCATAATATAATAATAATATAAATAATAATAGCTTTTGTGCCAACAATAATAAGCATTCGATGTTTATTGTATGTTAATAATATCTAATAAATATGGCATATATATATATATATATATATATATATATGAGATATTTATTTATTATTATTTAATGCAAAGTAGGGCACACTAGAACAAAATAAGAGCTGTGACTACAATCTAGGTATAAACCATAATGTCTTCGTCACACTTCTCACTAAAATAAGTAACAAGGATTATCGGTTGTTGTATCCATATAAATTTACTGAACATGTATCTGGTTTTAGCTTATGCAATTGGCCAATCACTCGAGTCGTGTTTATATTTTAATAGGATTTGATTTTTCGTATTATGCGATCTCTGTAAAAAAGTGTGGGACGAGTAGGCTAAACAAATACGACATATTTTATTAGTGATTTGGAATTACGGCACTCTTACTTCACCCTACGCTGTAGCAGATTGTTTGTTATACGCGAACGATTTCTGCTCGAAACTAAACTCAAACAATAAGAAGTAACTAATTAGTGTCGTCACATATATCGACTATTCCGGATATATCGATCACACTCGAAAATATAATTTAAAATATTGACAACGTCACCGTTGATATGCAGCTATATTTACGAGAGCTTTCCTGTTCTTGTCCTATTTTCGAGCCTTCTCCGTTCTATCCCCTTTTTCTTTCTTTGTCTGCCCTCAAAACAGTCAAAGCCTGTTGGGCCAGGTTGATCACCGTTAGAAAATGGGTTTCACGACGTGATATAGAAATCCATTCATGACTGGGTAAATTAATATTTTTCTGTTTCAAGAATTTGTAGGTAGCCCCTCCGATCATAGTTATAGGCACCAAGGTGGACGCCAAGGCCACGAGTACTCGTCTGTCTCTCTGCAAAAGGATTATGATCATTACGAACACAGTTTCAGCCATGGATACAACAAGACTCCGTATATCCGTAGCAATTCTGGCCACGGGTCTTCTGGGGGTAACGAACATTATCCTATCTTTCATGGTTACGAAGTTCCTTACGCGCACTCCTCAACTTTTCACGGCCCTAGTGCTCAGCATCATAGCTTCTTAGCTTCACACGGCCACGGACAGGCGAGTTATTCGGGCGGCCAAAGTGGTGCAGGCTATAACAACCAGAGCGGGGGCAGCCAGAATTATGGACAGAGTAATGGTAGAGAGCTTCAACAGGGCTTCTCATACGGACCACAGGGTACACAGCAGCAGAACCATTATTGGCTACAGACAGGTAAAGGAGAACAAAAGAACTACGGATTACAACCCGGACCGCGACTCGAAACCCAACCTGGACCACAACCCAAACTACACTTCAGACCGCAACTCGGATCGCAGTTCAGACCACAACCTGGACTACAACCCAGACCTCAATATGGAACTCAACCCGGATTTCAACCCGAATCACAACCTGGGCCGCAATCCGGATTGCAACCTGGCGGTTACGGCCCACCGCAAAATAGACCTCAGAATTCTTATAGACAACCAGGCATGGTATATGGACCCCCGCCTGCATTAGTAGCTAAAACGTAAGTCACATCAAGAGTAGGAGTAATATTAACGCAAATCATGCTTACTAGTCGTTACAGCCCTACCTTTCTAGCTGTACTCCTCCGTTCTAATCAGGCAAGAGTTTTTATAGCACTGAGACTTAAAGGGCCGGTTAGATCTCTCTTGGTCAGTTATAGAATAATATTGTAATTTAGATTAAACTGACGGCCCGTACAGTAACCTAGTTAAAATATAAAACTTTTCTATTATATATTAATAATGAAATATGTGAAGGCGTAACTGACTATGGTTTACAAAAAAAATGTCAAGTCTTATAGGTTTTACCTCATAACAGACCTTTGGCTACGATGACATGACACCCAGGTATAAATCCGTTTTGACTCCGTCGGGCATAACAAAGAATGCCCATTTGTGTACGTCTTTCAGGACACTAAACCCTTCATCATTCCACACTATTTTCAATTCTCTATGTGCTCATGGCTTCATTAACCCATGTGTTATTATTGACAAACTATTTTTCACACTATTCTTATTATCCCTCGATTTTCACACGGTGCCGGTGTATGAGAAAACCTGTCGTTTTGTGATTGTGACTGTTTTCTGCGCCGATGTAGCAGCTTCCCTATTCCTTGCCTGTCCTAGTTGTCGGCATTATCTCTTTCTCGCTCTTTCTACCAGTGTGACGTTTTCTAAAGCATTCCAAGGAGAGTTGGTGAGTAAGCCATTTGGCTTTGCCTGTGTAACTAGCAGCTCCTAGCGGACTGTCTGCTTTTCAGCAGACCCAACGAGAAGTTCCACGGCGAAGCAAAGCCTAGACGCACCCGGTGGAATTCGACTTCGGTCGCGGAGTCTCTCCTAGGAAACAGCAGGCAGACGCTAACCTACGTAGAGAGTTTACTGTACGTGCTTCGAATGCCCCTGTAGGGCTAACCCGGCTAAGCGGAATTGGGTTTCCTTGACTCGCTGGCTGGAGCACTAGCGACGACGGATGGGCACTACTGTTAAAATGGCCAACAACCTGGGCAAGCAGAGCATGAGCATCGCAGCAAGCAGACGGTGACCGAAGAGCCAGTGGGGTTCGCCGTAGCCGATGCTCTGCGGTTTTTCTGGAGACGGACGACCGCTGGCCAACCCTATCAACTAGCCGAGGACCGAAGCGGTGCGAGACTTCGCGGGCTTCCGCGCCTGTTCCGCACCGGTGAGCAATCGTGAAGCGCGCGGGGTAGAGAGCAGTAAAGAGCCAGACCGCTGCAGCTGTGGATTCCTACCCTACTTGGAAAGAGCTCTGCCTAAAAGACACACCGAGAAGGAAACAAGACCGAAAGGGGGAGCAGGCGAAGGAAGAAAAAGACGTACGTGAGTGCCTTTGCTCTGCTCTAGGGTTGTTAGTCGATTACTTTCTAGACGTCGGCAAGGAAACCGACCATTTCTGACTTAAACAAAAATATAACTGGAGATATTCGCAGACAGGAAGAATTATTCCTCGTTTTTTTCTTGCTGGGTAGCTAGCTGGTCGGCTTTTGCTTTCCAGCTTTTTCCTTCGTCGGTAGGGGCTTCAACCAAACAACAAGTAACCGGCAAACCGACAAGTAATCGACCTCGGTTTGGCAGAGGCCGTGGAAGAGCTGAAATCCGCAGGCTCGAGGCCTCGTGGCTTGACTTCGTGCGAATTTCACGTCGAGTGAGGCAAGCCTTCGAAGAAGCTGCTCCGTTTCGTTCAGAACGAACCGTAGGCAGGGCACGTCGTCCGCCGTTTTGCAGGCTCAGTGGTTGGTCACTTAGCCGAAACATGGACGGGCGATGAGGTAGTATGGCAACCAATATCGCTAAGTAAAAGCCAGACGGCTGGTAGTAATCTTCTGCCGGCTGTTGCTGTGCTTGCCCACGTCTAAGTCATATTTAACTGCTGCCGTTGGCAAAATAGTAAGCTAGTATTGTCTGGAAGGCGGCATCATTAGGACACTACGTAAAAACTAATAACGAACGGTAATGGTTTCTCAGGTGCACGTATATTTGTTAAGAATCTATTCTACAGACATAGCATCGTATATCTGGGTGGCGTTTAAGCGTAGACCACGAACTGATCATTTATCGTATGAAAAGAGTGTAGTTAAATACAACATTGTCAAAACTCAGTAGTAATAGACTATGCTCCGCTAAAAAACGGTAAACTTCTATCAAATACGCAACAATACATATGCGGAACTCTGTTGTCATCAAATTTGTAACGCATGAGATACCACTTCCCTTATAAGGATCCGAGCTTCTTCATGTCGATCTAAAGTACGCATTGAGAATATTACCTTTTCTTGTATTCATCTGAACATCTGTCTTTTTGAATCCATTTGTATTCGTTAACATTAAGTCTCATATGTAGAATTTAATTATGGATTGTTGTTATCGTAGAGCACACAAAATACTGTTAAAGGAACGATGTAAAGCGTTCTATCGATGTTCCAGCTTAGGTGGCTCGATTAAATGTCGTCCCCGCTATTATTAATTACAGATATTAGTTACCAGGACGGTTTGGAGGGCCTTGCAACGTTTGCTCTGATCTGCATGAGATCTATATTTGTGTGCATTGGGCACTTGTCTTGTGGTATCCGTGTAGTGATCAGCATGCCATGATTATTATCGTTATATTTTTTAAGTACTCAGTGAGAAATAGTTAATATTCAATTAAAGTACCATGTCTAAATATACATATGTCATTGAATCGTTCATTGTCGTAGGGAAATATATGAAGACTCCAAACCGGAAGACTATACGACGGAGCTCGTGAAACTGCTTGCCAAACTTCCGCCTGCGACCCTTGTCAAGCTGCTCCCACCCCTCAAAGCCAAACTCAAAGCTGAGAAGAGTATAGGTCTCTCAGCTAAAATTGCTAAACTCATCGCTAAAGGTCATTACGATGTTTTTTTTATTAAGGTATAGGTAAAATAAAATTAAAAAATAATTTTCGCGCAGTAGGGGTTTAAGGACACTGTTTTCCGCTTATTAAAGCCACTAACTGCGCGATTCACTGGTCATATGAAAAACGTTGGAATTTGTTTCCCTGAACGCGTCTATCTGGCATATTTGCCAGATAGACGCGTTCCAGAAGGTCACGATATTGAATATGCAGTCTTTGACTCTTAAATTTTCGTCGCATAGAAATGTCCTTCAAAAAAAAGCTACCCAAAACAAGTGGAGTTTGCATTGGTGCAAAATATGTAGACATCTGATTTGAAAAATTATTCTAAGCAGAAAAAAATTATTACATTTACTTGTATAATAATTTCCTTTTTCGTTGTTACTGTGGCAATTTATAAAGTCTAGAGAACAACGGATGCCAATTTTTGAATAGAACGAGCGCGAAAAATCATAATGCGCAAGTAGAATAGCTTAAAAGTTGCAATGATGATTCCAATATTAAACATCTTATTCAGGCAACCTATTGTTTTTTTAATTGCGCGCCGGGTGTGACTATTTATGTAACCGTAACTCACTATTTCTCGTCTAGCAAAAAGCGCCACACTATGTATTCAATAGAACACTGTTCATATAATAGTATATTAATAAGCCACAGTTAATTCAGGAGAAACTAGGTTTCACAAAAAAGTTCTCACCAAATTACGTATTTCATGTTTTACTTCGTTCTAAATGTAAAAGCCAGCTCGCTAAACGTTTATACGGTCCTTAATGTCTGAAAAGTTCGCTCTTCGATCTTGTAGACTATGTGTTTGGCTAAGAAACTATTGGCTCTGCTCATAAGCCGTCAGAATATGGCAGCTGATCTCCAGTATGTACGAATGTCGGAGCTTTTTCGTCTGCAACTAAATAACGAATCCGAGTCGATTCGCAATGAATAAGCGGAAGAAAACACTTGGAATCGAACAAGGCTCTGAGAAAAACGGGTGGCTGATGTGGTCTAAAAGACAGGACGGATCTATTTTTCACGATCCCTTCCGACGCCGGCCGAACAGATGCGCCTGACACTCACTCCGATTCTCGGTCCACAGTAGCAACCGCAGCACCGCATACGAAAAGAAAACTTTTACGAGCGACTAGAAAATGGTATTTGTTTTGATTTCTATTGCCTTTTGTGTTCTGTTTGCCGCAGTCAATTTGGCGGCTTCTCTCTCTCTCTCGCCCTTTCTCCCCCCTTCCGTTACACTACTTCGAAAAGAAGCGCCTGGTTGACAATTCCTTCTGGGTAGTAATGAATGCCTAGGCTTACACAGAGTTTGTGTAGAATTCGGCTCGAAAAGATATATTTCATGTTTAGTTTAATGACACAAATTACAAAAGCTTACAATATATATAGGGTGGGAAATTGAAATCCAGACTTCTTCTTACGAATTGTTTCAAATCTGTATCTGTATATTTTCTTGCAAGTGCGGTTTTTGGCTGTCATACTCATTTAGTACCTCAATTAGATATTCAATCCAGGACATAAATCACTCACTAGTCATTTACAAAATGTTCTTTCCTGAATTTTTGATAGTAACCGTGAGTTAAGCGATAAGATAGTGAAATCGTTGCTTAAATACGCTACATAGAGAAAATTTCTGCGGCTTAAAATTTCGGTCTAATAGCAGATCCGATAATGCAGGGGAACAAAATGTCAAAAATGTGTAATAACAAGCAAAAGGTCTCGAAAAATTAACCGTTGAAGCGTATCTGGTCGAGTTGATTTGTAGTTAATATTCCTCTTTCTAAGATGGCCATTAATATCCGCAAAGAAGCCCAGCTTTATCAAAGTGAGCTTGTGGCCACCTTTGCTTAATTTAATTTTAAGAATCCATGTCCCACTGAGGATGTTCCGCTCTAAGCCCGCTTGAAAATTGGCAATTTTGCATCAAAATAGGGAAATTTCGTTCGTCTCGCATGAATTTATTACGTAATAGTCTATATTTGTTTGAATCAAAGACGATGCACTGCTCTTTGCTATGACGAGTGTTGTTATTTTAGGGAGAATTGCCTTTTTTTGGTGCGAAGAACAGCGAGTGAGCCTATGCTCTTTACAACAGAGCAGCCCCATATATATACATATGTATGTATCGAATGGCATAGCAGCGCACGCACGTACTGACTGAACGATAGCACAACAATAAGCCATCCAGATCGGGGCATAGCTTAAATCCTTAGAGTCAACTAACGTTTTCGGAGTTTGTCAATGATTGGCTTCTAATGTTTTTCTAACGAGATACAATTTATGTAGAGACTAGAATGTATAATGATATAATAGATCCTTTGGCTTCTGTCCAATATTTTCATTCTATTGTTGATTACAGTTGCGATACTTATAACGAAAGGAAAGAAGGTCAGCGATGACCAGATGGTTAAACTCGCCGACCTCACCGTTGAGGTTAACAAACTGCTTGATGACAAGGTATTGTCTATTATTGCACGCACTAAATTATAAATGCATCTTCTTTGTACTGCGTTTTTCCTAACTTAGCTGATGACTTATAAGCGTCACTTTTCAATCTATATCTGAAGCATGGCCGATATTCGTATCACCATGCATAAATAAATAGACCTAATGAAAGTATATAATAAATTTCAACAAATAAATTTTAGGCCGACCTCAACGACCTAAACACGAAATTGATCGAATTCTCAAAAACTATCCAAAATTTGACACCCGATGAAGGGGATCCAGACTGCGTCGGTGACAGCTGTCTAGCTCTCTGGAATGGAAGCAATTCAACAGACATTATCACACCGCTTACTGAATTTATGAAAGGAGCTTATTTGCGACTTATCGAAACACAAGGTTAGTACAAGTTACTTTTGCACCAACTATATCTGAGTAGTATGTATTGCTCACTAAGTCGGTAACTCGCAATATGGTTCCATTAATAGCTCATGTGCTAATCTTTAACAGCATAGATTTGTTTCTTTGTACCGTTACGTCAGATGCTAAATCGGTCAGGGTGAATCAGCACAAGTCTGCTTTTGGTCGCGCATTTTGTGAACACCCCAATGCAAATCAACGAAACAGAAGGATGCTTCATATAACTGGAAGCGAATGTGGGGCATCGAAAAACTACGCTAAAAGGCAAACTTAGCGATAACAAATTTTCCGATTGTCGATTGAACAGGCCTTAACGAATAGGCTTTGCAAAAGGATCGAAACAAACAAAAATCGTAAGATTTCCTCGGGCTCATTCGTTCCTCACCGCAGCTGTCTAACAAACTTTTTTTTCCCGAATCTCCCAAAAGATTTATTCGTTAGTGCCGAGCTGGGTACTGCTTAACTCCACAAAGGACTCAGCTGCTCGTTCTCGTAATCCTCTTGGCACTTCGGCAACTTGGCACTTTTTTAACCCTTAAATTAATTTATTTCGGTTCGAAATCGACTTTTAGCCTTCAGTTGGCTCAAGATAGTTTAAAGTAACCGAAGCCGATCGCCTGGAACGTTGGTGTACATAACGAAAGATGACTGCCGTAACGTGGCACAAGAGTCTTTGATCAGAACCTCTTTCCTCGCTTATCAGGTGTGACGAAAGGTTCAAGGAAACGTATATATCAGTTTTCCGTCGAATATAACTGATCTTTCTTCGTCTTATTGAACGATCGTTGCCTAGTGTCAATCTTCACAACCGGTACGCTTTATTATTTATAAATTATTTTTTAACATATACAGATGGCGAAGTGGGTTCGTATTCGAGGTACGTACGCTTCGTAGGATTATTGCTTATTGTGAAAAAAGAAAGAAATTTCTCTTGAATTGTGGCTCACAATGTCTATTCTCAATGAGTGTACGAGGTCAGCTAATTGATTCATTTAACGAGATAAACATGGATTGTGTTATATAAGCCATAAAAAAACTTCATGTATAAAGCTTGGCACATGCAAAAGCCCTGTAGTGAGTTGAATCGCGAATTTCGAAAATTAGCTTCGTTTCACAGATGCTTTGTCGCACTAGAGCGGATATAAAATATTGGTCGGATATAAGTTTGTAGGTGTTTTCTAATAAGATTGTAGCAATATTTGGAAGTTAGCTCGCCAAGCTGCTTTGGATCCGGCAGGTATTTAATAAGCAATAAAATAATTCTTGGTATCTGTTGATTTTCAGATGATGCCAGAACAACTCTTACCGCTTTGAAAGAGCAGTTAACAGTGCCCAAAAATACTGAGGTACTAGCTGCAACAGCGCCACCCGTTTCGGATTCAACAGGCGACGTAAATGTCGACGATGACAGTAGGGCCGAAAGTTTGAGTCCTTTACCTAACGAAAATGACGTAAGTAGTATGAAATGATAAGTTGCCAACGGACAGTTCTGTGAACATCAAGGACTGATTTGCGAGAGCGCAACAAAAGTAATACTTTTACGTATCTAATTATTTTTCGTTAGTCACGGATTTGTTCAGCTTAACATAGCGTTAAACTTGCTCCTGATCGCTCTTCGATATTATATTAGCAATTGACGAAAATAATCTTTCTTATAGTGGTCCGTGTGGCGTAAGGATTCACTGATCTCTGTAAGTATTTCTTCATACATGTAAGCTTGTACAGTACAGCTTATCAGCATTTCTCCGATAAGCTTGCTTTCATAGAGAGAACCTAAGTAATCCAATGTTGCTTCAACCTGCTCCTCGTGGATACGAACCATTAGTCAAACCACTAACTGTCAACATGGCTGAGTTGTCTCAGACCGGCCCGCTTTTTGGAATATGACAACAAATGCGGCCTGACTAGGTCAGATCAGAGATTAACTAACTTTTGTTAGTTGAACGCTATAGCTACTCCCCGACGCTGGATCCAGCTACCGGACTGGTTGCTGTAACCATGTTAAAACTGTGTTAAAAGCGAACAACATTTTGCAATACATTGCGTATCAGAGTAGCTTGGTGTCGAAACGGTGCCTAAAGAGATACATATTAAAGAAAATTTTAACATATGAAAAGGCTGCTCATGTGATACGTGCAACCGATGTACGCGGTGCCGTTACCTCATGGACGTATTTCGGCTGAAACTTGGTACTTGGAGCGATTACACCGCGGCGCCGTCGAACGCAGCTCGTCCAACGGGCCGATTCCAGTCATCTGCCGTTAAACTTAAAAGTACTTTTAAAAATAGGAGCGATGTTTTTCATAGGTTGACGCTCAGTTATTTGCTTGAGGAGATAAGTTCGTACTCTTGGCCAAAATGGAACTATGTACCCTTAGAGCAATCGGGATGGTTTTCGTCAGAGAAATCCTTCGTGCAGCCCTGACGAACCGTGTCGAGTTCGAAAATACGATATTCACTCGTACAATATGAACACTATTACTCGATTGTTCATTGCGCCTCTTGACAATTGAAATTATGCGCTCGACAATAACAATCCAGTGCTCAGATCTGGTTTAGCGTGAACGATTTTGTAGAACGAAAGCCAACACATTAATCTTGATTCAACGAGCAACCAGATCTACGCTCCGCAATTACGTAAATATTATAGGATGTATAGAGCTACCTGGATGCGTTTATATTCTGCTCGAATACGCCTGTAACGCCGGAGTTTAATTCGTGCGCATGGGACGGTTACAACCCCCGTAAACAATTCTGATGTCCGCGCAGTATTGGCCTTCGTTACCGTTGTCTATTGGTCAAGCTCAAACCATTTATTATGATTTTCGTTACTGTTGCTTCCAATCCGCACTCCAAAACAAACACGCGGGTTAGTGTTATACTGCTAGAAATTTCATCGACAAATTTATTTATATTATTGTTGTTAAATGTATTAAAAATTATCATTACTGAACGTATGTTTCCAGCCATCCTTCGCTTTTATCTCGACTAATCCGGCCGATGCCCAAAATATTAAGGCCGGGGACACGGTTTCTAATATAGCTGACACCGAGCCAGAAGGTACTGGTGCTATTTTGAAGCCATCCGCGCCGGCCGCAAAGGAATAAATTAAGGACTACCATTAGCTAAGAAACGCGGCTGAAAATCGGTTCCCTGTGATTCGCGATCGCGACTTATGTTAAGTGGAAACCTTCTCTTTAGGAAACGCAGTCATAGTTGAACTAATAAAGCAAATAAAATATTAATTAAGCAAAAAAAAATACCTTGTATTTTTTAACTGCTGCAAAAATATGGTCCAAACTATCACTCGTTAGAAGACTCAGTACGTCTGGCATTGAGTAATACTGCGAGGGCTGTCGTAAAGCACGAGGTATTTTCTCAGTATGTTTTATATAGAAGGCAACTGGTCGTGAAATACTGCACAGTAAATTTTAAAAGCGATATGAACCTATTCCCAAACGGATACAAACGGTCATATTTGAAAGACAAAGCGAGACGGGATGATCACCGCTACTCAGATAAAATAATGTTCGGCTTCCGCTAATGGATTAGGGTGATAAGGTAGCAGCGTTCTAGCCAAGACAATGCGTAACTTTTCTAATAATATTTTTCTCAAACATTATTTCCGTCTTTGATAATACAGTACGCTAAGGTTATTTGTTATTTGTTTGCTGGTTTAGTAAGGGGAGCCAGATGTATTCAATCTCAAAAACGGAACAAAGTGGTTTTTCACTTTGATCAAATTCAATAAATTTTTAGGATTCGTAGCAGCGAAGTGTCGTGACCCTTCAAGCCGGAGCTCCGACTTCGGGCATCATGATTACGATTCTACTACAAATAGATTGATCGTTACGGAATGACGGTCTATCCTGAAATCCGAAAGAAGTGAATTGAAATTTTTGAAACTAGCACAATTTTGGAGCTGTGCTAAAGAAGTGATTTTTCTTTAAATCGTATTTTATCAGAGCATGAACATTTTCCGAGTACATACAGCCCCTGCGTACATGCACACACGCTAAAGAAAATTGAGCTTCTAGTCGTATCGCAAGCTTGTCAAACATGTCTAACTGTAAAATTGGCCTGTACTTAGCCTTTTTTCTTGACTTTACTCTTTGTCTCCAATGCTACTTTACAGTATATATATAAATAGACAAAAATAAGAAGCTAGCAGAAGAAAACAATTGTCGCGGGCTCCGACAACTTCGTCATTCAGGAAGCCAGCATTCAGGGGGTAATAATAAGCATTATAGTTCATTGACGACAATTGAATAGGACTCCTCGGACCTGGCCGTTCAGCGAGTTTGTCCCAACAGCCACCAGGGGCCGCTTAGTCCGCATCCTCCGAGGGCTTGGCGCTAGTATTTTGGCCTGTTCTCCGGCACTCCCACGATCGTCTACCAGTCAGTCTCCCAGTTTCATCCAAGTGTGCGGAGAGTGCAGACCTCCGGGGCCTCCCGCGACTTACTCCACGTGCTTCGTCTGCGCAGGTACTTAGCTGGGCTCTTTCACCCGCGAAGGCCAGGCAGCGGCAGGTTTGGACGGCGCTTACGACAAGCAAAAGATCACATCGGCAGCTGTGCTGATAGCGGTGACAAACTCCACGAAGGAGCCGGGTTTGGCTAAGCTCATCGTTGCCATACAGTGATAGCTAAAAAGCGTATTACTAGAATCGTGTCACTAATGCAGACCCTATGGCGTTAAACCCGCAGCGCTGCACTCTCTTTTGTTCTGTTTCTGTTGTGTACTAGTGCCATTAGACTTCTATGGATACTAACTAACTACCGTAGTAGCGAGCTAACAATTAGCCGTGTGTCGAACAGTGCATTGTTGCTTCATCTTGTCCATGGTGCCACTGCGCTGGCACTATCAGCCACAGCAGCGGCATCCGTAGCGGCATTAGCTCCAACAAAGCTCACATGACTCTGACCCGCGCCGATCGGGTGCGCGGAGCCACTTGAGGCGGCGTCAGTGGCAGTAGAGAGAGATCTCTGCTATATATAATTTTCCCTATCTCTCTCAGGCCTACACGCAACCTTTTGCTAGCTCTGTTTTCTTCCTTTACTTCTCCTTCACTGTCTTTCCCTCTATTTTCCTCTGTCTAAATAGTAGAACAGTGCGCGAATACGTGTGGCTCGCCGTGGATGTGCGGCCCCGTATCCAGCACGGTTTCGTTGAGTGTGGGCTCGCTCGGTAGAATATTTGAGAGCTTTTTGTATACTTTAGCGACGGCTGACGAAGACGAGTGGAAAGCCGACAATGCTCCCAATGCTGGCGCCAGCTGCGGTTTTGGTGACTTTTAAGCTGGTGGTGGCTTGAAGACGGAGGAAGACGACAGCAGTAATAACAGCGAGCATACAACGATAAGCTGCTAGCACGGTTTGCCTGTGCCGTTGGTTGTCCAGTCGTAGTATGAGCACTGGAAATTATCTCCAGATGAGCCGTAAATACCGCCTCAGTAGTTGACTTTTATCAGACGAAACGTCGAAAACCACAAATAGTACTACTACTACCACTAAAATAGCCACAGTGTAACAGCGGCAAGCAATGAATTACCATTACTGCTCTGACAACCATAGGAAGGAACATAAGCACGAACAGGCCCGAACCATCGAAATCGATTCGGTGAGATCATCAGAAGCGATGCAGGTCGGAGAAGACTAGCTAAAGCTTCTCGTAAGCTCCTTGAAGAACGACCACGGTGACGGAGCGGTTGCTATCACCGTATGCCAGTCTATTAGGTCGTACGCCATCGTGCGCAAAGATCGGGTGAGGATCGATTGCCTCTTGCTCGTCGGCCAGCGGAGATCAGTGGTTTAGCAATACATTGACGACATCATTCGCGTGATTGCGTGGGTCAATAGAGAAATAGATCAGCCGATCAGAGAGTGCTATGGTAGCGATGTCAGGTTGTGCCGGAATTCAGGGCGACATTTGGTGTTGATGACGGATAATGAGAGTGGTAGAATCGAACATGGATGTGGGTGCTGCTGAATATTAAAAGAAAAAAAAAATGTAGCAAAGCCAAGCTAGATAACGCGTACACGTTTACATTACTCGAGACCGGCGAGAGGAAACTATCGCGTTAGCCTGGAGCGGTAACGTCGGCTGCGATTCGGCGAACTTCACGAATCGAAAATAGACTTTTACAACGGTAACAAGTGCCGTCGTTGAACTACCACTAATTAGATTTTTGTTCTCTCTTGTAACATCGTAACGTAGTGAGCGTGTGGCGTCCGCTTTTAAAGGCGGGTGTCGGATTTGTCGACAACGTCAGCGTCGAATGGCAATTGTCTGTTGTTTTTATCTTGAAACAAGTAAGACAAGCGTTTGCGCAGTTGTTTTGTGACGGCAGCGGTATCACCTAATCGTTTTTGGGCCCTCCTGCTACAGTATCTTCTCCAATAAAATAACTTCAGTTCTATGCTCTAGCTCCTATCTCAACAAGTACGTTTCCCATCACCAGTATTATTACTAGTAGTGGATTGTACTTCTGTCGTTGTAGCCCAATTCGTACGGGTACGATGTGCCTGGGTGTAGTGGATCGTTGATGAGTGTCCTTTCGTTAGCCACTTTGGATGACAGGCAGGCGTTGAGGGTCAGCGACTACCGTCAGTCGATAGGACAAGAAAGCGCTGGCAACAGGAAGACAGAAATCGTGTGGTAGTCTCATCAAGTGGTGCACGCCTTGTTTCTATTACGACCACTTCTACTGTTACTGTTATTACAGCAGCAACATCAACCATAACACAGTATCCTCAACTAGAAGGATTAAGAGTGACGGAACGGTGACGGCGTTACCCGCGAAGCGCTAGCACGATCGCGGTACAACGTTGTGAAGCTGTGACGCTAGATTAGGATGCCTATTGGAACGACGTGGACAGTCTCAATGAGGCTTCTATCGATAATCGTCGCGGTGTCAACGCTCCTACAAAAGGCACACGCTGAGCAAACTGGTACGTACTACTTACGATACAGTCTATATATAATATAT